>NC_135621.1:64974785-65321868 GCF_053574225.1 Canis aureus | reverse complement strand
TAACACCTAATTTTTATATAAGAGGATATTGAGTCTTAGAGTGTGTGGGTGGTGCAGTCGGTTAAGCGACAGACTCTTGGTTTCAGCTCAGATCATGATCTCAGGGTCTTGACATGGGTCAAGTCCCATGTCTAGCTCCATGCTCAATGGGGAGCCTGCTTAAAACTCTCTCTCCCTTTCCCTCTACCCCTCCCCCCTACTCTTGCTCTCTCTCTCTCTCTCTCTCTCTCTAAATTAAATAAATCTTAGGCAGAAAAAAAAAAAAAAGAGGATATTGAGTTTCAGAAGAACTAAGTGACCTAGACAGGCAGCAAGTACCAGAGCTTGGGTTTTCATACAGACCATTTGACTCTTAATATTATGTTCTTTCCGGGCAGCTCTGGTGGCTCAGCGGTTTAGCGCTGCCTTCAGCCCAGGGTGTGATCCAGGGGTCCCTGGATCGAGTCCCACGTCAGGCTCCCTGCATGGAGCCTGCTTCTCCCTCTGCCTGTGTGTGTCTCTC
Organism: Canis aureus; assembly: GCF_053574225.1. Classification (NCBI taxonomy): domain Eukaryota; kingdom Metazoa; phylum Chordata; class Mammalia; order Carnivora; family Canidae; genus Canis; species Canis aureus. Next base: position 65,321,366 of record NC_135621.1, on the reverse strand, counting down.
TCTCTCTGTGTGTCTCTTATAAATAAATAAGATCTTTAAAAAAAAAAAATATTATGTTCTTTCCTCTACATTAAAATAGTCAATTTTTTTAGTTGGCTTATGTGACAACTCAACCCGGTGCATTCCAGGCTATCTTTATGTAATCCTTGCTGTAGAGCACCATGCACTCATTTGTACCTGTTAGTCATCCTATGGAAAACCGTTATCTAATTAAAATAGTAGCTGTCCTATAAGTGGCACCAATTGAAGCAATTAACTTCCCACAACATATTCCTGCAGCTTTATTCATAGGAGGGGCCATTATTTCAAAGCAGTACACTGCACATAGCTCTCAAATCTCAAACGCTTCCTGGACTTTCTCCTAGACTCTGTCGTCTTTATCTACATCCAATTTCCCCTCCTATCAGTTTTTCAAGGTATGTATTTTTCTGTGATCTTTTCCTTAAAAGCTACTTCTTGCTTCCTAATAAGCCCTGTTCTACTGTGAAAAAGCAAAGAGAACTGTAGGAAACTAGAGCCAGGGAGCTAAATGTGACCACCAGCTCTGCTGGAAGCTCTGAAAATCTAGCCCATTACCCCATCACCTCACAATGAGCTCCAAAAGCTGCTGCTGATTTTCTGGGCATAGAAAAAGTTCCCAATCAATTGAAAGTCTATGCCTTAGGATTTCCTGAATACCACTTTATTCTTTGACTTTTCACACAAATTTTGCAGCATCAGGTAAATGTTCTGAACAAGTGACATTGTCCAAATCAGGAAAATTTGGAGTGAAAGTTCCATAACCCCCTGCGAGATACATAGGGAAGGTATGGATTAAGCCAAAATATTCTGGATTTTATATATCTTGGCAGATGAAACTCCACCTTCATCCTTCAAAGCCGAGCTGTGCTGTTCTGGGCCCAGTGATGATGGTTTCCAAGTGCTTGTTACTTCATTCTGCTTTTTTAAAACAATGCATATCTTCAGCCAGAGAAATTGCTGGTATCTAAGTAATGTGACCCACATATGCCTGGGCCTCATAGGCAGCCCTGTCCTGGGCTCACAGACACCTTGAATAGGACTCAGCACTTCTAGACCCAACAAGAACAAATTTAATTTCCCAAGACATTATTGTAGACTTCATGGAACAAGGCATGAAAGGGTTATAATCAAGTACCGCATGGCAACCTTTAATAGAAACTCCTGGGATCCCTGGGTCGCTCGGCAGTTTAGTGCCTGCCTTTGGACCCGGGCATGATCCTGGAGTCCTGGGATCGAGTCCCGCATCGGGCTCCCTGCATGGAGCCTGTTTCTCCCTCTGCCTGTGTCTCTGCCTCTCTCTCTCTTTCTCTGTGTCTCTCATGAATAATTAATAAATAAAATCTTTTTTAAAAAATAGAAATTCCTATTCAACATCTCAGTTGTCCCCTATGAAGTTCCCCTTCATTACCCCTTTTCCCTTAATCTTGTCCTCATATAGTCTGTAAGTTTTGCCTCATTCTGGATCTCACAGCATTGTTCCTTGTCCCTGCCCTCCCCTGCTACTTCCTGAAAAAAAAAAATAATAAAAATTTTCTAATGCAGAACAATTTAGTGAACTCTCTTAATCTTGCATCTTCACATCCATCACGTTGTTCAGCAAACAAAGAGCTTTCTTTGGAATCAGTTGGGCATCATAAATTGCAAGTAATTTTTCTCTACCACAAATAATTTTTCTCTTGTCACAAGAGTGCTGGTCATCACTAATTACTAGGGAAATGCAACTCAGAACTGCAATATTACCTCACACTTGTAAGAATGGCTATCATCAAAAAGACAAGACAGGTGTTGGTAAGGATGTGGAGAAAAGAGAACCTTTGTGCACTGTTGGGGGAAATATAGGTTGGCACAGCCACTGTGGAAAACAATAAACAAGTTCTTCAAGAAATTAAAATTTGGGGTGGGGGAGAATGAGTGAAATAATTGAAGGGGATTAAGAGGTACAAATTTCTGGTTATAAAATAAATACTATGGAGAGGAAAAGCACAGCATAGGAAATACAGTCAATAATATTGTAATAATCTTATGGTGGTAGATGGTAACTACACTTATCACAGTGAGCACAGCTTATTGTTGAATCTCTATGTTGCCTGAAATTAATATAATGTGGTATGCCAACAATACTTCAACAATAAATTTTTTTCTTAAAAATTAAAAATGGGACCATCAAATGACCCAGCAATTCTGAGTATGTATCTGAAGAAAAATGTAATCAGTAACTCAAAGAAATACCTACGCTGCCCCCACTCTCACTGCCAGGTTCACTGCAGCATTATTTCTTTTTAAAGATTTTATTTATTTATTCATGAAGACAGGCAAAGAGAGAGAGAGAGAGAGAGAGAGAGAGAGGCAGAGATACAGGCAGAGGGAGAAGCAGGCTCCATGCAGGGAGCCCAACGCAGGACTCCATCCCGGGTCTCCAGGATCACACCCTGGACCGAAGGCGACACTAAACCACTGAGCCACCCGGGCTGCCCTCACTGCAGCATTATTGACAATAGTCAAGATATGGAAAGAACCTAAGCGCCCATTAACAGATGAATGGTTAAAAAAAATTGAAGTAAAAAAAAAATTGAAGTAAATATACACAATGGAATACTATTAAGCTATGAAAGAAGAAGAAGAAACTCTTGCAACATGGATGAACCTTAAGGTCATTACACTAACTGAAATAAGTTAGAGAAAGACAAATACTGTGTGATAGCACATATATGGAGAATCTCTGGAGTCTCCTGTCTCTGTGAATGGTTCCACTATCCACTTGGTTGCCTGAGCCAGAAAATTGAATAACATCCTTACACTCCCTCTTCCATGCCCAACACCCAGGCCCATCAATCATCAGACCCAGTGGAAACTAATTGTGCATAATCTCTGGCCATATCTCTCTACCAGCACTTCTGCTCCCTTAACCCAGGGAACCCCCATGTCTCAGAACTCTGGAATAGCCTTCTGCTCTGGTTCCCCGCTTTGCTCCTCTTCATTCCATTCTCCACCCTCCAGCCAGGGTGGCTTTTAAAAACAGAAATCTGATTGTTTTACCCTGCTGCTTCCCATGGCTCTTAAGTTAAAGTCTATGCTCCTTAAAATAGCTTACAAGGTTCCTCTAACATGCACTCTACACTCCAGAGGTAATACTTTTTTCTTCAATTCTTCAAGAGAGCCATGGCCTCTCTCACTCACAGGTTTTTACATATTCAAGTCCCGTTTCCTGAACACTCCTACTTCCTTATTTTTGCTTTGCTAACATTGAGAAGCTTTTCTTGACTACCTCCCCCACACCTAGTTATCACAACACACACTAATTATTTATTGCCCATCTTTCCACTAGATGACACAGTCCATGAGGCAGGTACATGCCTATTTTATGGTTCTATTCCAGCACCTAGCATACTGCTTTGCATATAGGAGAAATTCCACAGATATTTGTAGTATAATGAATAAAAAAAATAAATGTGTCACCGCTTTGCACTAGCAGCAATATCCGTATCTTAAGCCTACTTTATTTGCATGCACTGTAAGCTATTTAATCCAGAAAAACTATTCTAGTTGTGTTTTCTTTTTATAAACCCATATTTAAGCAGTGGAACTCTTTCCAAATAAAATATGTTAGGGCCCAATTTATATAAAATGGACAATAGCTGCTCATATTGAAACTAGGGTGGGAAACTCCATCTACTTTGCTTCCTTGATCCTGAAGGATTTCCAAGGAACCCATTAGGACACTCAGAATTTAGTTTGAGAACCATAGATCCAGCCAATCCCACTGCAAATAGGCAGAGACATTCGTATCACCTGAGACTTTGTTTTTAAAATCTTCTCAGAAGTATCCATTAATAGATGGAGGTGCTTATCTAAAGAAATAAGAAACCTAACAAGAGACCCTCAAGTAACTCTATTTCAGCTTTCCCAATAATGCTTTTCTAACCTGCAATGAAAGAGTAAAATACTCTTTCAAAGATTTAGAGGCTCAAAGTACTTCAGGGCACAGATTGAACACATTTTACCACGAACCTTGACATCTGGGGGGTGATTCAGAGTGAGTTAAAGCATAAGAGGATTTACCCTGATGCGGTCTTTGCTTTGGTTGGAGCCTGAAGTCAATGACACGTATAAAGCTCTAATCCTCATGCAGTTGTCCTTTTCCTTATGTTGCTGATATTCAGCACCAAAGTCTAAGATTCTTTTCATCAGAATTTTTTTTTTCCTCACAAATAGTGTTTTCTGCCAAAGGGAACAAACTTGCTCCAGACAGAACAGCATTCAGAACAGCACAAGAAAAGACATTCGTCAATAGGGAATCACACAATGAAATATCTCTTGGGCAGATGAGCCATCATTTGAAGTGGTTGAGAGGAAAGTCTAGTCAAGGCCCACACAATCCCCTGGGTAAGGCCATGGCACACACTATTTTCAGAGGGCCATGAACACTTTAATATATCAGTGGAAGGCTTGGCCTTAAAACCAGCAAGAGAGAATTTCCTCTAGATATCTTGGAGGGAAAAAATGGGAATATTTTCATGTGTGTAAGTACTGTTTATTTTGACAGTAGGCTAAACTCAAAGTATGAATAAAATTCTGAATATTTTAATGATAATATGATTGGGAAGCATAAGAGTGCAAAGCATGGAACAAGTTCTATTTGACAAAAGCATGATAAAAAATTTAGTACTTTCTTTCACTGACTACAACATTAAGAAGGAATCAAGAAACATAATCTATATAATAGTGGTTAAGTCTAGGAGCCGGTGTCATTGAAAAGAGCCTGCATCTAACTTGGGTTACGTTTAGCACATTGTTGGCAATAAACTCAACATAATTATACAATAAGAATGTATTCTTTGTGAGGCAGATGAGGCAAATAGATCGTTTTCTTTTTTTTTTTTCAAAGACTTTATTTATTTATTCGTGAGAGACAAACACAGAGAGAGGCAGAGACACAGGCAGAGGGAGAAACAGACTCCCTGCAGGGAGCCCAATGCAGGATTCAATCCCAGGACCCCAGAATCACAACCTGAGCCCAAGATAGACACTCAACCCCTGAGCCACCCAGGCGCCCCTAGATCATTTCTTAATAGCACCGTCAAAGCATAAGTACTTAAGAGATGTTCAATTCACTCCCTAACTCAAGAGCTTATACCTGTTTGGAAACAGGTAAGTAAATGAAGCATTGTAGAGTGTATAGTGGGCATTGCGATAGCAGTAAGGACAGCACAGGAGAGGAAAACCAAACCTGGGAAGGGTCTCAGGGGAAGCTTCTAGAGGAGGTGATACCTGGGCTGTGTCTTAAAGGATAAGTAAGATAGAAGGGAGGGGAACGGAGAAAGGACAGTGAGGATGGAATGAGGAGGAGTTCTAGATAAAGAAACCAGCATGCACATGTTTGTATCTCCACCATGCAAAAATCTGAAAGTTAACATGTAACTACAGAGTGTGAGCTCTTAATTTATAAATTCCAATAATAATAATAATAAAACTACAATCATGGTACATTCTCCAATGAAATAATTACTGGGTAGACCTTTTTTTTCCCCACTTATTTTAACTTTTTTTAGAGTAGTCTCCATGCCCAGAACAGGGCCTGGACTTACAGGAGATGGTGTTATACTGTGCTCATGGGCTACTCAAAGGATTTCAAAGGGTAAATTATATTATACCTTCACTTGACTTTAGAATCTTCCTCTCCATCTCCTCCCTCAAACTCCTTGTTTCAAAATGTGACCCCACTATAGGTAAAGCCTAGCATTCAACTATGTTACCCAAGCAAACTGGAAAAGGTGAAGGGATAGAGATTCTAGGATATAACCCCAGGGACCACTGCCATCTAAGCAGGGCCCAGGGGACTAAAGTTCTTGAAGGAATTTGAGAATTGGCCAGCAAGGTAAGAGGATGGAAAATTAGAAGAGGATGAAAGTTAAAGACGGAGTTTAAAGAAAGGAATGGCCTATAACTTCAAATAACCATTGGGTAAGATATAGGAAAAAAAAAAGTCCATTTGATTTGGCAATAAATCACTGGCCTCAGCACAAAATGTTACAGAGACATGGTCAGCAGACAGTTAAAGGGTGAGTAAAAGATAAGGAAGAAGAAACAGCAAGTATAGCTTTTCTCTTTTTTTCCACGAAGAGTGACCAAAAGGGAAGGAGACAATTTGAAGAGGGCCATTACATACACTTGCTCAGGCTGTGTAATGATCAATCCTAGGAGACCTGATTCACACCATGTTGATTCTGTGAATGGTACCAGGGACACGCCATTCACAATAGGATACGGTAGCCTGCTTTGGGGAGGGATACTGGGTTGAGGAAGAGTTGTTTGTTTGTTCATTTGTTTAGTTAAAATTTTTTATTTTGTTTTATTGGAAGGAAAGAGTATTCAGAGAGGGGGAAGGTGGATAAAAATGTGAGAGGGAGGGAGGGTGATTGAGAACATGAAGTTTCTGATTAGGCAGGAGGGGGTTTAATGAGAGCACACTGGAGTATTTAATCACAGACGGATGAAGAACACTACTTACAGTGAAATGGAAGGAAAGGGTAGGAAAAGATGATTTGATGGCGATAAAAGTTGGGGGTTTATCAGGAAATTGGAGTGTATGGAGTGTATGTACACCCAGAGTGTAAACCCTGGGTGGCTCAGCGGTTTGGCGCCTGCCTTCGGCCCAGGGCATGATCCTGGAGTCCCAAGATCGAGTCCCACATCAGGCTCCCTGCATGGAGCCTGCTTCTCCCTCTGCCTGTGTCTCTGCCTCTCCCTCTCTATCTGTGTCTCTCATGAATAAATAAATAAAATCTTTAAAAAAACAACAAAAAAAGGAAGTTGGAGTGTATGTGAGGTAGGAGAAAAATGCACTTATTGTAAAGGGGGGGGGGGATAACTTGTAGCCAAAGATGAGGAAAAGAGCTTGAAGTTTAGAATAGCTGCTGAAGATAATGAGAGAGGGGAGGATTACTCAGAACCCCCCAAATAAAATGGTTCTTAGGGTCTGGCTGCTACAGACCATGACTTTGTAGTGGAAATAACCCTTGACGGAGCTTGAAAACAAATCCTGAACTAGTAACAAGGAGTAAAGGATGGCAAGATTCCATTTAAGCCTTTCTAGTGTATGTTGACGAGAGGGGGTGGAGGGGAGTGGGGTTTACATCTACTGAGAAGCAAAACAGCATAGAAAAAAAATCACAGCCATTCGTTATGTCCATAAGCAGACTATTGAACAGTCAACCATAAAACTAAGAGGCGATGTTATACTAGACAGATATCAAGTACCCAGAGCTACCCCTAGGGTATGTGGGGCCACAATCAAATATATTTTTTTTAACCAGGTCCCCTCTCTGTATTAAAAAAAATGATTTTAAAATTGCACTACAAAATTTAGGTGCCAGTCTGAGGAATAATGGTTTATACATGAAGATTTAAATAACTGACAGAAAAGATATAAAGTATGTGTGTGTTGTCTAATCTGTGTAGATGAAGTTCTCATAGGGTCTGGACACCATCTCCTTATGTTCTTTCTCCTCAAATGAGTTGTTCCTGGTTAATTTCTTATGTCCCACACCAGGAAAAAGGTAGCGACACTGCTCACAAAGGTAGTTACTACTCACAATGCCATGGCTCTTTGGAACTTTCTAGTATTTAAACGATATGGATTTCTTACCTCTGTGGTTCCCTAGTACCATTTACTGTTTAATACTGGTTATATAATTACCCAGGAGGCTGTATCATCTATCATATCACTTGTGAATACAGACTGCTTAGCCACTCTCGAAAAAAGTTGTTTCTGTGCTTTGTCGATGATGACCACAAATGTGAGTCCAGAGCATGCAGAAAAATGTGAACAGTGATTTGTTTCTATAATTTGTTCATTAATAGAAATGTTCTAGTGAGAGCATAGAACATCTTCTGATCTTGTCTCCTCGTACACTCACTAGGCTTTAATGACCACATGTGGCCTAGAGTCTGGGGTAGAAGGGTGACTATGATGAGGGGAGGAGGGTGTGCCTTAGGGTATAGGACACCCACCACCACCCTGCTGCCCTTGGGTTCTGTATACTGGGTGGGAACACTCATAGGTGAGAACTAGCGCAGGGCTGAGGCATGTAGCTCAAGCCCAAATCAGTAGTGGAGCACTGGTACCCCAAAGTCCCAACCTTGTCCTTAAGTCCAATACAAGTGTGAATCTCCCAAAACCAGCATGTTTGCACCATTCTGGTGGCCCTGCCATCTGTGAAATGGTTTATTTCTTCATTTAAGTCCCCTTTAATGTTTCTTTAATAAAACTTTATACTTTTTTCCATAAAGTTAGGTTTATATCCAGGTATTTGATATTGTTGATATTGTTTAAGTGGTGTATTTTCAATTTTATGTTTTCAAATTATGTTGTTGCTAGTGGGTAAACATGTAACTAATTTTGTCTATTGATTTTATAATCGACACTTTGGCTAAAGTTTCTCATTAATATTCATTGTATACTGTGGATTTTGTATGTGGATGGTCATATATTATTTGTGAATAATGAGAGTTTTGTTCCTTTTAAGCTATGCATATACTTTCATTGCTTTTATTTATATTTATTTTTAAGTTTCTGGTGGAGAATATGAGCAATGATATTTTCACTTCTTTTATTCCTTCCTTTATGAGCTAGCTAGGTTCTCCGGTAATATTAAATAGATAATAGATATATGTGCAATGAGATATTACTTAGCCATAAAAAATGATGAAATCTTGCCATTGGCAACAATGTGGATGGACCTTGAAGGCATTATGCTAAGTGAAACAAGTCAGATAGAGAAATTCACCATTCCTTATGGTCTTATTTATACATGAAATCTGAAAATAAAAACAAAACCCAAGCTCATAGATCTACAGAATAGATTGGTGGTGGCCAGATGCAGAGGGTGGGGAGTGAGCAAATTGGGTGAAAAGAATCAAAAGGTACAAACTCCTAGTTATAAAATAAAGAAGTCATGGTGTAATATGCAACATGGTAACTGTAGTTAATAATACTCTACTGCATATTTGAAAGTTGCTAAGATAGTTAAGCAAAAGTTCTCATCAGGAGAAAAAATAAATTCTGTAACTATGTATGGTAGTGGATGCTAACCAGATTTACTGTGGTGATCATTTTGCAATATATACAAATATTGAACCATTATATTGTAAATATCTGAAATTAATATAATATTGTATGCCAATTATACCTCAATTAAAAAAAGAACTGTTATCATGAATATACGCTGAATTTTAAAATTTTTTGTACCTGCTGAGATGGCCATATGATTTTTCTACTTTTAATATATTAATTTATTTTATTTAATTGGTTACCTAATGTTAATCCAACTTTGCATTCCTGGAGTAAATCCCCCTGGTCATGATTTACTAATTTTTCCATATACTTGAGAGTTTAATTTGCTAATATTTTGTCTAAAATTTTTGTACCAAGTTTATAAGTGAGATTGGCCTCAAGTATCAAAGTTATGCTAACTTTATAACATGTGCTATAACATGTTTCCACTTTTTTGTCTTTGGAATAGTTTGCAAAAGATTGGAATTGTCACCTGAATATTTTTTAGAACTCACCAGTAAGACTATCTGGTCTTGAGGAACTATTGCAGGTTGCTGGAGACTCTCAGTTGGATCTTGGGTAAGAAAAAGAACATTAATGGAAAAGCTTGAGAGATTCAAATATAGTCTGAAAATTAGTACTATTCTATCAAGGTTTCCATCTTAGTTTTGATTAATTGTTTTATTATGTAAAATATTAACAATAGGGTAAGCTGGGTAAAAAGTACATAAGAACTCTTGGTACTGGGGTGCCTCCGTGGTTGAACATTTGCCTTTGGCTCAGGTCATAATCCCAGGGTCTTGGGATAGAGTCCCACTTTAGGTTCTCTGCGGGGAGCCTGCTTCTCCCTCTGCTTATGTCTCTGCTTCTCTCTCTGTCTCTCATGAATAAACAAATAAAATCTTTTTAAAAAAGAACTCTTGGCACTATTTTGGAAATTTTCAGTAAATCTAAATTTATTTCAAAACAAAAAAATAAATTAAAAATGGAAATACTATATGATCCAGTAATTCCACTGCTGAATATTTACTCAAACAAAATGGAAGCACTAATTCAGAAAGATATATGCAGCCCTATATTTAATGAAGCATTATTTATAATGTCCCAAATATGGAAGAAACCCAAGTGTCCACTGATAAATAAAGAAGATGTGATGTGATTATATATATATCCCCGTGATATATATATACAATGGAATACAGAATACAGTGGAATATTACACAGCTATAAAAAAGATGAGATGGTGCCATTTGAGACAACATGGATGGACCTAGAGGGTATTATGCTAAGTAAAATAAGTCAGACTGAGAAAGATGTATATACCATATGATTTCACTTATATGTGGAATCTAAAAAAACAAATGAATAAACAAACAAAAAGTAGAAACAGATCCATAAATACAAAAAAACTGAGGTTGCCAGGCAGGCGGCTGCTGGTGGATGGGGGATGAGCAAAATGGAATAAGGGTAGTGGGAAATACTGGCTTCTAGTTAGGAATTAAGTAAGTCGTAGTGGTAAAAGGTAAAGCTCAGAAAACACAGACAATGGTTATAATAATAGTGTTGTATGGTGACAGATGGTGTCTACACTTGGCAAGCATAGCACAACCTATATACTCATTGAATCACTATATTAATCTGAAACTAATGTAACATTGTGTGTCAGCTATACTTCAATAAAATAAAAGATAAAAAAAATAAATTAAAACTTTCCTTAAAGCTGGAGGGGGCTGTTGAATGAAAAGGAAAAGTGAATGCTGATAGCCATTGAAGTTTTACTTTCCATTTTCTGCATGATTGGAAATTATTACAATAAAAAAATTTTTTTTAAGGAAAAACCACAACCAAAAAAATATGACCCGGTCTTGGTTTTTGCTTTGGATGTCGATTTTATGGAACCAATTTATTTTCTTTAAAAAAAATTTGGGGGGCTATTATTTTCCTCTTGAAAAAAGTTTTGATATGTTATATTTTTCTAGGAACTTATCCATTTCTCTGAATTGTCAAATTCGTAATCTTGAAGTTGTTTATAATCCTTCTTTTAAACCGTTTAATTGTCTGTATCAACCGTAGTTATGATCTCTCTTTTAACACCGATCTGTAAAAGGCTTTTCAAAGGAAGAATTTTGGGCCATGTTAATCTTTTCTTGTATTTTTTTCTCTATTTCATTGATTTCTGCTATTATCATTGCCACTCTTATTTATTTTTTTACTTCATTATTGTTTTTCTAATTTCTTAGCTTATTGTTAGGCTTTCATCTTTCCTAATACATCTTAATTTATAGTATTTTTGTCATCATACATTCTAAGTATTTTCTAATTTCTGTAATTTCTTCTTTGACCCCCAAGTTCAAAAATACCTTAATTTTCAACATACAAATTTTTTCTAGTTACCTTTCTGTTATTGATTTCTAATTTAATTGCATATGGTAAAAAAAAAAAAAAAACTATGGTCTCTATAATTTCAATCTTTTGATAAGTGTTGATATTTGCTTTGTAACTCAGCATGTGGTCAATTTTCAAAAATACTCCATACTGCTTGAAAAGAATGTGTATTCTGTAGTTGTGAGGTGCAAGGTTCTAAATACCTATTCAATTAGAGCATGCTTATTAATTGTGTTGTTCTCATCTCCTACCTCCTCATGGATTTTGTCAGCTTGATCTAAGTACTTACAAGTTTAGAGAACTTCTTACATCTTCCTGTAGGACTGAACCTTTTATCTTTAATGAAATTATTCTCTTGAACGCCTTCTGTCTTAAGGACTATTTTGTCTGATATTAATATAGCAACACCAACCTTTTTTGGTTCGTGTCTGTATGGTATAATTTTTTTCACACTCATTCTAATTTTTCTGAATCCTTATGTTTTAAATGTGACTTAAATAGGCAGCATATAACTGAATTCTTTAGAACAGAATGTATATGTATCTGATACATATACATATCTGTAAATCTTTGGCCTTATAAGTTGGGAAGGTAGTCTATTTTTATTTTTTTAAGATTTATTAATTTACTTGAGAGAGAGAGGGTCGGGGAAGAAGCAGAGGGAGAGAGAGAGAGAGAATCTCAAGCAGGCTCCATACCAAGCACAGAGCCCTGTGCCAAAATCAAGACTTGGACACTTAACTGACTGAGCCACCAGGTGCTTCTGTTTTTGCTTATTTTAATTCCGGGTATATTTGAACTTATTTCTCCATCTTATTTTGTACTTTTTATGTGTCTTGATTTTTTCTGTTCTTATCTACTTGTTTGGTATGGATTATTTTTTCCTACTTGTTTTCTTTTTAGTTAAAATGTTATATATACCCTTCTGGTGGTTATGCTACAAATTTTAACTTGGACACTAAATATCCTTACCATTCTCCCAAACAATAAAAAAAGACAGTAGAATATTTTAACTCTGATCATTCTCCCCCAAACTTATATGCTATGGATGGTTGTGTGTTTCATTTCTAGCTATTTTTTAACTTCTTAAGAGATTATTCTTTTTGTTATTTTTACTTGATGTTTACAGTTAACCACATATTTAGCGATTTCCTTGATCCTCATTCCTTTAGTCAGCTCTGACCTTCCAGCTGTGCTTGCTTTCTGCCTTTAGAATTTCCTTTAGTGAGGGTCTATTGGTGGCAAACTCTCAGTTGTTTGCTTGTTTAAGGATGTCTGTATTTTCCATTGTTCTTGAAAGATAATATACAAATTTAGGTTGGCATTATTTTCTTCCAGCACACTGAAGATTTCAACCTTTTTCTGACTTTCATAGTTGTTAAGAAATCTGCTGTCCTGTTGAAAGTCATCTGTCTTTTTTCTCAGGCTGCTTTTAAATGTTTTATTTTTGTTTATGGTATTCTGAAATTTGGCTAAAATGTGTCTAAGTATAAATTTCCTTTTATTTATCCTCATTAAGATTGTTCAGTTTTTTGAATCTGTGGTTTGTCATTTTTTGGAAATTCTCAGCCATAATCCCTTCAATTATTGTTTTTATCCCTTCCATCATCTACTGCCTGCCTGGTATCCCACTTAAGTGATTGTTGTATTTCTTATCTATCTCTCCATGATTTATAACTTCGTTTGTGTTTTCCATCTCTTTGGATTACATTATGTAAACTTTTGTGGATCTATCTTTCCTGATCCATTCTCCGGCTATGGTTATTCTGGTATTAAATCCATCCATTGTGCTTTTTATTTCAAATATTGGACAGAGTTTGCTTTATTGCACTTTATTGACTTTGCAGGTACTGTTTCTTACAAACTGAAGGTCTGTGGCAACCCTGCTTTGGGCAAATCTATTGGCACCATTTTTCCAACAGCATTTGCTTACTTCCTGTGTCTGTGTCACATTTTGGTAATTTTCAGAATATTTCACACTTTTTAATTATTATTGTATTTGTTATGGTGATCTGTGATAGTGATCTCTGATGTTACTTTGTAACTCAAGGGAAATAAAGAGTCATATGTAATCAAAAGCTAGAAATGACTAAACTTGTGAGTGAGGAAGACATGGCAAGGACTGAGACAAGCCAAAAGCTAGGCCTCTTGAGCCAGTCAGCCAAGTTGTGAATGCAAAGTTCTTACAGGGAATGAAAAGCACTACTCCAGTGAACACACAAAAGATAGGAAAGCAAAACAGCCTTATTGCTGATATGGAGAGAGTCTTTGTGGTTTGGATAATAGATCAAATTAGCCACAACATTCCCTTATGCCAAAACCTAATCCAGAGCAAGGCCCTAACTCTCTCAGAGAGGTAAGGAAGGTACAGAAGAAAAGTTTGAAGCAAGCAGAGGATGGTTCATGAGGTTTAAGAAGCAATCTCTATAACATAAAGTGCAGGGTGAAGCAGCAAGTACTGATGTAGAAGCTGTACGAAGTTATCCAAAAGATCTAGCTAGGATCATTCATGAAGATGGCTACACTAAACAACAAATTTTCTATGTAGATGAAACAGCCTTCTACTGGAAGAAGGTCACATCTAGGACCTTCATAGCAAGAGAAAAGAAGAGAAGTCAATGCCTGGCTTCAAAGATTCAAAAAACAGGCTGACTCTCTTGTTAGAGGCTAATGCAGCTGGTGACTTTAAACTGCAGTAATGCTCATTTACCATCCTGAAAATCCTAGGACCCTGAAGTATTATGCTAAGTCTACTCTACCTCTGCTCTATAAATGGAACAACACAGCCTGTATGACCATATGTTTACAACATGGTTTACTGAATATTTTAAGTTTACTGCTGAGACCCACTGCTCAGAAAAAGATTCGTTTTAAAATATTACTGCTCATTGACTCTATACTCAGTCACCCAAGAACTCTAACTGAGGGGCACCTGGCTGGCTCAGTTAGTAGAGCATGTGATTCTTAATCTCAGGGTCATGAGTTCAAGCACCATGTAGGGTGGGGTGCCCACTTCTAAAAAGAACTCTAATTGATATGTACAATGAGATATGCATGTTGTTTTCACACCTGCCAACACAACATCCATTCTGTAGCCCATAGAGCAAGGGGTATTTTCAGCTCTCAAATCTTATTACTGAAGAAATACATTTAATAGGGCCATAGCTGCCACAGATACTGATTCCTCTGACAGATCTGGGTAAAGCAATTTGAAACCTTCTGACAGATCTGGGTAAAGCAATTTGAAACCTTCTGGAAAGCATTCACCGTTCTAGATGCCGTTAAGGACATTCATGATTCATGGAAGGAGGTGAAAATATCAACATGAATAGGAGTTTGGAAGAAGTTGATTCCAACCATCATGGATGGCTTTGAGAGATTCAAGAGAGTGTAGAGGAAGGAACTGCAGATGTGGTGAAAACAGCAAGAGAACTGGAACTAGAAGCAGCGCCTGAAGATGGGGCTGGATTGCTGCAATCCCATGATAAAATCTGAACAGATAAGGAGTTGTTTCTTATGGATGGCAAGGAAATAGTTTCTTGAGTTAGAACCTACTCCTGATGAAGATGCTGTAAAGACTGTTGAAATGAAAATGAAGGATTTAGAACATTACATAAACAGTCAATAAAGCAGTGGCAGGGTAGGAGAGGATGAACTACAATTTTTCAAGTTCTAATATGGGTAAAATGATACCAAACAGTATTGAGTGGTATAAAGAAACTGTTCATGAAAGGAAGAGTTCATTGATGCAGCAAACTTTATTGTGTCTTATCTTAAGAACTTGCCACAGTCACCCCAACCTTCAGCAACCATCACCCTGAGCAGTCAGCAGCCATCAATAGCATGGCAAGACCCTTCACCAGCAAAAAGATTACAACTTACTCAGAAAGCTCAGATGATGGTTAGCATTTTTTAGCAATAAAGTATTTTTAAACTAAGGTATGTATATTGCTTTTTAGACATAATGCTACTGTACACCTGATAGCAGTATAGTGTAAACATAACTTTTATATATAGTGGGAAACCAAAAAATTCACTTGACTTGCTTTATTGCAATATTCACTTTATTGAGGTGGTCTGGAACTGAACCTACCACATCTCCAAGGTATTTCTATATTTTAAACTCCTAGAAGCTCTTTTGAGTCTTTTTCAAATCTGCTGGGTCATGTTTTATGTATATTTTCAATCCCTTCTTTCTTCAAATATATTTAACATATTTTATATTCCATGCCTGGTAATTCCAATAGCTAATGTTTTGTAGTCTGATTGTGTTTGTTGTTTCTGCTGGCCTTTGCTCATGGTATATTATTTCCTTTTGTATTTTGTGATTTTGACCATGAGCACATATTTCTTTAGAATTTACTGATGGGAATTCTTTGAAGCCTTTTTTGAAGATGGTTTCCCTTAGAATAGATTTGCATCTGCTTCTTCTAGGTGCCTAAAAACAACACATTAAGGTTTACTTTAAATTTAATTCTTGACTTCAGTGTTTTTGGAGTCCCAGGTATAGTGTGAATTTGGGCTACAAGCCTGTGTGAGTGCTGGCTATGTTACAAATTCTCAGTTTTTTCTCTCCCTTCATTTACAGTCAACTCTCAAGGCAGGTAATTTTCCTTGCAATTTGTTGGGGATGGAGCAGAAGGTTTCTTTGTAAGTTCATCTTTACACAAAAGGAGTAGTCTTTTCGGGACCCAGATTTAAGCAGAGGGGTTTATACTTAGACTTCTCACTTTGTGCACACCTTAACCTCTGCATTCACTCCTTTGGCAAATGTCCTCAAGGCAAAGCCCTCTCTAGGCCTTTGCTTACTTCCTAGGTCCCCACTTGCATTTAGTTCTTGACCTCTAAGTATTCCTCACTTTGCTACCAGCATAAAATGCATTTCAAAAGATTAAAAAAATACTTTGTCAACTATTTTTAGTTGCCTTCAGTGAGAGGACAATTCAGGATATCCAGTCTGTCATATTGTAGAATGGGAATTTGGGGATGTCTGTCTCTGTCTGAGAATTAAAATTGATCTCCAAAGTCCCTTCTTGGATCCTCCTATCTCCTTATCCTACATACTTTCTCTCTTTAGACTATTTTATTCATTCCTACTACTTTGGTGCTTCTTGCCAATGATTCCCTGAACTATACCTCTGTATTAGTTTCCTATAACTGCTGAAACCACTTTACCAGAAATTTGATGGTTTAAAACAACACACATTCATTTTTGTATGGTTCTGGAGCAAAAGTTGAAGTCAGTTTCACTGAGATAAACTCACAGTGTCAACAGGACTGATTGCTCCTGGAGGCTATAGGGGAGAAATCATTCCTTGCTGCTGCTTCTTTTTTTTTTTTTTTTTTTTTAATACTTTATTTATTTATTTGAGAGAGAGAGAGAAAGAGAGAGAGTGCACAAGCAGGGGAAGCAGCAGAAGGAGCTGCAGAGGGAGGAGAAATAGGGAATCAGATGCAGGGCTCAATCCCAAGACCCTGAGATCATGACCTGAGCCTAAGGTAGACGCTTAACCAAGTAAGCCACCCAGGTGACCCCTTCCTTGCTTCTTCTAACTTACAGAGGCTTCTTGCATTCACTGAATTATGACCTCTTCCATGCACGCTCCAACATTTTGCTTCTGCCATTACTTCCTGTTCCCTCTTCTGTAGTCACATCTCCCACTGTCTTGCTCTCATAAAGAGAGTTCTGATTATATTTAAGGTCCATGTGGATACCAAGAATTCTAACTTAACGGCATCTGTAAAGACCCTTTTGCCATGTAAGGTAACATTTACAGGTTCCAGAGATTCAAATCTAGGTATCTTTGGGGGCCATTATTCAGCCTCCCACAAGTTCCAATCCTAATCTCCAAACTCAAATCACCAGTTTCCTTCTCAACATCTTCTACTGGTCGTCTCCTAGGCACTTTAAACTCATTTTATCTAAAACTGAACTATATTCACCAGTTCAGTTAGTGACATCACCATTCCTTCCTAGCAACCAACCTCAAAGTTGATACACACTGCTTTTCCTTCACTCTTTACATCGAGTTGGTCACTGAGTTCTTACTCAGTCTACTTCTAAAATGTCTCTCAAATCTAGTCCTTTGTCCCAATTGCTACTTCCAGACCTTGTTATCTTCTGTAATTGTGACCTAACTGAACTCTTTACTTCTGTTTTTCTCCCACCTAAAATTACTCTGTTGTAAGAGAATATCAAGCAGACTCGTCACTAAGCACAGAGCCTGTTGCAGGGCTCCATCTTGTGACCCCGAGACCATAACCTGCGCTGAAACTAAGAGTCAGATGGTTAACCCACTGAGCCACCCAGCTGCCCCATGAATTATCATTCTAAAATGCCAATGGAAAAAAAATTGTTTACATGAAATAAAAAAATAAAACCCCAATGACTACAGTACTCTCCTGTTAAAATCTCCTCAATGGTTCCATCTTTTTCTACTCATTTAAATCCAAAATCACTCAAGGCCCTTTGCAATCTGGCCACAATGTATGATAAGATCCTCATTGTTGCCATGCCCTACCAAGTACCATGTTTTCTTACCACTCAAACTATACTCTGTTTCCTGAACAAGTCATGCTGCTCCTGCCTCAGGGCCTTTACACAATCTATTCCCTTTGCCTTGTGAAAGGATTTAAATCTATAATGAAACCAGATAATATGATCTGAAGAACCTCACTCATGCGTCCTCAGGAAAATAAAACTTAAGGAATGAGAGATAGATTTCCCATAGATGCCTGATGTATAGAAAGCCAAAACTTATTCCTTGACCAATGAAAATTCACCAAGAACTCCTCCCCACCTTCAAGCCAATGACCTTGCTACTTAGACACTAACTAAATTCCCCTTTCTTTGCACTCCTTAAATATAGCCTGCCCAAACCCTCAATGGACTCGCCTGTAGATTGCTAGTTTGAGTGTCTCAAGTTGCAATTCCACTGCTATTCCTGAGTAAACTCAATTTTTGGTAATTTGAGCTTTCCTCAGTTTACCTCTTATATATAACTTGACAGCCTGGAAAATTTTTCCTTATCACCAACCTAAAACTCTTTCCAAACCTTCAAGAACCAATTGAATTCTTACATTTTCTAGGAAGCATTATAGGACTCTATCACACAGTTAGGATTAAGGCTCTGTTAACACTTCAGACATTGATTCAATGATTCACAATATTTATTGAGAGCCATTTATGTCAAGGACATTATGGAAAGCATTGGGCATAAAATAGTGAACAAGGTATAAATAGATCTTTCTCTCACAGGACTCGTAGTCTATAGGAGGATACAGATGAATGAGTAAACAGAGTATCATGTAAGTGCTCTCACAGGAAAAGCATAAGATGATGCAGGAAAAAACAGGAGGGGAAACGTGCTGATATGGAGGATCACCAAGAGGTGATAGCTAATCTAAAACTAAGCCATGAGTAAGAATCAATGAGGGAAGGGGGTTGGAGAGAGAAAGAATTCCATCATGAGGACCACATTGTGGTCTAAATGTGGCCCCCCCCCCCCCCCGCCATTTATATGTTGAAATCCTAACCCCTACAGATGCTGGTATTAGTAGGCAAGGCCTTTGGGGAGTGATTCAGTGAGTCAGGGCTCAGGACAGAGACCTCACGAACAGGATTGGTGCTTTTATAAGAGATCCCATAAGGGTCCCCAGACTCTTCCACCATGTGAAGATACAAGAAGTCTGTGATCCAGAAGAGGACCGTCACTAGCCATGCAGGCACACAGACTTGAGACTGCCAGCCTCCAGAGCTGTGAGCAATAAATTTCTGCTGTTTAAACAAAACTGACATAAAAATATCTAAACAGTTGTCAGAATGGAGGGACACCTCATGGGATGGAAGCAACATGACTGGGCAGAACAGATTTCTTTCCAGGGTGGTCACAGGTGCTTTGGCAGGGACACAGCCCTGCTTTCTAGAGGACTCTGGGTGGGTGCCAAGGGCCCTGCAGGGCATGTGGGAGCCAAGGATGTCTTAGAATTGCCACAGAACTTAGAAACATCTCCTTGCTCTAGTGTTTAAGTCTATACAGAAACCTTCCCAGAGAGCCTTAAGTGGATTTTTTGACATTATAAAGTGATTATTAAGTTATCCTATTGCTCTTTGGCTACCTTCTGTTTTTCTTTTTTCTTTTTTAATGATCTCTGGGATGACATTTACTCCAATAACACCAGGCTGCTGTAAGTCCAAACACTGGGATGGTATTTCTCCTCACAGGTTGAAAACAAATGAGATATATTAAAATAAGCAAGGTATACCCACTTGTGCATCGTGTCCTAAATGTTTCTTGCTTTATATGCATCTCCTCTGCCCCATTTTATCTTACTTTTTAATTTAAGCCATTTCAAGAGATCTATGTGTGAACCAGTCAAGTCTGCCCTAGGCCAGCCATTCCTGGACTCACAGCCCTCACAGCAGCAAGGTTGCCCCTATGCCAGTGTTTGGACAGAATCTAAATTCTTGATTTTTGGGTAAGGTGTTACACTTTACATGTACTCAGCAGAAATGTGTGTGTGTGTTGTGTTTTTGTTTGTATAGGTGAAGTTTTCTATTTTTGTCTAATATTACCAGTCTTACATATATATATAAAATTATGTTATTTACCAGCCAAGTAGCATGTGGTATTTTGTTACAGTGACCCAGATAGACTGAGACACAGTATATATAAAAGCTTCAATATAAAAGAAAACACAGTACATTCGTAGCACTGAAGAAAAGGTCTGGAAGGCTGGAGTGTAGAGAATGGGGTAGGGAATGTCAAAAGATGAGGATGGGGTATAGCAGGAGTCAAATCCTACAGGGCCCTGCAGGCCATGTTCAGAAGTTGGGTCTTTATTCTAAGAGTAAAGGAGAGCCACCGAAGAGTTTTAAGCATGAGAATGACATAATCCAATGAATGTTTTAAAAGATAATTCTGGTTGAAGCAAGGGTAATGGATGTAAATAGGAGAAGAATATCAATTAGGAGGTTATTGCAGGAAGCCAATTAAGAGCTCACAGATAGCTAAGCAAGGCAGTGCTAGTGGAGACACACAAAAATCAGATGGATTTGAAAAATGTATAGGACATTATGAAGAAGACAGAGTCAAAGATGCTGCTCAGGTGATGGGTTTGGGCTGCTGAGAATGGTGGAGCCAGTCCCTGAGAAAGGGATACAGAAAGAAGGTGAGCCTACAGGGAGGCTTTGTGTTTTAGCACTTGGTGGAGCAATGCTTTTTGTGCACTGCTTTCTATCTCGTTGTCTCACCTCTGACTTCCATACAGCTGAGGGCAACAGCTCCCTGCACTCTGACAGGAGCCCACCTCTGCTTTTTTGCCTCACCTCTTTCTCCGGAGCTGGGGAAGTCCATTCAAACTGTGCAAAGGTACAGCCCGTAAGTGCCTCAAGTTACCATTTTCCAGGGGCAATCTTCAACCAACGAGTGCTAGAAGCCGGTGGATAACACCCCTGCCTCCCTTCCTTCAGAGTGACAATTCTGAGTCACAGGGACAGTGATTACTAGTCTATGCTCACAATGATTACCAGTCAGCCATGTATCAGCGTTTCCTCCTCCTCTCACTATTCCGGCTCCCTCACTCCTTCTTCCTGGAACTATCATCCCAAATAAACTTCATTCATCTAAGCCCTTGTCTTAGGCTGAACTTGAGGGAGAGAGCCAAACAAGATAGGACTTCAAAGTGAAGATCCAAGTTAGCCCTTCAGGAGAAGAGAGATGGAAAAGAAACATAAATGTGTGTTTTCTTCCCAACAAAGGCTGAAAAATGTAGCAGTAGATGAAATAATTCAGTGAGAAGAAAAAGGGGCCTGTGAGGGAACCTTGAGAAACAGTAATGTTTCAGGCTCTGGCAGAGGAGACAAGGTGACTGACAAAAGGATGACCAGAGAGAACAGGAAAGAACCAAGAAGGCTTGTAGACATGGAAGCCCAGGGAAGAGAAAGATTCAAGAAAAAGAGAGAGCTCCGTTGTGCTAAAGGCTGTTGAGAAGTCCAAAAAAAAGCACAGAGAAGTAGCCATCAGATTTAGCCAAGAGGAGTCCATTACAACTTGGTGAGAAAACAACTCTCCAAAGCACGATGAGGCTTAAGCTAGCTTATACAGAGTTGAGTGTTCGTGCGGAAGGGAGATATATGGAGAGAGTGAATATGGGGAACTCTTTTAGGAAGTTCAGCTGGGGAAGGGGAGGAGAAAATCAAGAAGATAGCTTTTGAATGACTTAGGGGAGTGTGTATGCAAAGACGGGAGAAAATTGAGCCTGTCCCAACTGTTTCAGCTCATAAGAAACTAGGCAGAGAAAGAGGTTGAAGGTCAGAGAGAATGAGGAGCTATAAAGATAATGAGTTTCTGAAAAAGAAATCTAGGGTGATTTCCAAGTAGATAGATTAGATTCAGTCTGAAAGAAGGACTTGCCTTCCGCTGAAATGATACTGTGGTTTCTTGCCTCTTTCAGAGATTATATAGATATGGAATCCCAAAGCATGGCCATACTCCTTTTGTACTAAATTGTCTTAATCTAATACATTTTCATTGAATTTAGCTATGATAATACCTGATTAATACATAGACATATATATGCCCATCAACTAAATTACTGGATGCTGCCATGGTATTAGGACTGGAGTCCCTCAGATGTTACATGGGTATTTGCTTGACTTCTGTGAAAAACCCATGTTTCTCAGGTGAGAGAGAGAGAGAAAGGGGAGCATCATTAAACTTCGGTGTAGCAATCTGGTACCATGTGACCTCATCTGCCTTTTTCTAGGGGAAGTCAGCAAGCCATTCACTGCTTTTGGGTCTGTTCCTCATTTATGAACTGAGACTAATATAGTAAGTATTTATGATACAAATTATTCCTGAATATTGGTCACAAGTTAAGCTTCCTTAAGTTAAACCTTTATTACCTATAAGGTTATAAAAGAAGATAGTGTTCCTGAAGATCCATTTCATA
The DNA here is from genome assembly GCF_053574225.1 of Canis aureus. NCBI lineage: Eukaryota > Metazoa > Chordata > Mammalia > Carnivora > Canidae > Canis > Canis aureus. The sequence goes on along the minus strand of NC_135621.1, from coordinate 65,298,955 downwards.
CTATAAAATATCAAAATGAATCATGAAAAGACAACTATAACAACGATGATTTTCTAAGTTTGTGAAGAAAAAAAGTCAAAGTTTTAAAGGATCCTCCTGGAGGATTCTTCTTTCTCAACTGGCTGAGGCTTCTTAAAATACAAATCAATTAAAAAATTTCTAGCTAAAGATATTTTATTTCTCTGATAAATCTCCCTGAAGCAAGTAAATGCTTCAGTGCTCTGAAAACCTTCAAACTGTGATCAAAATTAGGGCCATCTGTGTAAAAACTATCACTGTAGATTCAGTGGGTAGAAATTTCTTTGAATGTTAACATTTTCCTTATTGTGGCACTCTCTTCCTTCTTTCCTACTCCTGCAGCTCCTCATCTTCTTCCCATCTCTGCTCCTGATTTTATCATTAAATGCCCCTAGCACATAGCAGCCTTCCTCTTGAGTGGATTTTGTAGGCAAATTATTTAATGCTACCCTACTGGTTCTTGTGGCTTCTCTGAACAGTTAATGTTTTGCCAACTAGCCTCTGACAGTGATCCAATGAGCTTTCAGTTGCGATTAAAACTTTGATGTCTTGATGTTGCTCTTTTTCAATATAAATGAACGATGCCTTTGCAAGAGCATTGGCTCTTGCCAATGAATATGGATTTGCTTCACCTACACCTGCGTCCATAAAATCAAGTTTTTCTACTTCTAGCACCAATCAACATAAAAGCAGCTTCAGTTTTCTTGTTTCCTGTGATAAGAGTCATATAGGTAGTCCCACGGCGAGATTTGGCCAATACTAGTAGAGTAATATTTATAATAATAAAGGTCGTAAAGGCAAAGGTCTAAAGTGAAGCAACCCTTCTATCTGTTGTGAGGATTAAGAGCATCAAGGGTTTTAAAAACTACAAAACCTTATACGAATGGGAGGAATTCTTGAAATCCGAACCTGTGTAATATATACAAAACACACAAACCAAGCAGCTACTAATGTGTGGTTCATACAGGCCTGTGTAGTTAGAATTTGAAGCTTTCCTTTTCCATAAAAATCATGGCTTCATCTCACTGCGTTAAAAAACCATTTTGGTCACCACAGAAGAGTAACACCAAGTGAACCATATACCTACGACCAGGAAAGGAGCTGCTCTTCATCCAGTGTCCTCCCTTCCCTCCCTCCGTCCCTCTACATCAACCACTGTCCAGCTCTCTGGCCTTTTGCAGAGCTCACTGTCTGCAACTCTGGAATGACATCTCTCATCTTGGAGTTTGGGGGCTTGAAAAATTCTGACAGACACCCATGAAAGCACAAATAGCACTGTCCCATTCAAATCTGAACCAGTCCCCTAGCTCAGCGACAGACTGTTAAATAAAAAAGTTTGCCCCTCCCCCAAAGCTTTTAAAGGATCAGTGTTCCCTTTGTTTAAATACAAAAGAAGGAAAGAAAAACCGAACTAACTTGCTATAAAACAAAGCAATTTGAAATTCTAGTCACATTCTGAAAAAAGTCAAGAGATCATTTTTCCACAGGAACCCCCATTAATGCCTCGCGTGACTTTCAGGAAGGCTTCAGGCAGTAGAATGCCTCAGAAATTCAATCTGGGTTTTAATGTCCCACCTACCCCTGTAGTGCCAAAGTGCCAAACTGGCTCTGAGAAAGAAGCCCCAAAGCAATTGTCAAGTCACTTTCTCCCTTAAATTTCCAAAAATTAACAGAACATGGGGATGTACACTCACATGCATTAATTCACTAATGTTTATTAGGTCCCAATCACACCTACATATACTGTCCCCTTCTCTTTGCGGCTCATGATCTGCTTCTAGTGTCTCTTACATCACTAAAACAACAGTTACAATAACAACCACAGGAATTTTCATTAGAATAAACATGATCAGTAGTCCTTGCAATTTTCCATGAAAGCTTAGATAAGAAAAAACAGAAAAACATGAAATATGTTTCCCTTGAGTCCCATCACGATTCATTTCCGTGCTTGTTTCCATCGTTAGTTACATGAAAGACAAGTTTACATATTTTGGGGGTTCCCATCAAAGACTAAACTACAAGAAACAGACGTTTGGACCTGACTGTGGTATGATGCTTCCTAGTTTACAGAGCACCTTTGTATTCTTGATTTCCTTTCATCTACACAATAACAACTGTTGGGGAGGTATTATTGTAGATGAAGAAATAGGATCTCAGAGAATTCAACTGCCACAGCTAGGAAGTAACAACACTCAAAACGGACCATCTGATGCTTTCCCCCACCCCAAGTTTCCTTAGATAGATGAATACAAAGATAATAAGACTTAAGGAGTGATAATATGTGAAAAGCTCAACTCTCAAGGATATAGAAAGATGAAAAAGTGAGAGGATCAGAAAAAATACCTTAAAAAGACAATCCTGATTTTTTTATACACACACATCACTGTTTATAAGTTTTATATTATAATCTATTTTTCCTCTAACAGCTCCGATGGTGTTAATATTTTGGGAAAAAACTACACAAAAACCATTTTAACTAAGGCGTGTTTCTATTGATTTATTTGTGGTGGTGTTAACACTGGAGCTGCTTGTAGGCTATCTTCTCACACATAATAATTATTATTTACTGATGGCAAAGCTCTGTGGATGCAACCAAAGTGTCAGTGACATAAAGAAAAGCCTGTTTAAATGATCTGCAAAGCAGGGCCACAGCTGTAACTTTGCCCTGGCAGAGTCTGTCAAGTAAATAGCATGATCTTTTCAAACACAGCCATATTATTTTCTTCCTGGCATTTGTAATTTGTTAAAATGCTCAGTGTACATGCCTTTCTTCCTAATAACAATGGCAAATGGCCAATCTCTGTACTTATCTCTTGCACACACATTACTTCTATGTATATTTGATCTAGTTTCTATATTTGAAGGAGATATGTGTATACACACACACACACACACACACACACACGAATGCACCTCGCTGCAAATTTCAAACAGCATTCTGTGACTGCTATGATATAACCAATAACTCAGTGATGTAACACTCAAAAATGCCAAATAAAACAAGTTCATTTGAGATGCTATAAAAGTAGCCCAAGATCAACCACTGGATCTGCTGAGAATTAAACACACACACACACACACACACACACACACACACACATACCATGATGCTTCAAAACTGCTGATATTTGATTTTGTAAGACATACTCCATCTGATATTTATAGGCTTAATCTTATTGCCAGAGCCCCAAGAGCGTCTGTCTGGGATCCCAGCCATTGTCTACCAACTTATTTGTACCTTGGTAGATATGTGAATATCCAACAGCTTTCTAATTTAGAAATGATGGGTGGATTTTCAGTAACTTTTATTTTATTTATAACTCAGAGATTAGATACTAAAACAGGAGCCACCCAACATCACTGCCAAAAAAAATTGATCTTTAATATAAATCCTTTTAGGCATGACTTTTTTCCACATACAATTATACAATCTCAGGATTTGACAGAATCTTGAAGGTTATTGAAGCCAACCATTCTTTCCAGCCAATTCAGTGCATTGGTTAAAAGTTGGGGTTCTGGAAACAGATTGCCCAGGCCTTCACACTTACCATCTATGTAATACCAGGCAAGCCTTCAGACTCTCCAAGCTTCTGTTTTATTTGTTATATGGGGATAAAATAGAACGTCCCTTCTTGGGTTGCCATAATTGAATGCAATAGCACGTGGCTCGGTATATGCACACAGTGGGTGCTCAAGAAACGTGGACTATTTAGTTCCTATGACAGGAGGGGATCCTACAGTTATCTTTCCACATGGTGACCCAGCCTTTGGTGAAAACCTCCAGTGACAAAGAATCTTCCATCTCCTAAGGGATATCTCTCCTAATTCTGAACACTCAGATTCTTAAAGGGTCTGCCAGAGTTTATATCTCTCTTCCACTTGCCTCTTAGTGACCCTAATATGCTTCCTTGGACCTTTCAGGGAAAAAAAAATCTGTTCTGCATAACAATTTTTCCTTTAAGAAAAAAAAAGATTTTATTTATTTATTTGAGAGAGAGAGAAGGAGTGGGGAGGGAGGGCAGAGGGAGAAGCAGGGAGCCTGATTCGGGTCTTGATCCCAGGACCCTGAGATCATGATCTGAGCTGAAGGCTCAACTGAATGATCCACCCAGGCAGCCTCACAACAATTTTTCCTTTAAGTAGCTCAACCCAAGGTAATTTGGCTCTTTTTTCCTCCTGTGAGCCTTTTCCCCCTGTGAAATATCCCCAAATCTTTTCCTCATGTGTCATGCTTTCAAAGTTCCCTCCTCATCACTACCATGATTATTCCTGTATAAATCTCTTTTGGTTTATGTCCATACAATATTCTTACAAGGTGATACACACAGCTAATGAAATAGCCTAGGTAAGGACTAAGTTAAAAACATATGAAATTCTGATTCTGAATAGTGACAGTTTTATTTCTTCATTCTCCATCCTTATACCTTTTATTTCATTTTATATTTTTGTGTGGATCAGTGCTGAATAAAACTGGGAGCAGGGGCCAGGCAGTAGTAAGTATCCTTGTCTGTCTGCCTGTCTGTCTATATCTATCTATCTATCTATCTATCTATCTATCTATCTATCTATCTATCGTAAGCTATACACCCAACATGGGGCTTGAGCTCACAATCCCAAGATCAGGAGTCACATATCCTACTGACTAAGCCAGCCAGGCACCCCCATCTTTTTGATTTTGAAAGGAAGGCTTGTATCAGCAAGCCCTACTACGTCAAGCACATTTTGACAAAACTTGTGCTAGGCCTACCAGAAATGGAGGTGGGACTACAGGAGGCATAGAGGTTTTCTGAAAAAGGTATAATGCCTGTGATGTTTGTATCAGACAACCTCAAAGAAAAACAAACTGTTGAAACTGTGTTTTTCCTACTCTGTTTGGCTATGAAGATTGTCTACCTTATCTTAAGGATAAGGATATACTTTTGATTACACATTCCTCAACAATTGTTGAAATATGAGCCAATAAAATAAATGACCTCAAGCATATCTAAATCAAACATACACTGAGGTTTGGTTCTTTTGATGGTGTTGTAGGACTATAGCTTCCCTGATTCTGGACCTTAGCTAAGCTTTAGTAACAAAGCCTAAGATTTCAATAGTTTTTTGGCAGCCAAAGCACACTGATGCTAATAACCTCAAAGCTCCCCTAACCAGATATTATGTAATTAGTATTCAAAACCCATGAGCTGGTTTGTAGTCCTATTCTTATTAAATATTATATGATGGAAGATATAGGTAAATAGTTATATTTTTAATATTATTTTTTGTAAGTAGGACACAAAAGGCAAAAATATAATAAAGTGATTGACAGATTTAACTTAAAAATTAAAATCTTTGTGTCAAAAAATAAAGTTCATAAACAAAATACAGATGACAAACTTGGAAGAAATATTTGCAATATGTATTTCAAAAAATGGTTAATGTATTTAATATATAAAAGCTCTTAAGAAACATGAAGATACATACTGTAATTGAAAAATGAACAAAAGACATGAACATAAAGGTCCTAAAACAATAAAAATAGGCAATATAGATATGAAAAAATACTCAGCTTTACCAGTATTGAAAGAAACTAAAAATAAAGCAAGACTTAATTTGTATTTATAAAATTGACAGGAACTTGGAAAATCATAATATTCAACAGGTAAAGCAACAGGGAAATAGACCAAGATTCTTATACACAGCTCAGGGTTTATCAGAAAGAAAAAACTATAACATTTTTCCAAAAATAATGCCACAAGAATATTTATAGGACTCTTATAGATAAGAAGTGGGGTGACAGGGTAAGCATTCTAATTGCCTAAGTAAAGCATACTGATTAAATAATAATGATACAGCCATCCAATTGATAGAATAATATTTAATGATTTGGAAAAATGTTTATAATTTTAAGCAAAAAAAAAAGGTTAGTAAACAGTATTAGAGCATTATCCTGAGAGTCTGAAAGGAGATTGGGTAAGTAAATGATAGTATATTAAAATAATATTTAATGATTTGGAAATATGTATGATTTCTAAGTGACAGTATTTAAAAAGTAGTATTATTATCCTAATTATAATTTTCACAAAACAAATAGACTGTAGAAAAGAGAATCATTTTCTCAATATTTGGCAATAAGCATGTATTATTTTTATAATAAAAAATGTTTTCTTAATGTAATCTTGTTACACTTAGACATTGTTCCAGGTTGTAGCATCCTGCTAAACAATGTGTTTTCCTCAGTGAATTTGATAAGCATGCTTTCAACAAAGGTGGTGATAAAAATGTTAAAAAGAACAAGGTCAAAGGGAGAACTTTATATTAAAAACAAAAGCAAAAGTAAAAATAAAAATAAGGACAAAAAACAACCTCCCTCAAGGCTGGAGCATTTCACTAATTAGTATCTTTTGGGTATGCTCACTTAATAAGTTTTTAATTCACTGATTTACACTCAGATTTAGTGAAAATTTCTCAAACTTGTCCAAAGATATTACATGTCTTAATGAAATATTTTGCTGAGCTCATATACACATTCAGCCACATTCGCTGATAGTCTCTTGATTAAAAGAAATACAACTAATTTAGGTCACCTTAAGAAATCAAGTTTCTTACAAGATTACATGTGCAGTACATAGACCTAAATAGATCCCAGAAACCCAGGTGGTTCTGGTGAAAATGTGCCCTTTCCATATATCTTTTGCTTCTGTCTGGAATTTGCTTTGGTCTCCTTTTGAAACTCATTAGCCAATCCCTTCTACATTGTCCCACTCCAAATGACAGAGATAATCTGATTAGCCACCACTGTGCATAGAAGAGCCCAACTCTGTTTCCCTGAGCAGGAGGCTGTGGGTGAGTCATTTTCATCTAGAAAGAAACACTGGGTAGGACAGGCACTATGACTAATGTGTCTGATATTACTGATTTGCTAGTTCCACCAAAGAAGAAAGTGAAGTTCAAATGACATGATTGTTCATATTAAACACACTTTGCCTGATAATCACTAATTTTGCTTTTAAATATACTCATAGACCATATATTTTAATGCATGAGGAGATATATGGAATGCAGTGAAAAAGTTTAATTTTAGATGTAATTGGAATTCTAGATATGAAAGAAAGAGAAAACGGGAAGAAGTAATATCTGAATAAATAATGACCAAGAATTTTCTAAAAATCCAATATATATTTCAGCCACAAGATGTGCTGTGAACCTCAAGAGATTATGAATTTTAAAAGATTACAAATTCACATCTAGACACATCAAACACTGAAAAGCAGAATCTTCAAAGTAGAGAAAAAGATACAATACCTTCAAAGGAGCAAGAATTAGATTGACAACTGACTTTTCATCAGAAATAATGGAATGGTATAAGAGCAATGGAACATCATCTTTAAAGATTTTACCAACCAAGAATTCTATACCCAGTGAAATATTCTTCAAAAATGAAAGCAAAATGAAGACATTTCAAATCAACAAAATCTGAGAAGATTTATTACTAGTAAACTGATACTGAAAGCAAAAGGGAATACAAACCCAGAGAGAAGCATGGAAGTGCAAGAATAAAAGAATGAAGAGCAATAGAATAAAAACCTGGGTAAATCTAAATGAACATTAACTACATAAAACAATAATAACAACATGCTATGGGATTTCAACTGTACGCAGAATTAAAATATGTGACAATATTAACACAAAAGGCAAGGCAGGGGCAAGTATAGTGCTCTAAAGTCCTTGTATTGTCTGGGGAAGCAGTATTTATGTGTATTAGATTCAAGGATGATTTTTTCTCCAGGATAACTACAAAAGGAATAATAAAGAATGTAGACCTAACAAGGTAATAGGAGGAGGCATAATTTTAAATAAATCCAGAGAAAGCAAGAAAAGAGAGGGAAGGGAACACAGAAAAGTGGAAAAAATAGAAAATAAATAAGATGATTGATTTAAATCCAGATATTTTAGCAACTTTAAAATGTAAATGGACTAAAGTGTTCTATTTAAAGACAAAGATTATCAGACTGGATTGGAAAAAAACCTATATACTGCTCACAAGAGATCTATCTTAACACAAAGAGGTTGGAAGTAAAACGATGGGAAAAAATACAATCAAACATTTACCAAGAAATGTAAAAGAGCACACTGTAAAACAAAAGCATTTCTAGAGTTAAAGAAGAACATTTTATACTGATAAAAGGTCAATTCACCAGGAAGGGATAACAATTCTAAATTTCCAAGTTCCTAAAACATTGTTTCAAAATATCATAAAGAACAGGGACAGAACTAAAAGGAGAAATTCACAATCAGAATGGAAGATTTTTAACATACCTTTTTCAGTGACTGACAGAATAAATAGACAAAACATCAAGTTTTGGAAGATTTGAGTAACATATTTAATAACCATGACCTAACTGAACTCACATAGAATGTTTCTATTAGTCAGGGTTTCCCCTAGAGAAAAAGAACCAAAAAGAGACATGAAGATATATATGGAGATTCATTATAGGAATTGGCTCACTCAGAATTATGGAGGCAGAGAAGTCCCACAATCTGCCATTTGTAAGATGGGGAACCAGGAAAGCCAGTGGTATAAATCAGTCTGATTATTATAATTCAGGGGAGCCAATGTAAATTTGAGTCCAAGATCAAAGGCCTGAGAACCAAAGGGCACCTAATATAAATCCCAGAGCCCAAAGGCCTGACTTCAAGGACAAGAAAAGATAGATGTCCCAGCTCAAGAACAGAGAGAAACCTTTCTGTCCTTTCTGGTTCATTCAGGTCCTAACAGATTGATGAAGGTAGATCTCTTCACTTAGTCACTGAATCAAGTACTAATCTCTTCCAGAAACACCCTCACAGACATGCCTAAAAGTAATGTTTTACCAGCCATCTGGGCACCCCTTAGGACAGTGAGACTGACACATAAAATTAATAAAACATCACGACACTGCATCCAACAATTGAAGGAAACACATTCTTTTCAAGTGTACTCGGACATCTCTCAAAATTGACCATATGCTGGGCCATAAAGCAAGTCTCAACAAATATCAAAGGATTGGCATAAGTAAACTGAGTATGTTTTCCTTTTTTTAAAAAAAATTTTTTGATGTATTTATTTGATAGGGCAGTGGGAGCTGCAAGCGGAAGGAGAGAGAGAAGCAGGTTCCCTGCCGAGCCACCATATGGGGCTCAATCCCAGGATCCTGGGATGACCTGAGCCAAAGGCAAACGCTTAACCAACTGAGCCACCCAGGCACCCCCTGAATATGTTTTCTCACCATAATGGAATTGAGCTAGAAATCAATTGCAAAAAGATAACTAGAGGTTGCCTAATAGATGGAGATAAAAACAATATACTTCTAAATAACCCACAGGTCAAAGAAGAGATCTCAATGGAAATTGGAAAATATTTTCAACAAAATTATAACAAAAATACTATATATCAAAATTTGTAGAGTGAAGTAGAAGGAAAACTTAAAAGATAACTTATAATTTCTAATGCATATATTAAAAAGGAAGAAAGTCTGGGGGCGCCTGGGTGGTTCAGTTGGTTAAGTGTTGGACTCTTGATTTCAGGTCAGGTCATGATTTCAGGAAAATGAGATGAAGCCCTGCATAGGGATCCATGGGCAGTGTGGAGTCTGCTTAAGATTCTCTTCCTCTCCTTCTGCCCCCTCCCCAACTTGTACATGCTCTGTTTCTCTCTCTCTCTCTCTCGTAAACAAATCTAAAAAAAAAAAAAAAGAAAGTCTGAAAACCAATGACTTATATATCCATCTAAAAAAATCATATCCAAAGAAATAATGGAAAATTAAACCCACAGAAAATACAAATAAGGAAATAATGAACAGAAAACACATGCAATAGAGAAAACCAACATGCCAAAATATCCGTTCTTTGTAAAGACAAATGCAATTCTAAACCTCTGCCAAAACTAGTGAAGAAAAAAAAAACAAAGAAGGTACCAAAAAACCAGTGTCAGGAAGAACAGGAAAGACATGGATATAGATCCTACTAGCATTAAGAATACACACATCACACCTATCAGAATAGCCACTATCAAAAAGACAAGAGATATCAAATGTTGGCAAGGATATGAAGAAAAGGGAACCCTTGTGCACCATTGGTGGGAATATAAATTGAAAAACTATATGGAGGTTCCTCAAAATATTAAAAATAGAACTATCATACGATCCAGCAATTCCACTTCTAGGTATTTATTTGAAGAACACAAGAACACTAAGTTGACAAGATAGATGCACCCTCATGTTCACTGCAGCATTATTTATAATAGCCAAGACATGAAAGCAATCAACATGTCCACTGACAAATGAATGGATAAAGAAAATGTGATAGATAAATAGGTAATAGAATATTATTTCACCATAAAAAAGAATGAAATCTTGCCATTTATAACAATAAAGTGGACTTTGAGGACCTTGTGTTAAGTTAAATAAGTCAGACAGAAAAAGAGAAAAACTTTACTATCTCACTCGTTTATGGAATCTAAACAAACAAACAGATAAACAAACCCAAACTCTTGGATATAAAGAATAGATTGGTGGTTGCCTGAGGTAGGGCCGGGGGTGGGCAATATGGGCAAAGGCGTCAATAGGTACAAAATACCAGTTATGAAATGAATAAATCACAAAGATGTACAGCATGGTGACTATAGTTAATAATACTGTATTGCTTATTTGAAAATAGCTGGGAGAGTAGATCTTGAAAGTTTTCATGACAAAGGAAAAATTTTTAACTATGCATGGTGAATGTTAACTTGTTAGCTGGACTTATTGTGGTGACTGATTTGTAATATATGTAAGTATTGAATCATTACATTGTACACTTGAAGCTAATACAATGTTATATCAATTATACCTCAATTTAGAAAAGGAATATAGGGGCACCTGGGTGGGTCAGCCAAGTTAAGCACCTACCTATTGATTTTGGTTCAGGTCATGATCTCAAGGTCCCCCGGTAGGAAGTCTGCTTGTCTCCCTCTTTCTTTGCCCCTCCTTCTGCTTGTGCACTCTCTTTCTAGAATAAATAAATCTTTAGGGATGCCTGGGTGGCTCAGCGGTTGGGAGGCTGCCTTTGGCTCAGGTCGTGATCCCGGGATCAGGGATCGAGTCCCACATGGGGCTCCTGTGGAGAGCCTGCTTCTCCCTCTGCCTATGTATCTGCCTCTCTCTCTCTCTCTCTCTTTCTCTGTGTGTCTCTCATTAATAAATAAATAAATCTTTAAATAATAATAAAAAATAAATAAATATTTTTTAATTTAAAAATATAATAAGAGGAAATTATTAAAAAACTGCATGCCAATGAAATGAACAAATTCCTAGAAATACACAATTTGCCAGAGTAGAAAAAGAGGAAATAAAATCTGAGTAGTTCTATACCTATAAACAAAAATTGAATTCATAATTTTAAACTTTCCCACATATGAAACTCCAGGCATAGAAGGTTTCTCTGGTGAATTCTTCCAAGCACAATAGGACAAACATGGATCTTACACGAAATCTTCCAGAGAACAGAAAAAGAATATTTCTAACTCGTTTATGAGGTCAGTATAACTGTGATGCCAAAAGTTGGCAAGAACATCACAAGACAGGAAAAGTCCTCTCTCTTATGAACATAGATGTGAAAGACCCAGATAGAGTATTAGCAATTAAGGCCAGCAGCACTCTTTCTAATAGCCCCAAATTGGAAAAAAAGTCAAATGTCCATCACCATCTGTATAAATAAAATTCATGGTATATTAAAATAGCAAAATATTATGCAGCAATGAAAATGAATAGTTTTTATTTACTTCTGTACACAGCATAGATGCACCTCTGCAAATGTAATGTTAAGTGAAAGAAGCAAACACAAAAGGTACATGATGCAGAACTTCATTTACACAAAAATAAAATCAGGCAAAATTAACATACAGATACAGAAATCCAGATAATAGAGATGTTAGGAGGAAGATGGAGATAATGACCGAGAGGTGACTTAAGTGGGTGTTTCTGGGGTGTTCGCAGTGTTCTGTTTCCTGATCTGGTGCTGGTTTGACAGGTAGGTTCACTTTGTCAAGCTCTACACCTACAACTTGTATGCCTTTTTGTGTATATGTTACATTTCAACTAAAAGAAAAAAATAAAACCATTCTAGCTTCTTAATGGAATTGATATCAATCTCACCGTTTGTGTTACTCAGAATTGATCATCCTGCTCATAAAAATTAGAACTCTATTTTATTTTGTAACTACTTCTTTAAGGACTCTCAAGTCATTAGGGTATAAATATGAAATGGCTTTTATTTTTCCAATAATCCCCCCATCTAATTGTGCTGCGACCCTGCCATTTTCTTGCTGGGTGTCAACTCTCTTAATATCACACTTTGGCTTGATTCCATTATTCAGCCTCTTCAAGTTATTAGGATCATCTCATTCTGGCAAGTAAGGTTCAGTTTCATTCATTTTCAATTAGGCTTCAAACTGAATTAAAAATTATTTTTCCTCCCTTCCCTCCAGAGAAAGGCAGACAAGTTGGCTGTTAGTGGCTCAAAGTATGCATGTGGGGGGGTGGGGGGGAGTGACTTTGAGAGCAGGAACGCTCAAATCTTCACACCCTTCCCTCTCCTTCTTTCTGACGCTTCCTTTGTGATGTGAGGGCAAGAGTAGGAACAGGTGAGTAGATCTCTTATGCAGCCCCTATATGGGAAGACTGCAGTTCCCTCTCTATAGGATGCTGCTGTTTCCCTAGTTAACCTTGTCAGACTTCTGACACTCTATCCTGGAGAGTATCCAAGTTCTGAACTCCTCCCTGGCAAGGGTCTCTGGGGTACCTCCCTGCTGTCCAGTTCCTTGGGGCATATCTTAAACCTACTTGTCCTCTTCCACAAGGGGCCCAGCTAGCAGCCTTAGAGAAGCCAATGTGGACTACTGCCACGCCCCTTCCCTCCCAGAGGCCATCTCCCTGCTGGCCCCTCTCCTTGTCCTGGAACATTAAGCCCCGTGGTCAAGGAGAGATAAGAAGTGAGACAATCATCAGTCTACAACCAAGTAAAGTGGAAAAGTTGAGGGTTTCTAAACTTTATAATAAGCAATTCTCTTGAGGGCTTTCTCTAGACTTTGAGAGGAAGAAGTAACTCCCATCTCTTCTCTTACAGTGACAATGGGGTGAAGGGAGGGAATATGGTATCCTTACGAACATTCTACTCCACAAAAGCCTTCTCCGCTCACTCTTATACTTCAGGGAGGAGGGATGCAGTGGTCTGGGGAATGTTGAATGGTAGGGCTGTTTCACTCTACTAACATTTTTTTAGTAGGCTGGCCTAACCACAGGAGATCCCCGAGTTCAGAAAATGTGAACTTACCACCTTCTGTGCACAGCTTTGGTACTTAGCCAGGGCCCAGCCAACATCTCTATTGACATCCTATTGCACTTGTCTCCCATTACTTGGAACTTCTGGTTAATCGTCATAGAATGTGTTGAAAAAAAAAAAAAAAAAAAAGAAGAAGAAGAAGATGAAGAAGAATTCTGTATTAACTAAAAATACAGTAGGAAAGGGAATGGGATACAAGAATAATTGGAATGATTTTCTATTTTGCAAAGCAAATTTACATCCAAGAAAATTTAGAGGGCTAGGTTATTCATCTACATAAATACAATAAATAATTCAAATTTATTTGAACTCTTTACCTATGTGTATATTTTTTGTTTTAATACTCAATTGCCCATTTACAGGATTTCTACTCATACAACCTTGATGTGATTAAAGGTAAAAAGTGAACCTGACTAAGCAATGTGTAGTATGCTCTTACAGACAAAAGTACCCTATGTTAAAAGCACAGAATCACAATTTATAACAAGCAAGAGGTTACAACTGTATCGATATTGAGTGCAGAGGGCAATATTTTATTATAGTCAACAAAAGGTAAAGATTAATTTTCTTCTAGAAAGAAAAATGATGTGTATTTTACATCATGTAATATAATATTAATGTAATATAAAAATATCATTAAGCTCAGCAATACTATCATTACTAAAAATGGAACTTATTACTTATTTAATAAAATGGCCACTTGCTTCTAATCAATATCACAATTCACTTGACAGATCTGAGGTTTCCTGAGGCAGGTTTTGCTTTGCTGATCTTCTTAGGTTTGTCCTTCCCATCTCCCACATAGTTTGATACATGGAACAGTTGTTTGCTGTAGCAGACGAGCGGCGCGCTTGTCTAACACAAAGAAATGTCACAGAACCAAAAAACTATAATATACACAGCATTCTAATATTCAATGGGGATGCCTTTGGAGATAAAATATTAAAGTCAGCTTTCAAATATCACTTAATATGGTAAGAAAAATTCCTTTCATGAAATTTGACTTTCTGTGTAACTCATAACCTGATTCTTTCTTATAAACTTGAAAAATATTATGAGTAGAATATATTATACTTGGGATTCAAAAAGCTTCTGATTATTCATTAACAACTTCAAGATTATAAGATTATATTTCAGGTTATTTAGATTTTTTAATGCAGATGCTGATGTAGAATCATATCTGAAAATATTATATCCAAGCATATGTTTTTTAGATTTATATAAATTCTTAGAAATGTCTCACAGATCATTTTAAGGCAATAAATTGAATAACATGTTCTCTGTTACATATTGTTTCTAAAGTTTTTATTAGCATCAAAAGGTAAGAATTTATAACTTTATTATGCCAAAGAGTGATTTAAATAACTCCCCAAATTAGTTTCTTGTCACATGAGATAATACACTATTACCAGACAACTTTGCCTCCTGTCAAAGAGAAAGAAACTACTCCACTAGGCTCAATATTTTTGTGAAAATAAATATTTATGAAAGTAAACCATGAATGTATTAAACCCCAGCAAAAAGCATTAAGCAATTATTGGAGAAGCTATTATTCTGACCATCAACATTCATATAAAAAAGTAAACAGTTTGACTTAATAGGGTCAGTTATGAATCTTACTGGGAATGATTCCCATGATTTTAAGAAGGAAGACTCCATACTTCTCTTTAGATTCTGAGTAATAGGTCTAGGATATAGGAAACTAAAATTATATTAGTCTCTTGATTACGTGAAAATGGATTCCCTTCTTTGTTCTTATTTCACTAATGTGATTGCCTACAAATATTGTGAGCACCAACAAAATAATATTTGGAAAGTTTTTTCAGCCCTTTGGACCATCAATAATGACAGGATTCTTTTTAAACCACAACTTCTGCCTCTAATATACTCTTTTCTAATATATTTTTACACCATTATTGCCTCTTCCTTTCAATTTATTTTAATAAGATTTCTTTTAAACTATGAAATGCATGCTTATTGCAGGATATTTAAATAATAAATATAATTTAAAGGAAAAATACCCATTATGCTATCCATTTTTTCCTCCAGGATTTTGATGAAATAACTGCCATCTGAACAAGTGTTCCATATCCTTTTTTCAATGCTAGGGAAAATGTTTAGGAGAATTCACTCAGGCTTTTGATAAATTTGGTTAACATGCATGTACTGTTTTATGGGTATTCATATCCACTGTCTTTACTAGGAAAGCAATGGAGATGTTGTCTTGCAGGTACAATCGAATTCAGAAAATCAAATGCTGGCATGATTTCACTCCATTGTAGGGGTTTCCTCTTCACAAACAACATTTTAATAGATCTGTCAGTGATAGCTATCACTAACAGAAAGCCTTTTCTATTGATACAATCTTCACATCAATCATAATAAAAAGTCTGAAATCAATTCCACAACTCTCAGGTGGTAAAGTGAGAATTTTAGGTGATTTGAACCCTGCTCTCTCTGCTTCCATGGGTATTTTTTTCCACTATAGCCCAAAACCTCACCATTAATATCCTATTCTGTTTAACTAGATCTGTGGTTGGACACTTCAAATGCTCCTTCAACAGCTTTTTTTGTTTGTTTTAACTAATATTGATAACATTGGAAGTAATATCTTTGTATATAAAGCTTTATTTATAGTGTTTATGATTATAACCCCAAAACAGAGCCTTAAAATTTGGATTATTGTGTGAAAAGCAGAAATATTTTTAAGACAGTTTGTCCATATTGCCAAAAGCTTCCCTCAATGAGATTGTTCAAATTATAATTCAATCAGCAGAGCATGAGGCTTCCTAGTTCACTATGCCCTTCATAAAAATCTTGGCTAATTTAATACATGAAAATTGATTCTTTGTTGCCAAGTTTAAATTTTCAGGGGACACTATAACGTACTGTGTCCTAATATATCAACTCTCTATTCTATAGAATGAACCGTATGTAGGAACTGGCTAAATCCTTGAACTAGAAATGAGAAGATATGGGTCTTTAGATCTTTTATTCCCTTTATTCATTCCATAGTTACCCAGCTCCCACTGTAGGTCAGGCACTATACTAGTGTTCAGGATATAAAGGTGAAAGATCATCCCTGATCTCAAATAGCTTTTGAACTAGCAAGAAAAACAGACACGGATAGACAATTCTAGTACAGCATGACTAGTACTGTGACCAAAGTAACACAGAGGAAGATGCTTTGAGAAACAAAGAAGCCACTTAAGCCAGCTTCAGGGAGGTCCTGGAGCCTTTTTTGGAGATGCAAAAAAGGCTTAGGTTCCATGCTAAAGAGAAGCAGAACTTAGCTCACTTTTCCCTGAAATCTCCAACTAGAATTACTTGCTTCCTCATCTCTTTTCCTTTACTAACATATACATACTTATTTGTTTCTACCTCTCTCACTGGTCTGAGCTTCTGGATGAGGAGGGACCATATCCCTAATTAGCCTAGTACAGCGCCCCCAAAAATAGTAGGACTGCATTAAACATGTTAATAATTTTGAAATTCTAGCCATGTAACTATTTCCTCCCATACCTTCCTAAATACACCTTGACATTTATGCAAATAAGTACGATCTTCCTTGTGATGGTAAAAGTAAAACTGCTCACCACACACCAATAAAAATGGCTAAGAGAAAAGGATCAAAGATAACAAGTGATGGTGACAAATTTGAAGCCACAGGAATGCTCAGACATTGCTGGAGGCAATAGAAGTTGGTACAACCAAAAACTGTTGGCGGTATCTGGTACAGCTGAGTCATACCTCACAAGCCAGCAATTCTACACCTAGGAATAAGAGCAACACAAATGCATGCACATGTTCACCCAGAGGGATATTTTCACCAAAAGTGGCATCATTCATACATAACAGCTCCAAACTAGAAAATACACAGATGCTCTCCAACTGTAGAATGGATACACTTACTGTGGTATGCCACGAACAGCAAGGAAAAAGAACCTACCGTCAACAATGTGAATTTCCTAAAAATTATTTGGAGGACAAAGAGGCAGATTTTTCTTTTAAAAAGCACTCAATAAAATAAATAAATAATAAATAAATAAATAGCACTCAATATAGAATTACTTTTGCAAAAAGCATATAAATAGGCAAGATTATTCTTTGGTATTAAAAGTCAGAAAAGGTCTGTTACAGTCAGTCACTAACTACAAGGGGACTAGGAAGGGCAAGCTTTCCAGAGGGCCTGCTAAGGCTGTATTTCTTGATCAGGTTACACATGTATATTCAGTTCGTGTCCTTTTTTGTAAATATATAATTGTTTGAGGTTTTTTTTTTTTAAGATTTTAAAAATTTATCTGAGAGAGAAAGTGCGATTGGGGATGGGGAGCAGAGGAAGAGGGACAAGCCGACCCAGTGGTGAGCGCAGAGCCCTACATGGGATACATCCCAGGACCCTGCGATCATGACCTGAGCAGAAATCAACAGCCCTTGGCTTAACGACTGAGGCAGCCAGGTGTCCGACTTGAATGGTTTTTAAAAAATAAAAAAATATATATATATATCTTAGGGATCCCTGGGTGGCTCAGCGGTTTAGGCCGGCCTTGGGCCCAGGGCGTGACCCCAGGGTGCTGCGGGCTCCCTGCATGAAGCCTGCTTCTCCTCTGCCTGTGTCTCTGCCTCTCCTTCCATGTATCTCTCACGAATAAATAAATAAAATCTTTTTTAAAATAAATAAATAAATAAATAAATAAATAAATAAATAAATAAATAAATAAAAATACATCTTAGGAATCCCTGGGTGGCTCAGCGGTTTAGCACCTGCCTCCAGCTCAGGGTGTGATCCTGGGATCCAGGATCCCTGCAGGGGGTCTGCTTCTCCCTCTGCCTGTGTCTCTGCCTCTCTCTCTGTGTTTCTCATGAATAAATCAATAAAATCTTTAAAAAAATAATAATAATACATCTTTTTTGAGACAAAGCTGGAAGACACAGAAATTTCTTTTAAATTTTAATCACCCACAACCCACCACCCAGAAATAAAAACTAACATTTTGGACTATTTCCTTGTCTTTTTTTTTTTTTTTTTTTTAAGCCAGGGTGCTTGTACCACCTCCTCCACCTCTGCTCCTCATGTATCCACACACATACATTTTGCAAAACTAGGTTGACTTCTAAGTTTTTCCTTTCTTTGAGGTAAATTTTTACTTAAAACTAATCCATTCCTGAAGTAAGTCAATCGGAGAAGGACAAACATTGTATGTTCTCATTCATTTGGGGAATATAAATAATAGTGAAAGGGAATATAAGGGAAGGGAGAAGAAATGTGTGGGAAATATCAGAAAGGGAGACAGAACATGAAAGACCCCTAACTCTGGGAAACGAACTAGGGGTGGAGGAAGGGGAGGAGGGCAGGGGGTGGGGGCGAATGGGTGATGGGCACTGAGGGGGGCACTTGACGGGATGAGCACTGGGTGTTATTCTTTATGTTGGCAAATTGAACACCAATAAAAAATAAATTTATTATAAAAAATAAAAAATAAAAAAATAAAACTAATCCATTCCATCAAGTACTCCTCAGTGTATCCACACACATCTATTTTGCAAAATTAGGTTCACTTCTAGTTTTTCCTTTTTTTTTTTTTAATAAATTTTCCCTTTATTTTTGGTAAATTTTTCCTTACAGCTAACCCATTTAATCAAATACTCATTGCAAGCATTTTTTTTAAAAAAGAGGCAGCAATATATTCCATCCAACGTGTGTGTATATATATAAATGTATCCTATAAATAATTAAAAATATCTTATTTATATGCCTACACAGTATATGTTACTAATATAATAACAATTTAAAAATTAGGAAAAAAAAAAAAAAAAACCCCTCCTAGGAAAGGAACTACCAGGTCGTGAGCATTCTTTAAGCTCTCCGTTCCTTCTCAATTTCCTTCCAGAAAGCGTGCATTCCACTGACAAAGCTGTGAGGGCTCCTGGCATCACGATCCGACCTCAGGTCACTTATTATTATTATTTCTATTTGTCTCACGGGCGGTGAGGCCCTAAAACGGGACGGAGGACCCCGCGGCTGGGCACCCGGCGGTGCGCGGGGCAGAGGCGACGGTCCCCGCGCCCCCGCGCCCCCGCGCCCCCGCGCCCCGGTCACGGCCCCGGGCTTCGGTGCGGCCGCGCGTGCGCGGGGGCCCCAGCGTCTCGCGCGGCCCGGTTGCCGTGGGAACCGCAGGAGGAGGCTGCGTCCGCAGACCTCGCTGCGAGCTGTACGGAGGTCCGGGCATGGAGCTGCCGGATCCGGTCCGCCAGCGGCTGGGAAACTTCAGCCGGACCGTGTTCAGCGACTCCAACCGGACCGGGCCAGAGTACAGCGACGGTCCGGGTGAGTGGCCGAGGCCCCTCGCAGCGGGGAAGGCCTGCGGACGACCTGGCGCGGGGTATGGAGTGGCCAGATTTTGCCCGGACCTAAAATGGCGGTCTCGCCTTCAGCTGGTTCACCGCAGTGCGGGAAGCGCCCTCGGAGGAGGGGCTGAGCCTGGGGCTGCGGCAGCGGCTGGGGCGCCTCCAGCCTCGTATTTCCACCCCCACGCCCCTCACGACGGGTCCTGCGCCGACGGTGCTGCGGCCTGGCTGGCGAACTGGAAGCCGAGCAGCTGAGGTGGCGCCAGCCTGCCTCAAAAACTAAAAATGCATGAAAACCGCCCTCGCAGCACATGTCCGGTTTCGCACCCTGCGCGCAGGCCGGCGCGGCTTTTCCCCGCGACTTCCGCCCTGGCTCTGCGGGGCCGCGCTGGAGCGGAAGCAGCCCGCGCCGGCGCCCCGGCCCACTCACTGCCCGCCCGGGTCGGAATGTCTTCCCCCTTTCCCTTTTGTTAGCGGGACAAGTGCGTTCCACCGCGAGCCCGTCTTCGGATGGGAGAGACGGAAATAATTTTTTTTTTTTTTTTGAGTCATTTTGAAGCCGCTATCCACTCCGGCAAGGCAGCTGCCCAAATAGCCCCGCTTTGCACCAAGCTCGCCCGGTCCCCGCAGCGTCTGAATCCCATAAGCAGACACCCCGAGGCCGCCGCCTTCAACTTGATGGCAGGTGGTCACTCGGGCTCCTCCGACACCGTTTCCCCTTCTTACATCATGATGTCATGATCATTCTGTCAACCAAAAAAAAAATTTTTTTTTTGATCACTTAGGGAATAGAAATCTTTTCCTCTTGCTTGGTTTAGGGATTTTTTTTTTTTTTTTAAGAGGGAAGAGAAAAGTAAATCCCCATAGTTGCATTGTTGGCACCCTGAATTTAGGCCTCTTCAAGACTCAGGATGTACAGAGAAAGACATAACGTGGAGGATGAGTTTTAAATGTGATTCTAAAGCAAAGACTAAACAGGCACTGAAATCTGATGATGCAAGGTGTCAGGCAGGGGCAGGGGACGTTTTCTGTAAAGGGCCAGACAAGCAGGTACCTTAGACTTTGCAGCCCATAGGCCTCTGTAGCATCCATAGACAAGGGTAACATGCATGCATGTGGCAGTGTTCCAATAAAACTTTATTTATGGACACTGAAATTTGAATTGCATAGGATTTTCAGTGTCACCCAATATTATTCTTTGGATTTTTTTTTTTACCCACCCCCCACCCCAACCATTTAAAAATGTGAAAAAACCATTTTTAGCTCACTTGCTATACAAAAACAGGCAGCTGGCTGGTAGTTTGCCTACCCCTGATTTATATAATGTTTTAATTTAAATTCCGTTTACAGAACTCAACTTGTACTTTTGCAAAATTTAGTAAATTCATGTCTTGTGGCTTTCAAGTTTCATTTACATATTAACTTGATTTTCAACTGCATGATTATAAGTTTGAAATGCCGAAAGATAGACCTAGCATAACTCTTAAGATGCTCACGTACGCGATTTCTGACACAAAAACTACTTTGCAAAATTTGACTGGCTTCTCCAAATGTATTAAAATTGTCAGCTTAATTAATCATTTCCCCCCCCACACACACACACATTTTCTTCCTGCGAATCCAAAGTAGGTTTGACTTTTGGCACTGTAATTACAAGTATATACCATTACCATGTCCACTGACCAAGAGTTGTACTGTTGTTATGAAAAAAAAAAAAAATCCTAGGCTGGCGAGTTGCCTTCAAGTTAAACAAATTTTAAGAATTCATTTGTCAGTGATAATCTAATAAGAATAAGCAGAATAAAAATTTTAAATAGGGATAAGCAAAAGTAGATAATAACAGAAAAAAGCTAAAGAGCTTGCTGTGAGAGACCATGATTATTTCTTATATTTTAAAATTATTAAATGACAGATATACTCAGCTATGGAGGAAAAAAATCTGTTTTTAAGAAATTTATTCTAGAGCCTTTATAAATTCTTACATTTAGGGCAGTTGATTTCAAAATCTACATCTGTTCTTAAATTGATAGAATTTAGTCAAATTTAGGATGTATTTGTAGGGTTCAATTTAAAAAAATCAAATTCTTAATTTGGGACCCTTCTTTCTTACATAGAAGCAAAAGCTATCTTGCAGTCGGCCTTAAATAAATGAATCTCCTATATCACAAATGGCTCCATTTTTTTTTTTTTGGCTCCATTGATATTTATGATGGTACGTTTCCATTAATTCATTCTTTCTGCTTATGCGTATTTGGTATGTACCAGGTGTAAAGCAAGATTTTAGGTTCTCTGAGGGTCTCAAATTTGGGTAGAATATAGTCTGTGCTTACAGTGAGGCTGTGTATTAAGTAAAAGAGAAGCAAGGGGGACTAATGTTGTTGAGGGCCTAACTAAGCACTAGGCATGGTGGAAGGGTGAGATAATTAATGGTCTCTAATCCTCCTCACAAGCAACCTGTGAGGTACTTTTAATGTTACCATTTTACAGATGAAGAAACTGATTAGTTGAGAAATTAATCAGAAAGTGTAAATAATTTATCCCAAGTCTGGCATCCAGGGTTACAGAGGTGTTTGAGGAGTTAGGGGTTTACTTGGACTCCACAGTTCATGATCTCTGTACCACACTAGCCTGTTTCTAGAGTGAGGGGATGTGGTTCTTTGCTAACACTTTATTACACACAGGTTAGAGACAGAAGAGACGAGATTTCTGCTGGGATAGGAGAATGGGATCAGGAAAGGATTTATGGAAAAAGTGGCATTAAATGGGTATTAATGAATGGGTGGGATTAGGGTATGCTGAAGAGGGGTGTGTCTGTAATTTAGAGGGATTAGTTTTTGTATGAGGTTCATGTATTTTACATGTTCATTTTATAGCCTCTATTTACATAGAACTCTATAAAGGAGGTAACGATCTTTATCTGTTCAACAGGATTCATATTAATATTCCACATTTAATCTATACCGGTAATGTACAAAAAAGTCAACAGGCTGTAATGGCAAAATGATAAAGTAATTGAAAACTATATAACACATCCCCAAGAACTAAATAGTATTAAATAGTATTATGATGAATATTTCTTTTCACCATCAGCAATTATAAATAGGCTTAAAATTTGGAGCTTTGTTGAACCAACCCCGTAGTTACTAACTTTAAGAAACGAAAGGACCTCTAGGGCATTGACCAGGATTAAGAGTTTGTTCTTTTTCTCTTTCTTTTGTAGATAATGAAATGGTATCTAGTTTGGCGTTGCAGATGTCACTTTATTTTAACACTTACTTTTTCCCACTTTGGTGGATAAGCAGCATTATGATGCTTCAGATGAAGGTAAGTCTATGCTTTTAATACTTCTGCTGAGATCTTTCCTGCCCCTCCCTGGCATTGTTACATTGTCAATAAATTACAGTTCTTAATATCTGTTTTCTATCCCAGGTCAGTTTTACTATATATGAGATTTTTACAGACATGCTAATTTTTGTGTTTTGCTTTGTTTTTTAGTATTCAATCTTGCCTGATTACTACAAATTTATTGTGGTCACTGTTATCATCCTAATAACCTTAATTGAAGGTATCAGGTTGTATCTGGGCTACATGGGGAACCTACAGGAAAAGGTAGGCTCTTCTTTCCTTTGCTCAGTGCTACATATAAAGGCAGTATGGTTTTCATAGCAAGGAAAAGGCAGAGAGATGTGGTAAAAGGAGCAAAGGCCTGCCTGCAGCTTTACTGTTTCTGTCACTGTAGTCGGTTTGCTGAATCTCTTGAGCCTTGGTTTCTTTGTATATAAAATGGAGAAAATATTTACTCCACCGTTTGTTGGGATTAAGTGAAATAATTTATATAAAGTACCTGAACATAGTAAATACTTAAGAATTGACAATTTCCCCTCTTCTCACCATTGTTGAAAACACTTGGTCAATTAAACATGTCTAGATTCAGGAATCCTGTGCCAGGCACATGCTTTCTGAATCGTCATGCTGCATAAGCATCCACAGCTACCAGAGTTTAGGGATGCTGCCTAAAGATTTCTCTGGTTTTCCAGGTCCCACCCACAGGCCTCACTGTATTTCTTGCTGTTTCCTAACCCAAGCATCCATTCCAGGCTGACATGTTGATTCCTAGTTGTGCTCATTCCACATCTTTGCTTACTTACCTTCTTAAGCCTCTTCTTCCTTCTACCCAACCCTAAAAGCTTACGTCCTTGGGTTCTTTCTTTTACCTACCCTAAGTAGTCTCTTGTCTTATTTCTTTTGTATTTAGTTCATACCTCTAAGTGGTGCATTTCATTATTCACCAAGGTATGTTGTTCTAGCATTGCCACATCAGTTAGTTTTCACCTTTAATCAAGACTGTAAATCCTTTGAGGACAGGGACCATGTTATACTCCTTTTGAATTACAGAGCTCATAATGTAGGTTTCAGAGTGCTGATCCGTATAAACAAAAGACTGTCCTCTACTGATGTGATTACTCTTACTGTGTGTCATTGCAGGTTCCTGAGTTAGCTGGCTTTTGGCTTTTGAGCCTCCTATTGCAGCTGCCTTTAATTCTCTTCTTGCTCTTTAATGAGGGCCTAACAAATCTGCCCTTGGAAAAAGCGATACACATCATCTTTACTTTGTTCCTTACTTTCCAAGTTGTTTCAGCCTTTCTTACCCTGAGGAAAATGGTAAATCAGTTGGCGACTCGTTTCCACCTCCAAGACTTTGACCGGCTCTCTGCATATAGAGGAGGCGTGAGAAGAATGAGATCTTGTATAGAAGAGATTTGACCCAGTGCTGTTGAGTGAAAAGCTGAAAGGTCAGCTTTTCCACAAGAGGAAAATATCAGAGTTCTAGCATGAGGAGAACAAAGCTAGTGTTTTGAACTATATATTCTTTAGCTTTGAAATTGCAAAGTTGGGGGTAATAAGACTGTATAGTACATGAAAGCAGTGAGTCAACCCTAAAGCCTAAATAGTGTCCATTTGGCACCAGATTTCTTAATATTCTTGTTGACTTTTCAGGTGTGTAGAAGTCTGTGTTAGTAGTCACAGTTTACGAGCTTTACGGGAATATTTCTAGGTAGCACCTAAAACTAGAAATGTGTATATTTCTGTTAAACTTGTTGGCTATTCATGCCTTGGCAGTACGTCTGAAGCACATGGCAATTCTTGTCAGTATTCTGATGTATTATATATTTGTAAATCTAGATACCGATTTTTCATGTCTGCTAGGGTTAAATTCTAACCCTACTCCTAGCTTTTATACTGAAGTTAAAAACCGGTGGATTATCATGGTATTTAGGAAATCATAAAATTGTAATTTTCATAAAACCATGTTCAGTATTTATAGTCATGATGTGCAAAATGTCTTTATAATAAATTATGAAATATTTATGTTAAAGTATTTGCAACAAATTATTCCTGTCTTGTATAATTCTTTTGGGCTGTGGGTTTATTATTTTTATTACAGAGTTGCAAGGGAAAGAGAAACATATATACAGGGTTAGAGAGCCTTTTATGTAGTGGGCACTGGGCTAGGCACATTAACCCTTTTCACCTCACCTACTAGATCATTGTTCACTGAAAAACTCATAGCCAGTAAATTCACACCCGGCTTGATTTGAAAAGCAGGGTGCTTGTTAATAGTACACAGAGCTGAGATGAGCAAAGGGACAATAGTCATGATCTTAAATGAGCACGTTCCCTCGCTAATAGGAGAAATCTATTTAGGGAAGTTCTGTTAAGAACAAAGCTGCATGGGTATATCTGAACATTATTTTTATTATTGGATTGTGTTAAGAGATATAATATTTTCTTCTTTCCTACAGGGAAATGTGCCTTTATAAGTAATGTATTTTACTGAGAGACAGTTGTAGCTACATTAAAAAGTATTCTCTCCAATTTTCCTTTTCTATAATTCAGGCTTATCTTAGTATCTCCCTGTTTTGCCTTATTCATTCTTATATTGCTTATTTTTTGAAAATATTTTCACTTCCCACCCTTAATTACACTTTACCAAACCAATTATGCTAGTTTTATTATTTCTGCTTCCTATTATATATAAAGATCAAATATTTCTCCCTGGTTGCAGAGGCTGTTTTAACTTCTCCCTTCTACCAAAATAGTTCCTATGTATACTCCAGTCATTTGAAATTCAAAATACAGTAACATTTGGATATTTTTCTAAAGCTTAATTTGTTTGCATTTGTTTCCTGGTGGGAATAGATAGGTGATTCTATTAGAAAATATAAAATAAGAACATTAAGCTTATATGACAGATAAATTAAGGGATGATCAAGAAAAACTATTATATTTAACAGTTATTTCCAGAGTTTTATCCTAATTATCAGAGCCTCGGATACATTTAAACTTTAATTTAGTTTTAAAGGATTAATAGCTAAATTATTAGGGCCATAACCAAAAAATGCTAAAGGCTATAAAAATTTTGGTAAAATGAATTTATTAAAATTTTCTATAAAACAATTTTTTTTTACTGTAGTAAATACTTGCTTAAAATGCAAATATACTAAGGGTAGGAAAAAGAAAGTCCATTGAGAACATGATCAAGTCATTTATTTTTCCTCTAAACAATTTTGTGTCAGGCTGAACCAATATTTCCTGTTGGAGTATAGCCGGTTCCCTATGTAAGCATATGAAAAATGAGGTAAAGAAGATATTTACATGTCAGCACATTTAGAGTCCATGCAGTCCTTGTTTTTATTTGGATAAGTCTGTCTATTCTTAATTTCTATTACATCTATCTCTCCAGGGGTCCACAACACTGTTCTGAAGATTCCTAGTTAGGATGCTGACCTTCACATATATTTTTTCTTTCACACATTTTTTTATTCCAGAGGCTTTTTCTCATCACAGACAAGGTGGATGCAAATCTCTGTAAAGCAGAATGATTTTTAAAATTGGATTTTAGTCATTGTATGTTTGCATGTCAAGTATGTGAAAGGGAATAGTGGAAGGTTCACAGACAGCTCAGACTGCTCCCAGTTCTCAGGTGTATGATGTGGGAGGTACAATATTTGCAAGACACCCTTAAGACGAAATCAGAAAGCCTAAGTTCATCAAGAAGGTGCCCTGAACAATTCCTAAGTACCTGACAGTAATAGTCCTTCAATTCCAGCACATCTCCCCTCTTTGTTCCTAGAATCCAGTGTCCGGATTATTAGCATGTTGG
The DNA here is from genome assembly GCF_053574225.1 of Canis aureus. Classification (NCBI taxonomy): domain Eukaryota; kingdom Metazoa; phylum Chordata; class Mammalia; order Carnivora; family Canidae; genus Canis; species Canis aureus. The sequence continues at coordinate 65,272,086 of NC_135621.1, read as the reverse complement.
CCCTTCATCAACATTCCATAGCATTCGCTATTCCTCTCATTGTCTGAGCACAGGAAGGGAACATGGTGAGAGGTGCTGGGCTTGTGGTTAGACACATACACGCTTGCACTTGCCTGTAAACAAGAACAAATGTACTGTCTGGTAGGAAAGGTAGATGAGCAAGTCAGTGATAGCACAATATAATGGGCATTGCAGGATTACAGAGAAGGGACACAGAAAAGATGAAGAATCTGGGAAGCCTTTCCAAACAAAGTAACACTTGAGATTTGAAGAATGTGTGGGTATTAACTGTTCATTTTGGTATGAAGGGAGAAGTTATAGTGACTCTGAGCACTGTTTCGGGTATTGCATGGAGTTCGGTGAAGCTGGTTTGAAGGGTACAAGGGAAGAAAGGACACAGAATAAGGTAGAGAAGCTTGGGAGCAGCTCGTACACTAAGCTAAAGATTTTAATATTCTGAATCCCTGAGTGATTTTTTTTAAAGATTTTATTTATTCATGAGAGACACAGAGAGAGAGGCAGAGACACAGGCAGAGGGAGAAGCAGGCTCCCTGCAGGGAGCTCGATGCAGGACTCGATCCCAGGACCGCAGCATCCCGACCTAAGCCAAAGGCAGATACTCAAACACTGAGCCACCTTGGTGCCCCTCCCTGAGTGATTTAAACAGTAGAATATCACGAACAGATTTAGGTGTCAGAAAGATCTCTCTGAAGAGAACTGTGGAAATGGATTGAAAGGTTTGACCAGATGTTGATTTGATGAAATAACTGTGGGAGAACAAAGTTTCAAAAAATCATTTTATATTTTAAAATAGGTATTGAAAGTTTTTTCCTAATGCAATTTTTTGCAGATTACACACAATGCTAAACACAAGGCACTCGCTGTGTTATTGCCCCTCTACCAGTTGTTAGTTTATTACTAGATTTAAATAGATCTCTATCTAAAGTAGTCTTTTATACATTTTATTTGACATAACCTAGATAGGTTGTTAATTTGCATCAGTTAAAATTATAGCTTTTAAAAACTCAACTTTTAAAAGAAATTTAATCAAGATTTTGAGAGTAAAGAAAAATCATTCTAATTCCACCACCCTAAAATAAGAACTTCAGCAAATGTCATGCTTCCTTGCTGTTTTCCCTTTGTAAATGCTTTTTAAAAAACAGTTGTGATCCCTGGCACTTTCTGCTTTTCTGAAAACATCAATACCCATCTTTCTACCCATCACCTTGAATGACTGCACAATATTCCATCAAGGAGATAGATGCTAATTTTTTTTAACTTCTCTCCTATTGGGTATTTGCATTGTTTTCTTCTTTTGCTTTTATTCCTAACATTGTGATGAGCACCTCATGTATATTGCTTTTTCCATATCTTAGATGATTCTTTTTGATTAATAAGCTGGATTCTCAGAAGTGAAATTGCTGGATCACAGGGTCTGAACATTTTTAAGGACTCTTGATGCATGATGCCAAATTACAATATCCACTTTCTGCCATTCACCACTCACACTTCTAAAGATAGTACAATGAATATTTTGATAAGGACAGACTTATGGACCTTAGTTACCCAATCATCTGTGTATTTCTGAGTGGATAGATACCACAGGTACACTGAATCTCCTAAGGAGGAAAAAAAATAAAATAAAATAAAAACTAAAAGCTGTGGAAGAAGAAATGCAAAGAATTTAAAAAAAAATTTTTTTTGAATTAAGGGATAACTGATAAGGGACAGGAAAAGGATTAGGCAAGCTAGTCGCAGTCAGCAACAGACAGTGAGATGTGACACAATAAAAACTGGGTCATTGAGTTGGGACAGCCCTAGGACATAAAAAGACTGAAATGAAGTAAAGCTCTAGATTACTTTGTTCTTGAATATTGAATTTTTTCAGAAGCATGGAGCATGAAATATTATAGTGATAAGCCAAGATTGGAAACATAGCCAAGAAAAAGAGGTCTTTAAGGGATTGTTTAAAATGTGCTGAAGGAATAATTTGGTTTGGTCTTAAACGGCTCAAAAAGTAAATTGACATAAAGCTTTTGCATAGCAAAATAGGCATGGAGGCGGAAAACAATGAGGCAAGGGGAATAGTCTACCCTATTTGTAAATTTATTATAGTGTAAAACATTAGATTTTGGTCCTAGGAAATTCTCATCAGAAACTTAAATGCTATATTTTAAAAGTGCAACCAGCACTAATTTATTATGAGTATATATCTTTATTCTAATTTTTAAACAATTATTAATTTGGAAGTTTTAAGTTAATAAAAACAAAACTAAGCAGTTAATTATAGGAATCATTCTAAAAATCCCCCCCGCCCCCACCACCACCACCACGGTGGTGAAGCATTTAAAAACATTCAGGCCTTAGAAAGATGTGTTTAAATACAGATTTAACCACAATGTTTAAATTTATCCTTGTGCTTTCATAGATTTACATCTTTCTAAAAATGAGACCAGTCAAGAAAGTATAGAACTCTTCAAAACAAGATTAAAACCTGAGGATAGGGCAGCCCTGGGGGCTCCGCGGTTTAGCGCCGCCTTCAGTCCAGGTTGTGATCCTGGAGACCCAGGATCAAGTCTCATGTTGGGCTCCCTGCATGGAGCCTACTTCTCCCTCTGCCTGTGTCTCTGCCTCTCTCTCTCTCTCTCTCTCTCTCTCTCTGTGTCTCTTGTGGAAAAAAACAACAACAACAAAAAAAAACCTGAGGATAGATAGAACATATATTCTATGAAAAACTAAAGACACTCGGAAATTTATCTTATCAACATACTCAATCTAAACAAGTTCTAGCAACACAGTGTGGCTAGAAGCAGGTTTTTAACCTAGTGAAGTATATAAAATCACAGTGTATAAATCATAGCTATTTGTCCTTCATTGTTCCACAGACCCAAGTGTTTAGCACTAGGTTACATCAAAAATGCAGATTTTTAAAAACACCAAGAATCGCCTTCTAAGTTTTCAGAACTGTAATAGCACTATATTCAGCTGATAGGGAAGTAGTATCATCGATTAATTTTTGAAGGCTTTTAGTTCCTGATCTTGAGTTGGTATATTCTAATCAAAAATATGTTGGGGAAAAAAAATGTTGGAAACACTGCTCAATATTATCACTTAAAAGAGAAAAATGTTTGATAGTCAAATTCAAACTCAAAAAAATGTTTAATATGTACATTTACTCATTGTTTTATAAATATTTGATTCATTAGTGCCTAGAAGTATTAAAATGATCAGTAGGGAGAGTAGAGGTTTAGAACTTTGTTTCAATAACTTTCCTAAAAAGAACTAGTTAAGAGTCAAGGTTTTTTGCTGTTCTAAAATCCTGAGCTCCCTGTGGTCAATAAACCCTTGCTAAGGAAGGCAGCACAGCAGTTAGCTGTTGATTGGTAATTTTGCCAAAGGATGTTCATACTATTTATTTTTAGTATGCTATGATTTCGTTCTGCAAAGTCTATGTCATTGAGTTACCTCCAACAATACACTATCCACTATGTCTGATATTTCAGGACAAAAACAGAAATAGAATTGAGTCCTGCCCTTGCAACCAAAGTCCAAAGGAGACAAATTTTAGGTGTTAGTAATAGCTTAGGATAATATTGTATTAGAGCAACATGAAGATAAGTGAGGAATCCTTCTAGGGGGCAGGATGGTCTTTAGCGTCGATGGAACAACATGTGCAAAGGCACAGACCTTCGAAAACAGAAGGACTGAACAGAACCAAAAGTAGTTTGATGTGAATAAAACATAAGGTGTGTAGAAAAGGGCTTGAGATGAGCTGAAAAGATCAGCATCAAGATGTTATCAGTGTTTTATACATGATAGAGTGGACTTTATACTAGAGAGACTGAATAGTGCATCTGTATTGAAACAGAATTAGAAGGCATTGTTTGAAAATGATAGAAAATGATAGAAAACTGAAAGGGAGAGCTCATTTGATTGATGATACAATTTCATTTCAAAAGAATCTCCTAACAGGCTGAAACGCTAGGCACGATACATTTTACACATACACATGCACACACACACACACACGCCCTCCAACATACACCTCTCTCAAAAAATCAGTTCACTGGTGCACAATTAAGGAGCTTGTTGTGTGCTGCTTTGCAAGGGAAAAGGGTTTATGATGTGGGAGGTACAATATGAGGGGGTCTTGGGAGAGCACAAGCATGTACTCCAGAAATAGAGGGACCAGGTCACACAGAGTAGCGATCTCACTGTACTCTAGCATGTTGCAGTAGTAACTGTCTCCACGTCATAGTACCTTCCCGACACTTGTGCTCATTGAGAAACCTAAAATCAAATCCAATCACGTCACTACTCTCCACAAAATTCCATCAGACTCCATTCCCTGCAGCATAACTAACACCCAAACTCCTTGGTGCGGCCCACCTGTCTGGCCTTCTCTTGCCACACCTCTACTCCAACATCTGCAGCTCCTCCAGAGCACCATTCTGGATTTTGCCTATGAACCTTTTCCCCTCAGGCAGCTCTTTTTGCCTAAAGTAATCTTACCCACATGGTAAATAACCTTTTAATGCCTGGCTCAGCTGTCATAGCCTCTGTGGAAATTTCCTGCTGTCCCCTACCTACTTCCATGTAACACTTGTACACATTGTTCATATGACTGCATTTAAAGCAACTTATTATGTGTATTTTTAAAGATTATTTATTTATTTATTCATGAGAGACACAGAGAAAGAGAGGCAGAGACACAGGCAGAGGGAGAAGCAGACTTCCTGCGGGGAGTCCAATGTGGGACTTGATCCCAGGACTCCAGGATCATGACCTGAGCCAAAGGCAGACACTCAACCACTGAGCCACCCAGGTGCCCCTGCATGTATTTTTATATTATACTCCTGCTACTTAATTGTAAGGTCTTCATAACAAGTGTTCTATTCATCCTTATATTTCTAATGTTTAACACAGTGTAAGGGTTCAATAAATATTTGGTGAATAAGTGAATGAATGGACTCAGTTGATGGAGTCAGTGTTGCACAGTGGTTAAAAGGTGGCTTAAAAGGTTAAAAGTAGCTTCAGAAGCAGATAGACCTACGCTCAAATCCTTTTTCCATTTATCAGCTTGGTCAGCTTAGTTAACTTACCGAATCTTTAATTTATTCATCTTTAAAATGGGTGCTCATGGGGCTTTAAGAATTAAATGAGATACACATCACGATGAGCATTCCTAAGTGGCAAATATTCTTATTATAATATAAGATTCTAAATTTCCTGGGCAATTTAATTTCTACTAAGTCTTTCAACACACTTTGTTGCTTTGTAGGACCAGAAGCTTTACCCTCAGACTTGATTAAGCTTTGATTACCTTCCCCTAAACTGATAAGTCTTACTGATATTGTGTAATAGGAGCTATATCTGGTCTGAACACCCTAAACACCGGGCACAGGCATAAAGCTTGTCCTTCCTGTGAGGCCAGGTCCATTTAGATCAAGTTATAATTGCAGAGGTTGCTTAGAAAGCAAAGCTTCAAAAGAAAGGAAATTAGATATTGTTACAAGATTGTTTTTTTTTTTTAACAAGCAAATATGTATCTATTAGGGACATTCCACTAAAATAGGCTTTTTTTTTTCCTCCCTTTCTCACGAGTTGGTGATCTCAGAATTGTAAAGGTTTTTAGAAGTCATTGTTGATACAGGGAGGTGAGATAAATATACTGTCTCAAGAGTCCAGCTAATTACTTTGGCGTTGTCTATGTGGGCTAAGCAGTTTTATCCTGGGCTTTTCTGTCCAGAAATTGAGTTTTAACTAAGAGACTCAAAAGGAGTGACCATGGTAACTAAACTCATAGAAGACTGATGTACAAACCAGGGCTTTTCAATTTATAATGCAAACTACAATGGCCAGTTTTTTTTCTTCCTATAAGAAATCTATTTAAAAAGCCAAAAGCATGGGCAGCCCGGGTGGCTCAGTGGTTTAGCGCTGCCTTTGGCCCAGGGCATGATCCTGGAGTCCCAGGATCGAGTCCCATGTTGGGCTCCCTGCATGGAGCCTGCTTCTCCCTCTGCCTTTGTCTCTGCCTCTCTCTCTCTCTCTCTCTCTCTCTCATGAATAAATAAATAAAATCTTTTAAAAAATAAAAAAATAAAAATAAAAAGCCAAAAGCCAAATTATAATCGAAGTTGCTTATTAATCATGAAATGGAGGGAAATGATGTTCATATCATCCAGCTATGCTAATTTGAGATACTCACCTCTACTCTAGAGATGCACCTGCCTCCAAACTGGCTATTTGAATCCCTGCCGATCAGGGCTCCCCAGCCCCATCCCCAGCCCTGGGGGATGCCATGAGCAGTTAGGGGGGCCAGAAAGGTCATGATGTGTGCAGGGAATGGCAAGCAGTGTCTATAATGCTCAATGTACAGGGAGAGGAAGAGATAAACGAGAGAGAGGAGGCTGAAGAAGTAAACAGGACCAGATCATGGTATGTAAAGACCAGTAAAAAGGAGTAGCGGGGACCACAAGGATTTATTAAGCAGGACTGAGAGCTGAGCTGGGCCATGTGCAGCTATTCCAACCCACGTAATTGCATCATTTTCTATAGCTGTCTGGGTAGTCGTGGACAGAAGGTTACACTGATCCAGAGTTAGATGTATATAAAGTAAATGCAGTGGAAAAACAACAACACAGAGATCTCCAGGTGTGCTGACAGTGGCAGAAAGGAAAGAACCATGGCATCTCTACTAGGTAGAAGGAGAAGTGAAATCATGAGGGATACTCAACAAACAAGGGTGAGGCCAAGGTCTTGATGAGGTGAAAGGCAAGTTTGAGTACCCATCTCAATGGGCATCTTGAGGACAAGAATCGGGTCTTATTCACTCTATCCCCAGAGCCCAAGACCATGCTTAGCACATCTGTAGGCTTTGAAGACTGCTGACTGAATACACAGATAAATCAATAAACCAACCACGGTAGAACTCACAGCTCCTGCCTCCTGGTCTTAATATACAGTCATTTCTTTAATCAGTAAACTCCCTAGAAGTTAGAAATGCCACATTTACTCATACCTATTTTGGGGGCATGAAAAATAATTCTAATTTTAAAACCAACAACCACTCTCACACTAAGAATAAACTTGCAGATTTGGCTGGACTCCCAAAACTAATACAAGTAACAGGCATCATTTAATTGAAGGCTTGCTATGTATCAGATGCTGTGTGCTTGGGCTTTATCATAATCTCATTTGATTCTAATGACAACTCTGTAAGGCAGGAATTATTCCCATTTTATAGAAGCTGAAACCAGGACTTGGGAGAGGTTAAGGACTTGTCCAGACTCAACCAACAAGCAAACAGAAGACAGAATTTAAACCTAGCCTGTTGGGCTCTGAAGACCATGCTTTTTCACCAAGCAATGCCCCCTCCCTCCAAACACATGCTCTGAAGATGTATTTCAGTTGACTTAGAGTTGTCCAATTTAGAAGCCAGAGCAGGAACAATGACACGATTTCTCAACCTTGCACCCCTAGATCTCTAGGGATCAAGAAAAGTAGTAAATAAAAGGTCCACAAGTTACTGTCATTGTTTTTTTTTTTAATTGAACAACATGTTTCCCTACTGAGAGGCTGAGCACACTAACTACACATCTGGGTTTTAAAATGTTCCTTGGAATTGCTCATTTCAGGACAAAGTTGACTGGCAGTTAAAGAAATGTGTATTTGATTAATTTTTTAAAGATTTTATATTTATTTATTCATGAGAGACACAGAGAGGGGCAGAGAAACAGTCTCCCTACGAGCCCAATGCGGGACTCAATCCCAGGACCCCAGATCACGCCCTGAGCTGAAAGTAGTTGTTCAACCGCTGAGCCACCCAGGGGTCCCTGATTCATTTTTTTAAGTGAGGAAAACTTCCGGTAGATGAATTAAAAGGATTGTCATTTTTCTGAAGTAGATCCTTGTGAAAGCCTTTTTAAAAGTTTACTTTTCATGTGCTATCTTATTTACCCCTCCAAAGAATGGTAACAATTGCATTGTTATAATATTATATATTAATAATTATAACATTTTCCATATAAGAAAAACTGGGCATCTAATAAGTGAACCAAGATCATATAGTCTGTAAATAGCAGAACTGGGATTCAAAATGCAGTGTCTGATTCCAAAGCTTTATTACACAGTTCTACAGATGAGTTGAGGTCCTGTTGTTTGGCAGGCAGAGAGGTCTCTAGGATGACTCAGATACTGTTCAGGAGACTTACAGTCTAATAGTAGCTTTCACAAAGGGGAAGTGTAAGAGAGAGTAATAATGAGGTGCTTGGTGGGGGAAACTGGGCCCCACTCGAGGGGCTTCTGTCCCATTTCAAATAGCCATGGGGTCCAGAGTGTGAACCCACTGTTGGAGCCAGGAAGCAGCAGGGCTTTTAAAGCAGCCGGTAGCCTGCCCTGTGACCCACAATTGCACTACTGGTATTTGCCCCAAAGATACAGATGTAGTGAAACGCTGGGACACCTGCACCCCAATGTTCATAGTGGCAATGTCCACAATAGCCAAACTGTGGAAGGAGCCACAATGTCCTCTGACAGATGAATGGATAAAGCAGATGTGGTCTATATACACAACGGAATGTTACTCAGCCATCAGAAAGGGTGAATACCCACCATTTACTTCCACCTGGATGGAACTGGAAGGTATTATGCTGAATGAAATAAGTCAATCGGAGAAAGACAATAATCATATATGGTTTTACTCATACATGGAATATAAGAAATAGTACAAGGGACCCTAAGGGAAAGGAGGGAAACTGAGTGGGGAAAAAATTAGAGAGGAAGACAAACCATCAGAGACTCCTAACTCTGGGAAACAAACAAAGGGTTGCAGAAGGGGAGGTGGGCAGGGGGATGGGGTAACCGGGGGATGGGCACTAAGGAGGGCACGTGATGGGATGAGCACTGGATGTTATACTATATGTTGGCAAATTCAATTTAAGTAAAATATATTTAAAAATAAAATAAAGCAGCTTGTCATGCACATTTGCTTCCTTTTCCCTCTTGCCTTAGAATAAACCCCAAAGCTATGTTTTATAAAGCCAAATTCCTCTACAACAAATGAATGATGTACAAACTGAGAGCTCACAGAGATGCTGACAAAGGAGAAAAATGGTCACATGGGGTCATAGGAAACGGATTCTGAGAGAGGCAATTTGAATCATTAGTGGTCCTGTGACACTCAAGGTGCCCACACACTTTTGTTTCTCTGAGTAATGGGTTGATTATTAAAATTAACTTGAATCCTACGTATTTATTACTCAGTTTCTAAATCATAATCTTTAAAATATGAGGACTTGTCAGATATTACTCTGTATTTATGCCTCAGCATTTATGAATTTGTTTTTTTTTAAATATCAGAATTAAATATTTTCTGAAATTAATTTTTGGTCCTACAGAAACAAAAAGGAACTCACTGGTCTTGGATTTCAGAGACGTAAACACCATGGAGCTCAAGTGCACAAGCTTACCTAATAACATCTTGATGGAGAGTTTTTGTTTTGTTTTGCTTTGACTTTTAAACTTAAAAATAATAGAGTTAAGGTAAGGCGCACGTGCACTTGGGGTGTTATTGTGTGGCTCCATATCAAACAAAATCTTAATAACACCTACAGCTTGCCAAATTTCTTTTGAAAACGTCAGTCTTCTGAGTTACAAAAACAGTCCCCACTAAGCTGCTGTCTTTACTACATGAAATGGGACGGAGCCAGATATTTCTTCCTTTTGCAAACAAGCCCAAATCAGCACACGAATGGAGGAGTGAAAAAGACACAACGAAAATACAAGAATAATCAAGCCCCTCGCAAAAATGCCCACTCCGACTGCCGGGCACAGGCAATCACAAGTCAACGTGATCCTCACCAAAGACAAAAACAATCTGCTCACAGCAAACGCAGCTGCAGCTAATAACACGAGCAATATCAAGAGCAGATCTGAACACACACACACCAGAGAAGAGATTTTCATGGTTTCGTAGAGAAAACCCCACCTTCTACCCCATTCAGTGCCAAGAGCGAAGACAAGCAAATGGAAAATACGCTGGAAATTTCGTTGAGGCTCTCCAACAAAAACATTCCTTCCCTTTTCCTTTTAACTATTTGACACAGCCACGCTTTGGAGCGAGAGGGTGCGAACAGTCACCCCCTACCCGCCCTAGGAGTGTTTTACTGTAATTGCTTTCTGAGATGCTGGGCTACTCCAGGCTACGTTTACCATTTCCAAGCCCCCGGGAGTACGTGTGATGGGTGCTGCCAACCCCGAATCACCTGGTAAAGGTGTCTGCCTGGGAAAGCACACGCTTTTCCAGTTTAATTCCTGCCTTAACCGTGTAAGCCTCTGTCCTATTGACTAACAGCCACATACCCCAATAAGGTGTCGTGTGTGTGTGTGTGTTGTTGTTGTTAAGTTTGGAACCTAAGCAGAGAAATTGTGCTAAGGTTGGGGAAAGTCTTTAATTTTACTCCAATTAAAAAAAAAAAAAAGAACAGGATAAAACAGAGGGAGTGTGAGCAAGCAGGAACTCAGTGTAAACCTTTTAAATCTAGCCTCTTATAGGTTAGGGACTTTGTTTCTTTTGATTTCCCTAGACTCAGGATTCAATTCCTGGTCAAACCACAAAAGGAGAACTGCAGAATCGGGCCCTGCGTATTTGAACGGCCATCAGAGAATGGCAGTCAGAACTCTTCCTTGCCAGTAGCTTTTAGGATTGCCCTAAATATCATAGGTTTTCTAAGTCTTCTTCATAAGGCTTATTCATTATTTAAAAAATAAATAAATATATAAATTTTAAAAATTAAAAAAAAATGTTTGTCCATTTAATGATTGCTTGAATAGCCTATTCCTCCTTCATGGAAAAACAAGGTCAGTACCAGGACCATGGTTTTTATTCTCCATTCAGCATCTTTCTCTGACATCCGTTTTAATACATATGAATAGCTTTGCATTTGGGTCACATCTTTCTACGGCAGCTATCTGTGTTAAAATGATCATCTTGGTCACTTAACAGGGCACCGCAGTGCTGGAAAGAGGAAGTGACATAGCCAGGTCAAGTTTGGTGAGCACAAAATTTGAATCCAGGTCTGACTGCTGCTCCTACAAGGCCACACTTTCCCCCCACACTCCTTCTCTTTACTCTGTACTGTCATCTAGAGTGACAGCCTGCAAATGAACTGAATACCTGCATTTTATGTTCCATCCTGGGTTTCAAAGTAAACTCAAGGGTGAGATCTGTGCAAGTTTGGTTTCTTTACTTTGCTGTTTTGACTCTTCAGCTTCCTTACCCGTTAAAAGACAATTCCACCCACTCACCTATATTATAGGCATTTTCAGGGTCTAAGGAGATCTGTAAATGGCTTGGAGAAAGGTGAGGGCTTATTATTCAAGTGGGCCAAATGATAGTCCCCTAAAGATGTCCATGTCCTAATCCCTGGAACCTGTGAATAGGTTAGGTTCCAAGGCAAAGGGAATTCAGTTTGCAAATGGAATTAAGGCTGATTTTAAAAGAGAGAGATTATCCTGGATTATCCAGGTGGGTCCAAAGTAATTACAAAGATCTTAAATGTGGAAGAGGGGAGCAGAGGAGGTCAGAGGGGTCTCACATGAGCAAGACTCAATTGGCCCCTGCTGGCTTTGAGGACGGAATGGGGTAGAAACCAAGGAATGCGGGCAGCCTCTAGACGATGCAAAAAGAAAATGAATTCTCTCCCAGAGCCTCCAGAAAGGAACACAACCCTGCTCGTACCTTGATCTCAGCCCAGCGAGAGATTTGTGTTAAGCCACTAAATTTGTGGTATTGTTATGTATCCATAGAAACTAATGCAGTTATCAAAATGAACTATTTTTTTTTAAGATTTTATTTATTTATTCATGAGAGACACACAGAGAGAAGCAGAGACACAGGCAGAGGGAGAAGCAGGCTCCATGCAGGGAGCCCGACGTGGGACTCTATCCCAGGACCCCAGGGGTCACGCCCTGAGCCGAAGGCAGACACCCAACCGCTGAGCCACCCAGGCGTCCCTTAATGACTGAACTTCTAAGGACCAAAACAAGTTCTAGATGGATTATGAGAGCTGAATGAAATACACTGAGTTGCTGGCACTGTGTCTGCCTTGTAGGTCACCGAAACAAATCCAATAAGAGAGACAGCAAGACAACAGGGCTCACAGGGGCACACAGCCAGCCAGGGAGGGGGCAAGGGCAGTCTGGAGCTGCCCCAGGATAGCCTGAGCGGGAGACCCGTGCTAAAAATGACAAGAGGCTGCAAACCATCCCACCTGTTAGGTGAGACACCCTTGGTGTCACCCACGTAGACAGATGATTCTCCCCTCGTCCCCACCCCCAACACCCCAGGCTGCACCCATTTTGTCTCTTTTGGTTCCCTGTTACCCTTCCATTCCCCTACCGGCCACTCTCAGCTCACATTCCCCCACCCCCACCCCACCCTCCGGAGGCAGGGTTTGGAGCTCTGTGATCTGCTCTGGAGCCAAATCCCCAGGAACACCTCTGGTGGTCAGTTTCCAGATTCAGGGACCGGGCAGGTCACCGAGCAACTATATCCTTATTCTATTCTTGCTGGAAGATCATTCCTGCTTCACAGACATCTTATCAGAGGGCCTCCAGGGACAGAGGCAGAGCAAATGCCAGATTTTAAAATTATTTCCCTCCAGCTGTGCATTAATATTTTATTTCAATCTTGCCCCAAAGCCTGCTCAAGATGAAAAGCTTGAGGGGGTTCCAAAGGTGGATCAGAGCCAAACTGATTTTTGTCCATGTCTCCAGGCCCCAGCTCTCTCCCACCTACAGCAGCCGGATCATTAAAATGAAAATCCTGCCCTGGAGAATCCTCTATTCCTGCAGATTTACACACACCTAGCACCCTGGCCAGGCCTCAGAAGCTCTTCCCCGGTCAATTCAGCTTCCACGTGAGCGTCCCCTCTGACCCACATTCCTGGGACAATTTCTTTTGCAAATCAGCAGGTCTTAAGCAAACAAGGGCATATTCAGGACACTGAACTACGCAATTAGCTGAGGGTAAATTTGGCAAGGCATCTGGTCTGTTCACCAAAATGGAAATACAAAAAAAAAAAAAAAAAAGAAAAGAAAAGTCCAGCTTTTAAAATTAAACATTAACTGTGTAAGGTTGATTCTGGGCAAGCCTGTGTGGGGTGGCACAGAGGAGCACTGGCTCTGGACAAGGGGTGGAGGGACTGGGATTCCTGGGGCCACTCGGGAGAATCATCATCTGATTGGGGCAGATGCTAAACGTGGAGACAAATATGATTGCGCAGTGCCAGAAAATGAGAGCAAATAGCCAGTCATCTTTTGTTGGCATCTCCTAAAGTCAGCTCTCAGCAGGGTTTAACATTTTACTAACTGTGGGCATTAGAATTGTTAAAAAGGATACCCGGGATTAATCAAATGAAAGATACACTCCCTGAGTCTCTGGGATGTTAGAACACACATCTTATGTAAAAGCCTGTGCCACTCTTACATAACGCAAGGTCAAAGGCACAGGTCAATGAAACAATAAGAGGGCCTCGAAGAGAGTAGAATGCGTGGTGGCAAACGTATTCACTGTTAGGCCCTTCCAGCCACTTCTGGTTCGGGAGCATTTGTGTTGAAGTTCTGTAATCACCCGCCTCTGAGAATCACAAAGGTCAGTGTAACAGGTTTCCAAACACTGGAGGAAAACAACACATATAAATATCAGAACGATCGGTCAAGCTGGTTTTCAGGAAAACCAGGAAGTCAAAATACTATCTTTTCCCAACTTTTGCAGCAATCCGCAGCCCCTGTAATAGAAATGATGAGTCAGTTAGGAAAGTCATGACTGCTTTTCTACTTCTTTCTGCTCATCTGAGGAATTCTTATGTAATTCTCCACCAGCTGACTTTGCAGTATGACCATCCTTTTTGGTCAAAGTCAGACTATTCTACACAATATGAGAAAAGGGGTAGAAAAAAAAGAATTTCAATAGCGATAAATGCAGACCTGGACATATGAGAAAATATCAAAGCACTCAAAAAGAAGCTGAGCACTATACAGAGGTCACCCAGAGTAAAGTGTCTTAGTGGACCACATAATGAGCAAAAGTCGGCAGGTAGGTATTTAAAAGACAGGCTAATGCCTGGAAGGCCAGAAACAAGATCAGATCATGGATGTGCTCTATACAATTGGGGAAGTTAGCTACATGTGACTATTTAAATTTAAATTAATTAAACATAAAGGAAATGTAGAGTTCAGTTCCTGAGTCACACTAGCCACATTTCAAGCGCTCCATGGCTGCATGTGGCCAGTGTCTACTGGACCCGTCAGCACAGATAGAGCATATTTCCACCACTGCAGAAAGGTCTATCTGATGCTGCTACTCTAGAAAGAGAGGAGCCCTGGAAGTAACCTGGACAACTACCACCAAGGTCAACGGAACCTTTAAGAGAGTCAATAGAGACTAAGTTTTTTAAGCTTTGAAAGGAAAAAGGTAAAGAGTGTCTTTAGGCCTTAAAAGTATAACTGGTGAGTGAAGACCAGCTATTTTCCACTTGTTTGAAGAGCTAAAGCAGGAAGATTGTAAGTTGATCATAAAGAACCTCTAATTGTGAGGTGACTGCATGCTGGAAGAGAATAGCAAGGGACACTGTCAAATTTGTATCCTGGGAAAGATTTAAAAATAGGGTAGTGACCTGGCATCCCAGATTTGGTGTCAGGGGATTGACTAGAGTGAACTCTATCATCATCATCAATTTGCTTTGATCAGTTCGAGTCCAGCACATAATCAAATGACAGTCACAGAGAAGCACTGCTGCCTGAGTCCCCAGAGGATTTGGTTCACTGTCTCATGCCTATGGGGGCTGTCATCCCCAATCGCAGCCTGAGATCTTGACCTCAAAGTCTGGCTGCTTTTTCCTCCCCCTGTAGAAATTGTTTCCAATGGGAATTAGAAAAGTTCACGCCAGCCTTTCCTTTGAGCAGCCCACTCCACCTTTTTTGAGAAGCTACAGAGGCAGAGCCCACGGTGACCTCAGATGCACCGACTAAATTGGCATGACTATGATATGACCCAGCAGGTAAGAGCCTAAACTCTGGAACCTGGCAGGCCCAGATTGGAGTTCCAACACTGCCTCTTACTGACTGGGCAACCTCGGGCCATTTATCCTTCATATGAGACATTCTCTCTTGGTTGCAGATAACATTTTCTTTTAAGAAATTGAAAACAGGGACACCTGGGTGGCTCGGCAGTTGAGCGTCTGCCTTTGGCCCAGGGTGTGATTCTGGGGTCCTGGGATTGAGTCCCAAGTCAGGCTCCCTGCATGGAGCCTGCTTCTCCCTCTGCCTGTGTCTCTGCCTCTCTCTGTGTGTCTCTCATGAATAAATAAATACAATCTGTAAAAATAAATAAATAAAATAAAATAAAAATAAAAATTGAAAACGTATTGGGTTATGTACCCAAGAAACTCAAGGGTCTGCCCGCCGTTTCAGGATCTCTCACTCACCATACTCCTCTTTGTTACTGGTTTTGTTTATTAATCTCTTTTGGTGGCAACTGGCAAAACTCCAACCCAAACTAGGTAACATAAATAGGGAATTTATAGGTTCGTGTAACCTGGGTGATCGAGAGTACAGCAAACGTCAGATGTGATTGAATCTAGGGTTCCAAACGATATCTTTCCATCCTCAAATAAGCATGTTCTATACAGTAAGACGAATATCAGAAGCCAAGCCCTAGACTTAACCTGAAGTTTTTCTCAAGGGACAAAGATCGTATCTTTCCTGATAGAAAAGTCCCAGGACAGTTTCTGATTAGCCCACCCTGGGCCAATGCCCATTTATAGACTAGTCACTGGGACCAAAAGGATGGAATGCTCTGACTGGTCAGGTCACCTGGTCATTCCATGGCCTAAAAATAGACTAGGTAACCAGCACACAACTGCAAGCAACGCGTTCCTCACAGGAGAGAGGCAGCTTGAGGACCTTACGGTCCATAAGAACGTGCTCACTGCAACTCCTCAGTCTTAGTTTCCCCACCTGCAAAGGGGAATAAAATGTTTTTCTCATAGGACTGTTAAGAGATCAAATGAAGTACCTCCTGTAAAGCATCTGGGACATTGCTCAAAAGATGGCAGCTTATAGTTTTGCCAAACAACAATTTACTATTATTTTGTGTAGGACCCTGTAGCTTTGTAACCTGTCACCTTGGCTGGGCTGAATTCCTTTTCCTCTATGTTTCTGTTTAGTCGGGGAGAGAGGTTCTTTCATGAGATGGGGAGGGTGGAAGTGAAGCAACAGCCACTTTGCAGTTCACACATGCCGCAAATCCGCTAGATCACCTTGTGGGTGTGGGGTGGAGCCTAGCCTGGAGTAGTTCCACTTTCCCCTGGAAACACCTTCAGCCTCTCTGACTCCTGGACCAGGTGTGTGTACACTTCTGCAGTGCAGGTGCCATCTTCCCCTGTAGCACATCCATACACCAAAGGCAGCGAGAACTAGCTTGGGTTTCAGTCCTCCTTGGGTCCTTCCTCATGCTTGGGGGTTCCAGCTTGTGTTTGCTCTCTTCTACCTTATACCCACCTTCCCTTCCCACCTATCGTCTCTGGAGACTTCAAGCCTGAGCATTAGACACAAGGACAACAGCCTTACAGAGATTCCTTAACCAGCTCCCACAATTGCATAAGGTCCCATCCCTGACACATCCACTCCCCCCTCTAAGTGCTTCTGTCTCTTTCACTGGACCCTGACTGATGACACCAGAACTTCGTTTTTCTGAACAACCCCCCCCCCCCCCATCTCCCTTTAGGGCTTAAAGGAAATAAGATTCTTTGGAAATGGTTTTTATGAGAAGCACAAATTATTACGAAACTAGAGCTGACAGTTAAACTTCAAAATAATAATTAAAAAAACAAAACAAAAAAACAAAGAAAGTTGGGGGTGGGGGAGACAACACCATAGGGCCAAACACATTCTAACTTCCACCCCAGAGGCACAGTAGATGAAATAAATGGGACCAGAAGCCTTTATTATTGATCCTGATTATTAGTTTGTACTTGCCCAAGATCAAGCGCAAAACCCATGCAAGAGACAATTAGACACTTGGGCCGAGGAGAGGAGTTCGGTCACTGAAATCAAGCAATAATCCTTTTCTGTCTACTTACATATAAGCTTAAGGCCAGTGAGCGAGGGTGTCCATCATACCAACATATATGCACCCCGAAAATTTCTTGCCATGTGCCTTCCTGCGTTTGGAGGCTTGGCTGGGTCCCCAGTGGCGGCTGCCCAGGACAGTGTTCTCTGGACTTCCTCACTCCCTCCCTTTCCACAGGAAACAACAAAGCAGTACATGCTGCTCCCTCCTGTGCTCTGGAGGAACTCATGACAGGCCATGCTGGCTAAGAAAGGAAGCATTCCCATCCCGTCACATGGACAGAGGGGACTTTAGGAAAAAGTGAGTTCGCTTTGGGACTACACCAAGGCACCTCTCAGCGTAGGGAAGCTCAGTGGCTTCTTGACCCTCTCTCCCAATGCTGTCCACAAAGCTCTCTTCCTTGGATGTCCCTACCTGACATTTACCACTAGAGTACTTTATTGTGGACTCAAGTCACAGTCACATAAGACACTTTGATCATCTTTGTGCCCTGGAACAGTAAGGAGAGACGCTCCCAGCCCCTGGTGAGGTTTTAGGGTGGAGGGGAGGGGTGGTAGATAATAGGACCCAGGTGGTAGAAAGGGGTGGTCTGAAGAGAGGGGACAATGAATGGTAGTTCTAGGAGCCACCATAGCGTGAGTGCCTTGGATTGCTCAGTGGTGTGCAGGGCTATAGGTCAGGGGGCCTCTCGGGTAGGAGAGGACACGTAAAGGAACGTAGAAAGGCCCTGAGCTTCCCTCTGCCACAGCTCGGCCTAGGCCTACATATCTTGCCTCCACATACCCTTTCCGTCTTCCTGTATCTCAGTCATTTCAAGGGTCACGTTGGGGGCCTATTCCATGCTCTCTGCGATAGGTCAGATGCCTCAGGCTTCTTGCCCCCCATCCTTGACCTCATCTCTGATTCTAACTGCAGAAATCAAGGAATGTGCCGGCCTCACCTTCATAGCCCCTTGTCTCAAGAGCTGCCCCATGTCCTTTGCTTTCTCTATTTGGGGATTTCTAGGGTGCTGCAGACACCAGTGGGAGCCCACTTATTTCTCCCACGTGCACAGGGGTGTGAATGCCTCCACTGGGACTTTCAAACAGTGGGTGAAGCCTCCTCTGGCTGACCGTCAGGTGGGCAATCCTGAGTGATTATGTTTACACGCTCCTCAGAACGTCCTGGGTGGGATTAAACTCCACTTGTAGAGTGATGACCTTCATAACACACCCTCACCGGCTCCTCTTCCTTCCTTCCTTTTCCCCACTCCCTCACTTCTACCCCCTAGGGTCAGCTCCCGAATAAACTACCTGCACACAATCTCTTAATCTCTGGCTGGGCTTTCCAGAGGGGGTCCCAGGATAGCAAAAATAATTTTTCTGTGTAATCCCAGTAAATCCCGGGGCCCCACGAGGCTCAGTCTTGGCAGGATGTCCAACGCACAGTCCAGCAAACAATAACGGCATCATAAAAGGGAATTTCAATCTTTAGCATTTACAGAGATGCATCAAAGAGGACTTAACACTTCCTAAATTCTCCTTGTCTGGGCTCCAACCCATCTCAGAGCTGCTCCAGACCCCTCTACTTGCCATTATCACTCTTACTCTTTTCGATCTCTTCTATTACATGAAGGCCTTTAGCTTCCCTGGCACCACGCACAGACCCCGTCTCCACCTCTACAGAAGCTGCTCGGATTCGGCTTCCCAGGAGAGCAAGAAGCGATCTTCGTTGCTGGTGGTGGTAGAAAGAGAGTAGGAGTCCCGGCCCTCTCCGCCTTTGGTTCTGGGATAAAACCCGGCCTGCGAGCTCCAGGGCATGGACATCCGGATGAACAGTGGCCTCCACGGGGCCCAGACGGGAGCCCACAGCAGCCCTGCGGGGAGAGCACCTTTTTCCTGTCATGACACACAGAAATGGGCATTTATACCATATCCTCAGGCAAATGGATAAAATTGCCCTCCCAAAGGACAGCAGGCGCCCCATCTTGCTTGGCACAGCGGTCACCCCGCCGAGCTGGGAGCGGGGCCTAGGGAGCCCCCAGGGCCTCTGCGCCGTGGCCGTCCCGAGAACACGTGGGGAGCTGGTGCACGCGTCTCTGGCTCGCTCGCTCGCTCTCTCCCCCTTTTAGCTTCTAACGAACACGAGCACTTGCTTGACGTTTTCCTGTACGTTCTGACATTTTCCAGCCGCCTCCCTGCCCCCATCCGCACATTCCACAACACGCCAATTAGCTGTCCTCTGCTGTTCGGCCGCACTGGTGTGCCCAGTGGGCCTGCTTCGTTCCCAGTTCAGTCCCTGGCTGTCCCTGGCTGTCCCTGGCCGTCCCTGGCCGTCCCTGGCTGTCCCTGGCTGTCCCTGGCCGTCCCTGGACGTCTCTGGCTGTCCCTGGCCGTCCCTGGACGTCTCTGGCTGTCCCTGGCCGTTCCTGGCCATCCCTGGCTGTCTCTGGCCATCCCTGGCTGTCCCTGGCTGTCCCTGGCTGTCCCTGGCCATCCCTGGCCGTCCCTGGCCGTCCCTGGCCGTCCCTGGCTGTCCCTGGCTGTCCCTGGCCGTCCCTGGCCGTCCCTGGCCATCCCTCAAAGACCAGACCAAACCAGCCAGCCGCCCAGCCAGCTGTCAGCGAGCCCGCTGCTCAGGGAGCCCACAGGGGGCTCATTCTTCTCCTTTCTCCTCCTCACAATCCACGGGCTCTGAGGAAGGAAACCCTGAGCTCTGGGCTTGGCAGCGGGGCAGGAGGCTCTTGTTAACAGCTTGCCTTCCTGTTTATATGGGGTCTGGCAAAACTGTTAATTTCTCTCACGGAGGTGACAAATGGGAAAACCAGAAACGCCAAGGAGTAGCAGCTTGGAAAGCTGCCTCAGAGGGACTTGAAGCAAGACAGCGGCTGCGAGTGCTTGGGGGAAGGGGGGAGCATCTTGGGTTCCAGTCCCTGGAAGAAGAGGACATCCCTCCAAAGAGGTAGAGTGACCCCCACCCCCGTATGGGCCTGCCTCACCTGCTGCTCCGCTTCCCAACGGGTCCCTGCAGAGTAAGCACCTGGACGAGGGCCTGCAGGGTCTCGTGCCCGTCGCTCACGGTCACGAGTGACTCTGAGCTGGCCCTGAAGTGCAAGCCACCCCAGGAAATACACCAGGATTCAACGGCCGCCTTCCTGCTGCCTCCCCTTGGCATGAACCTGGTGTTTCTCCACTGAAAACTTGGGGGGAGAGTCTGATCTAACTGAAAACTTGGGGGGAGAGTCTGATCTAACTGTTTTGGGGACGGACCTGGGCCCTGATCTGTTTTACAAGCTCCTCAGGTGATTCTAAATAAGCAAGCCGGGGCCGAGAATGTTGGGAAGGAAAAACTTTTCCCCTACCCTCTGAGGTTCAGTAACTGAGATACTGCAAAATTTTACTGCCAAAAAATTAACAGAAGAAAAGGAATACACGTTTATTCATATTTTACATGCCTGGTAACTCACATACAAGAAGTCAAACTCAAAAAAAGTGGTTAGACTCGGAGCTCATATGCCCTAGAGCTCATCTGCCCTTCTTAACAAAGGAAAGTGGGCTTGGGCTCCAAGGGACAATAGATGCTGGGGAAGCAACTAGGAAATATGTGGGAGAAAACTAATGGGAGACAAGGGCAATCTTAGTAAGGCTCGTTAATGCAGATGCATCTTGGCACTGACTCCAGGGATGAGAGCCGTTTGTCCTGCCTGGTATGGGAGAGGAGGGTGTCCCCAAAAGGGAAATGTATGCCCCCACTTTTAGGTGGATAAGCAGAGGGCAGAGAATTCTTTCTGCATCTATTGCTTCTCAATTGCTTTTAGCTCAAAATAATCCTTACTCCAAAATGGCATATTTGGGGGGCGGAGGGGGTGCATATCCTCATCTCCTTCAATAACTACTGCAAAGGATAGATTATTGTTGTGTTATTATCGTAAATTAAATGCTAGCTCATTTCAGAAAGCTGTTTATAGGGGTGGGGTTGGAGGCAAGGAATGAGATGAGGAGCAAGCCATTCCAACAGGCACAGCCCTGTGCCAGGGTGACCAACCATCCTGACTTGACTGCGACTGAGGAGCACGGGTTTGAGGAAGTGTTCCCTGGATGTGGATCCTTGGGTGCTAACACTGGGAAGGTCAGTCACCCGACTGGACCCCAGGGCACCATGGACTGACTTTCATCATGGGTTCCCTGGGCCCCTGGCCTCTTGAAGGCAGGCCATGGAGTATTATTCCTGTTTATAGTCCCTAGGATCTGCCATACAGTAGGTGCTCATTGTCCAGTTCCTGAATTCGTTGCCTCCTGTTTAATACCACAAAGGTCCCCAGCTTTTACATGGGAACATTACCACCCTTTCATGGCCTGCAGAAAGACGTAGTGTTATTTGTTCTAGAGAGAGAAGCAGCTTCCGAGTGGGTGGGAGAGCAGGTTGTAGGCTGGCTTTGGGAGAGTATTTGCAAGCCCGTGGACACAGAATGCTGTGGCTGCAAACACTGCAGAGAGATGGAGCTATTCTCAGCATAGACATGGGACTCATTTTAATATCCCTGTGCACACAATTCCCATCAAAGGGGCTGGATTACAAAAATTAACTATTTTGGAGCTTTTTGTGCCTTATAGAAGGAACCCCAAGATATATTCACACACACACCCTTCAGTTTTACATGAAGAGGGTAAAACGAGGATTGGTAGCTTCGTGGAGAACGCTGCAGCTTTCTACTCAGGCGTTCTGAGGACTCTCAAAGCCTGACAGGCAGGCCTTCCAGAAGCTATAGAGAAGATCTCCCCCATCTCACCACACTGGCTCCCTCTAGTCCTTAAGCGTGGCCACTGGAGATCTGCCAGGGTCCTGTTCATCTCCTGTTCCGGAAGCTCCTACCTAAGCCCCTCTTACTTCTACTCCTTCCGCAATGGTTGGCTCATGTCTAGGCAACTCTAAGAAATCCTATCTCCCACTCTCTCTTCTGGACATTTCTAAAGCAGGCAGAGTCCATATCACCCTGTCTAGCATCCCTGTGTTCCCTTCTGGAAGCAACCAGGTAATTCATTCTGCCAACATCTCCCTTGCTGATATATGCTCTCTAGTATACCCCAGTCTTGGTATTCCCGGTACTCTGTGAAAACCTGGATGGCTGTGGCCCGCCCACCTGCTCACCATGGTACATACTCAATAGGAAAGAAGTTGGGAATGTGGGGGGTGGGGGTGCGGGGCACATAACGTTGGCTCTGCTGTCATGAGGCCTTGGGTGTGAACTCTCTCACATGGTTGCCTTCCCTGATTCTGTGTTGTGGGCATCCCTCCAGAACTTCTAGGACTACAGGCCGTCTCCTATGCCTGCTGCAGTCTCCCCTAGGTCCTGGGTTCCTCAGTCCTGGCCAAATCCTCAACTCAGCCCCAGAGTCAGCAGCTGAGCACACAATCAGGAGCCTCACCCTGGAGTCGGTTACCCTGAGTTCTGGCTGTGTGGCCAGACCCTCCCAGTAACTTAGTTTTCTCATCCATAAAATGGGGATAACAATAGAGTGACTCACTTTTAGTAAAGCAATTAGAACAGTACTTGAGACATTCAAAATGCTGGCTATTGATTATTATTTTACTGGAAGGGAAAGAGGCCGCCTGATTAACCTGAGTCCTCTGCCCCAAAGTTTTTCCCATCTTTGGGTTGGTTCTTATTGTTAGAGGCAGTTCCAATCTCTCTAGAAACTTCTAGAGACACTCCTGGGGTTCTTTTGCGCTGTACTATGCCTCCCAAAGAGGCCAGCCGAGGCCACATTCTAAAAAGGTTTCCTTTAATTGCCACCCTGAGATAGTCTATTTCTAATTTTATTGTATGTGTTCGTTTTGATCTCTCAAACCTCTGTGGGCTTGTTGAGGCAAAGCAATTCCTTCTGGTGCAATTCCTTTATCTCCCAACTAAGCCTAACATAGTTCTAGGCATGGGTTGAATGATGCCTTAGAATCTGGGAAAACCCAAAAGCAATTTTCTACCCGTGTTGCCTAATGTCCACGAGACCAGAAATAACACTAAAGGGAGTCCCCTACCCTGCCTTGTTTATCTTGGACATCTTCATCTGGAACAGGCGAGTTAACACCTGCCTTGGATGTTGGTAAATTGGAATTGTGGAGTGACAATTAGGAGAACTTCCAGGCCTCTCCTCTGTCTACTCCCCGAGGTTTAGAATCAGCCCAAATACCTTTACAGGGGAGATACCAGCCAAAAATCAATAAATAGACATCCTCTCTCCCTCAGCGTTATTTCCTCAGCAGCGCACCGTAATAATGCTGAGCTTAGAGTCTGCAGTAATAAAATAGACACGGGCCATGAAGGGGCTATAATTCTCGGCTGCGGGGAAAGCCCCAAGGCTCAGCTGTTGTCCTCCATGGTCACCCTTCTTTTACTGGAAAAGGAGTGGTTTGTGGCATCTCTCAGATCCCTCTGGCATTGCAGAGCTTTTGTTGGAAAATGCTTTTATATTAGCATTAAGTCTGTGTTACCCTTGAAAAGACTGCCTGAGTACTAATATGTGCCTGAGTAATATAAGTGAGCTAACCTATTTTCCAGAAAGAACTCTAAATCCCCCCGACATACACACACACACACACACACACACACACACACACTTGTCTGAACAAAATATCTGTATTCCCACCCACACTCCCAGCTACCTACTGCGGAGGCGGAAACGCTGCCAAGTTTTGCTTTAGGGCTACGACTCCTGGGGCTGCGGGCTGGTCCCCCATTCCAGCCAGGGTCTTTCCTCCCTGCGTCTGAGTACTTGCTCTGCTCTGATATAGATAAAGGCATGTTAATGGGGCCCCGAGTCCTTCTGCCAGATGGGATGACACACCGTAGACTTACTGCGGTCAGCAACCCTTGGAGGAGAGTCCAGACATTAAGCGCTTTGCTGTGTGGAAACTCAGCAACAGCAAGCCAGACCAGCCCCGTCCACCGTGCACATCATATTCCTGCCTGGGCGTCCAGGTGCAGCCTGGCCCTTACCTGAAAGGCCTTCCCTTCTCCTAGTCATATGACAATCCTACTAGCTTTTGACCCTCAGCCCTAGCTCCTCCCTCTCCTCTGTGCACTCATTCAGGGTGCCCTCATGGAACACCTGTAGAACTCCAGGGAGTAGGTTAGGGATGGGGATACGAAGATGAAACTCATAGGACCTACCTGCAGGGAGCTCCCAATCTAAGAAGCCTTCTCTAAGGACGCCAGCCCACAAGAACCTGCCCTTTCTTGAACTCCTTCGATCATCATCTGGCCTAGCCTTGGCTTTCACTAATATTATCCCCAACTTACAGATGGATTAAATGAGTCCCTAAGAGCGTTGCCCAAGATCACGGACTCAGTTGGTAGTTCTCCAGTACTCTACCTTTCTCTGTGTTGGTCCTGTTTCCCCAGTTGGCCTCCAAGCTGCCAAGGAGATGGACAAGACACTTTAGCTTGTGACACCACAGCCTTTCAGTCAACTCCTTTGCACGCATTGGGAGCCCAATAAAGGCTGATGACTCAGTGAGTGCTCTGGGGCCAGCCCAAGGTCACCAGGCTGCTGTGCGTGAGACCCCTCAGCCCAGACTCTGCATCCTGAGAGGCTGAGTTTGTTCTCAACTGCTCTGGCCTCACACTCAAGTTCCCGTGGTGCAGTCTCCTTTTCAGCTTCCAGAAATGTACCTGCATCTTGCCATTTACAAACAGTTTTTGCATGCTCCAAAGGTCCTGTTCTCAAGACAGGCCAAGGTGAGAAGCTCTCAAGATGAGAGGTTTACATAAATAGGGATCTTGATTGCAATCTTCTTTGTCAGAGAAAATCACATTACCCTGGCCTCCCCAGCGCCCCCACTCTGCCATGAGCCATTTATGGGGAACAGGAGATAATCAAGAAAAGGGAATTTTCCTCCTGTGAAACTTCTGGGGCAGCTCCTTATGAGAGGCTATGGTCTTGGCAGAACACAATGTGAAGGAGAGATGAGTGGAACTACAGGAAGCTCAAGGGGACCCACCCCGCAACAGTGGGCCAGCCACATGAAGTCACCGAGGACCCTGTGGGCTAGGCCTCTGGCCAAAATGGGTAAGCCTGGTTGTCATCCAGCCAAAGGCTGCTGTGCCCATGAAAATGTTCCTCTACAGACACAGCCTCACTTGCGATCCACAGGCTGCGGGCTGAAGTCTGCCCACGGGTGTTTTTCCCTCTAAGGGCAGCCAGAGGCAGCTGGGGAGTTTAGGAAGCGGCCAGGAAGACTCTGCATGAGGACACTCAGGTTTCAGGATTCAGGTCAGAGCCTCATTGAAGATTTCTTTGTTGTCTTTGTAGAAATTTAAACGTCCATCTCTCCAGAGCCGCCTCTAGAATCTGGTGAGCTGGAGAGAGGTCTCAGGGCCTTGGAATTAAATCCCGGGGATAGGGGATCCCTGGGTGGCTCTGCAGTTTGGCGCCTCCCTTTGGGCCAGGGCATGATCCTGGAGTCCCAGGATCGAGTCCCACATCCAGATTTCTGCACGGAGCCTGCTTCTCCCTCTGCCTGTGTCTCTGCCTCTCTCTCTTTCTCTCTCTCTCTGTCTCTCATGAATAAATAAATAAAATCTTTTTTAAAGAATAAAATAAAATAAATAAATTCTGGGAGTAGAGGAACAGGGAGGGAGGATCTCAGAGCAGAGAGAAAAGGTGCCCCTCACCCAGAGGTGGTCGGTGCAGTAGGAGAATCTGACTAATAAGACCCAACTGGGCCAAAGGGAAACAAACCCACTCTAGGGGCATCTTCCTGGAGCTCAGGGACCAGGGAGAAATTGCCACCCGCAAGATGACCTTGTTTTAAGGACCAGGGAAATGAGAGGACACACTCTGGAAGAGTATATCCAAGGCACTGAGGACATTTGGATGCAAAGGTGAAGGTCCTAGAGCGGGGCTCCAGATGGGTTTTCTCAAGGCCAGGGGACGGGAAAGAGATAGGACACCGTGCGACAGACTTGCAGCCAGTCAGCAGGACCCAGGCTGGCTGGGTGGCTGATGGCCAGGAGACAGCCTGCTTCTAGGGCACCAGACACCACCTCTTCCCAGAGACCATGAAGTGTCAGCCAACAGAAAATCCACCTGGGCCTCCTCGTGCCTCGTCCTATTCTCAGGAGCCAGGAATGTGCCCCTTCCTTCTGTCTCCCTGACCTCAGCTACACTCAGCAGAACAGCTGGATATTCTCCAAAAGCAACTTGCCTCCCATCACCTGGCAACAGGCAGACTGAATAACCATCACCTTGAATTTTTGTTTTCTTGAAATAAAATTCCTTAGAAAGAGCTCTCAAAATGAGGAGAAATCCTAATTTGGCAACACCATGGACTGTTTCTGTATTTCAGAGCAGTTCAATCTCTGGATTTTTAGAGAAAGGAAGAAAGGCAAGGCAAGGAGGGAAGGAAGGAAGGTAGGTAGGACAGAGGGAGCAAGGAGGGCGGAAGGAATGAACCGAAAAGCACCTTAGTAGGCAGCTAAGGTAGCCTGTGCAGTGAGATGACGAAGGGAAAAGCCCTGGCAAGGCTCTTCCTTGCTTGGATCACACGTGCGATGGGGCCGGTGGCCTCCTGGCCTCGCTCACCGCTTCACGACTCTGGGCCCATCTTGAGGGAAGAAGAGCTTAGCAGGTTCTACAAGCCCAACCCAGTCTACTGGGCGTAGCCTGAGGCCGGAAGAAGCCTCTAGCTAATTTAGAGACGTTCACTCCTGTGTACTAACAGTGGCCTGGGGCCGCCTGGGTGGCTCAGTGGGTTCAGGGGTTAAGCTTCTGCCTTTGGCTCAGGTCATGATCCTGGGGTGGGGGGTCCCTGCCTGGTGGGGAGACTGCTTCTCCCTCTGCTCCCCCCCACCGTGCTCTCTAATAGATAAATAAAAGCTTTTTAAAAAATAAATATAGGGACGCCTGGGTGGCTCAGTGGTTGAGCATCCACCTTTGGCCCAGGGCGTGATCCTAGGATCCTGGGATAGAGTCCCATATTGGGCTCCCTGCAGGGAGCCTGCTTCTCCCTCTGCCTGTCTCTGCTTTCTCTCTCATGAATAAATAAACAAAACCTTAAAAAAAATAAATACATAGGGATCCCTGGGTGGCTCAGTGGTTCGGCGCCTGCCTTTGACCCAGGGCATGATCCTGGAGACCCAGGATCGAGTCCCACGTCGGGCTCCCTGCACGAAGCCTGCTTCTCCCTCTGCCTGTGTCTCTGCCTCTCTCTCTCTGTGTGTCTCTCCTGAATAAATAAAATCTTTAAAAATAAATAAATACATACATACATAAAAGTTGCCTGTGTTGCATATGCAAATTGGAAATTAGGTGCACCTGACATAAGAAGGAGCATTTGCACATTTTCTGGAACAACAGAGGTGCTCCTTGGCTTGGCCCTGCAGGCTTCCTGCTGTGGCTGACCCCACGGCCAGGGATGGGCTGTGGGGCTCCTAGGCTGCCCCCGTCCCGCCCCAAGGATGACACCTGGCTCTGCGGGACCCCTGGCTCCCCCGCACCCCGCCTCCAGCAGCCCCACTCTGCGGCCCCGGGCCTCCACGCAGGTCGGCTGGCGTGGAACTCTGCACCCGGGAGCTCGCCCTGTGGACACCCGAAGGTTCTTGCGGGGGGTTTCACGCTCTAGGCCACCCGTGCTCATAGGCGTGTGTCCCCTCTGGTGACCAGCACCCCCTACAGCCGTGGCCCCCACACCCACAGCAGCTCTACCCCGCAATCTAGACGCGAACTGGGGCTGACCAACACGGGGGAGCCTATGTGAGGGCCCCGTGTGTCCTTCTACTGGAAGCCACTGGTTTTTTAAGGGGACGAATGACTGTCCTCTGGACTGTCAATCAAGTGTCAAAGGATTCTTTCATTGGAGTGGGGGGGGAGGTCTTTTGTCCCTCCCCGGGACCGTCCAGGGCAAGAGCCCGTGTGACAATGTGCTGGTGGCACAGCCGTCACCTCCACCCCATGCAGGCTCAGCCCGAGGGGCAGCCTCTAGCAGCAGGGAGGCAGGGGGCTGGCTGGCCTCACGGGGCAGGGCACCAGAACTGGGGTCTCCCCCGGCCAGGCACGGGGCGGAAAGGGACATCATAATGGCAGCAAGCACGACAGCCCACTATGGCCCTTACACGCCGACCGAAGCCGCTTTAAGCCCAGGTCGCTAACCACGAGGGACCGCAGAGCTTCAGGGCCAGACCCAGGGGACCACCACGCGGAGGGCCCCCAGGTCCCAAGCCTCAGACACCCGTCTTCACAGTGAGCACCTGTTCTCTGGTTAGAAAAGACAACAGATGAGAGCCCAGCAGCAGGCAGACACCCCTGTCACTGCCACGGGCCCCTAGGACCATCCCTTGCTGCCAGAGGCCCTGCCACCTGGCCCTTGGGGGAGTGGGAGCCTCTGGGAACACGTGGCCTCTGTGCCTCTGGGGAGGGGGGGCAGTGGGCCAGGAACGGCCTCTTTCCCCAGCCCCGAGGCATCGCGGCCCCACCTGGCCCTGCAGAAAAGAGAACTTCAGCCCCAGGGACTGAGAGTTTGAGAGGCTCCAGGCGGGCCCTTAAGGAGCCTCTGTCTTGGGATGAGACTAAGCAGAGCAAAGTGAGACAGGACTGCCGGGAACTCTGATCTGCAGTTGGCCCCTGGGGCAGAGGCCTGTTCTGCCTTTGGGAGTCCTTGGCTTGGCACCAGGGTGAGGCTTCCCAGAAGTATTTTGACAAGAACACTCCAGAAGTCTCTATGGTGCTTCCAGGTTCATGTGTCTTTAGAATGTTAAAATAGGAAGAGACCTTTTGGGGGATTTTTGGAAGTCCCTTCTCCTCCGTGGGCCGGTTTGCTTATCTGTACCATGAAGGCCTTGGACTGGGCCCAGGGATCTCAACTCCGCGCATGGAACTCCCTGGGGAACACCAGGATCATGAGCTTGTGCTTTCTGAGTGTGCTTCCAAGCAATCCAGGGCCAGGTGTCGGGGGAGTCGGTGGAGGGAGTGCTGTCCCCAAACTAGCAGAGACTTGTTTAAGTGGGATGAGGGGCAAATGGAAGAGCGGTATTATTCTGTTCACTCAACTGTTTTGTTGAATAAAAAGTAAAAAAAAAAAAAAAAGAAAGAAAGAAAGAAAGAAAAAGAAACTACTGGTGCCCCAAAGCTACCTATTCCTGATTGTCACCTGGAATCCATTAAGTTGGAATGTCTAGAAGCTGAGGCCCCAGCATTGGCGTTTTAAAAACAAGCCCCCCGGACAGTCCAGTGTGTAGCCAGGATTGAGAGCACGAGCTGGACCCTCACTGTGGCTCCAATGCACAGCTGAGTCCCCGAGCCACCCACACCTTCAACCAGACACAGCAAGTCACATTCAGATCCCATCGGCTTTACCTGCTCCCTGCTGGAGCCCCGGCTCTCAGATGGGACAACATGGGAGGGCCTCAGACAAAGGTCCCCAATTGTACCCCAGGTCCATGCTGCCCTGAATGCTGAACCCTCAAACTGGCTGCTTCCTGAGGCCTCCAGGGCCACCTGTGCCAGCTCAGGGGGGATGGGGGGCTGCCCCTCCAGGTGCATCAAGAAGTTCTGGACAGGACTGAGCCCTCTCACCGGCACAGTGAGCTGGAGCCGGAGCCCCATTTTCAGTCTGCTCCTGTGGCCAAGCAGCCAAGCCTCCCACCTCTCTGAACACAGCAAGTCGCATTCCTATTGCAGTTGGGTCGACTTCCCAGCAGACGCTGAATGTTCCTGGACCGCGTCCCAGCATCCTTTCTATCCCTGTTGCTTTTCAGCATCTGGGACCAAGCAGCAGCAAACAAGCTCGGTTTGGATTTCCCCTCAGGATGCCCGGCTTCCTGGGGCCCCTGAGCGGTTCCCCCTGCTTTCACTGCCCCCTTCACTCCAGAGCACCAGCTGGAGACCCCTGGGCCTCCCACCCTCTGTGATCGATCGGATCCTACAGGCTGGGTTTTCCCCTCCTCTCTGCCCTGGTACAGACCTTTACATGCCAAACTTAGCAAACTCCTCAGAAGGTTCCCCCCGCTGCTGGGCCCTTTGTCCTTTGTTAATGACGGATCAGCTCTGCAAGGCAGCCGGGGGTTCCTTTCTAAAACACAGGAACTTCTTAGGTTATATTGCTACTTTTTACATAGGTACCTCTTCCTGTCTTTTCTGTAGCTGAGGTTGGTTCTCCAGTTTGGCATTTGAGGCCTTTCCTCTCTCATTTCCCACTACTTCTCTACTGGGGGAAAAAAAACTTTTTTTTAAGCCTTCTGCTTTTGTCTTTCTGGTCTGCTTCTGTCTCCCAAATGTTCCTTTACCTTTAGGTTTCTGCTCAGCCTAATCCTCCTGCTTTGCAAAGTGGACTGCCCTTCTCTCTACCTGCCATCCTTAGTATTTGTCAAACCAAATAACAACAATAATAGAGGTTACAACTTCCTGAGCACTGTGCCAACAGTGCTAAGCACCATATATGCATCATCTCTTTTATTCCTCATAAGACCTCAGTCACTTCAACAACAACAACAAAAAGCAAACAAACTTTTGACTTACAGAAAAGCTGCCAAAAATAGTACCGAGAGCTCTGTGTACCTCTCACCTAGCTTGCCCTAATGTCAACACCTTATGCAACCATAGTGCAATTATATTTTTTCTCCCTAAAGCCCCTCTTTTGGTCAAGAATCTCACATTTAATGTAGTGGTTGTGTCTCCTGATTCGCCAATCTATAAACAGTTCCTTCATCTTTCATCGTCTTCTGTGACCTTGCCTTTTTGGATGGGTGCTGATTAGTTACTTTGGAGAAAGTCTCTCACTCGGAGTTGGTCTGATGTTCTTCTCACGCATACCTGAGGTCACGTGTTTGTGGCAAGACTACCCCAGGAGCGATGTTGCGTCCTTCTAAGTGCACCATACCGGGGGGGTTTACGATGTTGATTTATCTGCTTACAGGTCACATTAACCTTGAGCACTTGATGAAACTGCCAGGTTTCTCCACAGAAGGTTCCTCTTTCTCTCTTCCTGATTCCTAAGTACCTTGGGGGAGATACTTTGAGACCACGTGAATATCCGTTTTCTCCTCTGATTCCTGACCACTGAGTTTATACCCATCCGTGGATCTTGCCTGCAGCAGTTATCACTGTGATGTGAGTCTAAAGAGGATTTTGTATTTCATGAGGATCCCTGTTTTACCCCCCTTCATAGAGGACAACACGGTGGCTCAGATCTACAAAGTAACTTGCCCAAAGTCCTAATGCTCCTTACCATAGGGTCAGACCTCGTGCCAAAGCTCCGCTCCTGATGCTAAGCTCTTTATTCTCCTCATTGAGGGGTGAGCCATGTGCCGTCCCGTGACGCCCCTTGAGGCCACTCGATCTTCCATGAGTGGGCTCCTCCCCTAGACACAACGTTAGTTTCTGGCAGGAACTGTGTCTCCCATCTGATTTCCCCAGGCTGCTTAGGGCAGGGTCTGGGGTCCAGCTAGTACTTGGGGACCAAGAGGTCCTGGAAGATTGACGAGGTCATGCGTATCAAGAGGAGGAGACAGAACCAAAAATGTCTGGCTTCTTTCCTTTTCCCCAGCCTGGAAGGTACTATGGCTGCACACATGCCCAGGTCTATGAACAAGGAGAGAAGGGTGGGCAGGGTCTCCTGGAGGGGCACGGGCAGAAGCCTGAGGCCAACTGGGAGGAGGGGGCGGGAGAAAGTTAGAGAGAAGGCAGAGAAAGGAGAAGGGCCCATCTTATGAGGTCCAAACAGCCAATTCCATGTTCTAGGGTTTCACTGGTTACAATCAGACCATCAAGGGCAAAACTACTCAGGAAGTTTACTGAACTCGCCGGTAGGAAGTGCAGCCTGGAAGTTCAAGTGTTTTCCGTAATTACTAGTGTCTCTGTGCCTCTGAGTTCACATGTGTCCACAAAGCAACAAATATTTACTGATCACCCTCTAGGGAGCATCACGGTGCTAGCTACTGGGAATACAATTGGGAGCAAAACCAGGGCAGTGGGAGCGGTGGTGGGTTTTGTCTGACTGGTCTTTCCTGGGCTGTGGGTGGAGCAACCACGCTAGAAGAGGAAGACGCAGGGACAAACACACTAAATGATGTCTTGAACAGGCCAGAGGTCAGGGGCTTGCCTACGTTCACGCAGAGCTAGAACTCGGGTCTTATGCCAGTTTCCGGGCTTTCCCTGTGCCAACATGAACCCCATTCATCTTTGTTCACTTCTTCAAAGGTTTTATTTTATTTATTTGAGGGGGAGGGGCTATGGGACTCCTTGCTGAGCACGCCGCTGACACAGGACTCGATCTCACCACCCCGGGATGGCGACCGGAGCCGGAATCGCGAGTCAGACACTTGACTGAGCAGGCCCGGCAGCCCCAGCTCCGCAGCACCTGAGGGCGTCTCGGGAGATGTGCGGGCGCACAGGGCCGGGGCCAGGGCCGGGGCAGGAGCGGGACACGTGGGGGGGGGTGAATGGCAGGGGGGCCTGTTCCTAAGGAAACCACAGGCTGGCAACGCTGAGAAACAGCCTTCGGGAGCCAGTTTCAGGCCTCGGCTTCCAGCTCTGCTCTTACAGCAACTGCCGGCCCCCGGGCCGAATGTCCTGGACCCGGGCTCCCGGTCTTCACAGTGAGAGGAAAGTGGAGGTGAAAACCAACGGTACTGCACGTGGTGACAAGCGCTGGACCAGAAGTGGTCCTGGGGGTCTCTTCCTAGCTCAGCCGGAGGGTCTGTCCCAATCCCTTCACCTGTCAGACGCCAGCCCACTCGCTGGATGCAAAAGGAGGGCGGGCACAGAGGTTTTCAGTCTGAATCACCGGGAAACTGAGACCCAGTAGATGGCAGGCCCATCCCACAGATGGGGCACAGGGGGCCGGGGACACACCTGTGCCAAGTACCTGCGAGGAGCTGGGCCATTCTCAGGCCTGGGCCACACTTCAACTAACAGTGCCCATGGTCACCTCCGGGTTCCCTCCCAGCATTTCCCGGAAAAAGCCAGGTTCCCTGGGCCAAGCAGGAAGGCGGCCACATTTTCCAGGTGCCCCCTACCTGTTACATAGGGTAGGCCAGCAGAAGAGGCTGGGCTTCCGCCACTGACCAGGCAGGGGTGGCCGAGCTGGACACCTGCCTACAGGGAGCGGCACCAGCAGTCAGGATCGGGGAAGCTCCAGCGGCAGCACCTCCGGATGAGGACACACTCGACTGTCCATTCACATCAGAGGTCACACTCACCTCCATGTCCCCTTCCCTGGCCACTTTACATCCCAACCAGACCAAAGCTCATTTGAACTCATTTGAACATATTTGTATAACCAGGGAGCAGAGTTCAGGGCCTGAGTCCTGACCGTACTTGGTGTTTTGCCAAACTCCAGGAGATCAACAAGCTGAGGAGACCTACCAGGAGTCCGAGGGCCTCGCCAGAGACCCCAGGGCCCAGTTCCTTTGTGGGACATCACCTACTTACCAACTAATAGCTCTGAATCTCAGTCTGCCCTCAAAAGCTCCATCTTTCAAGGGTTTCTTCTCCTATAAAGCTGTCCCTACACCTCTGGCCATAATTACCTACTTTCTCTTCTACAACTTGGTCAGTCATTTCAGGACCCATCTCCAACACCAGCTGGACAGTCCCATTCCCCCCCTCCACCCCTCCCAGAGAGCCTTAGGAGGTGTTCAGCAAATCGACAATAGAATTGAATGAGGCAGGGGTTCCTGGGTGGCTCAGCCGGCTAAGCGTCTGACTCTTGGTTTCGGCTCAGGTCGTGATCTTATGGGTGGCGGGATCAGACCCCACACTCAGCAGGGAGAGTCTCGCCCTCTGCCCTTTCCCCCACTTGCTCAAGCTCTCTCACTCTAAAGTCAATACGTTAAATTAAAAAAAAAAATTTTTAAGCTGCACAAAGTCACACGATTGCACACACAGCTCATAATTATGTTGGAAGAATGACCCAAGAATAATGGAGTTCCCCTCGATTCCTAAGGACTCATTTCTCCCACAGAAGACAGACACCATTCAGAACCTCGATGTGACAGTGCTGGCGCAAGGCAAAACCTGTCCACATCTGGGTGTGAGGTGGCCCCTAGCAGCGAGCGAGGGTTTGAGACACAGAGTTCTGCAAGCTGATGGTAGTGCCTCGGGTCAGTGAGACCAGGCAGGGGCAGCTGCAGCCCACATGGAAAAGGCTTATCAAAAATAAATAAATGAAAAAAATTTAGTATCAAGAATGTTTATGGGGAGACAACATTTTAAAAATAATGTTACGGGGTGCCTGAGACGCTCAGCAGTTGAGCGTCCGCCTTGGGCTCAGGTCATGATCCCGGGGTCCTGGGATCGAGTCCCGCATCGGGTTCCCGCAGGGGGCCTGCCTCTCTCTGTGTGTCTCAGGAATAAATAAAAATCTTTTAAGAGTGTTACAATGACACTGGGACTGACTGTGAACATGTCTTTCCCCCTCTGCTCGAGAGTTTATGCAGACCACGTGAAAATGCAATGAGGCAGTGCTGTCTGCCTTGTAAGTGTGTTAGTGTGTAAAACGGTTTTGGCATCGTTGGTGGAAACGAAGCGCTGGCCCTGGCTGGCCGCTTACAGAGGTCCCTCGTTGTGACCGGCTGGAAAATGAACCAAATGAGAGCGTTTCTGTTCCCCAGGGTGACCTGGTCAAGAGAAGAGTCAGGAAGCAGAGCCACAGGCGTGTCTGCCCCGGGGGCAGTCTGCAGCAGAGGGCTCCCAGAGTCTGAGTCACTGAACCTTCCACCGTGCGGACAGTGAGGGGGTTCCAAGGCCCTGGAGCCCACACCGACAGAGGCTTCAGTGCTCCACACCGGGGCCCTGCCTCTCCACAGCTGCAGGCCTCCTGCAGAGCTGGGGCGCCCCCCCATGCGCGATTATTCCCAGCACCCACCCCCACCCCCCACCCCGGGGCACTCTCCCTGCTGCCACAGCCCACTGAGAGCTCTCAGGACGCAAAGCTTCGACTAGCTTAGGATGTTCCGTCAGAAATCCTACAAGTGGGGAAACCACGTGGCCTCAGAGTTCCACCCCTACATGTGGATCTGAGAGAGGGCTACCAAGTTGTACGTGAATGTTCGTAGCAGCTTTAGTTCTTGCCGGGTTGTGCATTGTCTTTAAAAACTAAGGTTAAGGGATGCCTGGGGGGCTCAGCGGTTGGGCATCTGCCTTTGGCCCAGGGTATGATCCCAGAGACCCGGGATCGAGTCCTGCATTGGGCTCCCTGCATGGAGCCTGCTTCTCCCTCCGCCTGTGTCTCTCATGAATAAATAAATAAAAATCTTCAAAACAAAACAACAACAACAACAACAAACTAAGGTCAAAAAACAAACAAAAACTAAAGTTAAGTTTACTTTAGAACCAGAATTTAGTTTCTCTTCAAACCAAACTCTCCGGGATTCCATGCTGGCAGTGTCTGAAGACGCAGACCTGGGCATGTTGACTTAGCAGTAGTAGTAGCAGAACCTTCTCCAAAAAGGCCCAACTTATCATGGATTTTCAACTCTAAACCTCCCCTGGCCCGAGCAGGGCAATCCGAGTGTTCATCCTCCGGATCATCAGCGCCAGGTTTCTGAGGGCGCGTGGCTGTCCCTGCAGCATCACACACTTTACCTCTGGATCTGTATGATGTGACCAGGGGGGCTATGGGAGACCCACCTGCAGATGAGGAAACCAGGCCCCGCAGAGCCCAAGCCACCGGCCCAAGGCTGCACAGCTGGGCCGTCCCGGGCGGGGCCTGAACCCAGGTGCTCCCGCCTGTTGCTGCGATAACCGATAACCGATAACCGATAACCGAGGCTGCCCCCGATGGGCAGAAGGAGCCCCGGAGGTGGGTGCGGAAGGCAGGCCTTCCCCGCCAGGGCTGCCCGCTGCACCATCGCCCGCCAGCTCCGCTCCCAGCCCGGGGCGCCCGCCAGGCCCGCACACACCGACGGCGGACGCCCTCCGGCTCCACACCGAGACGGGGTTTGAGCCCGGAGTCCTGGCCTCGCACCTCACAGGCACCGAGGGCCCCTCCCGCAGGCCTGGGCGCAGGGGCGGGGGGGGGGGGGGGCGCGCATCCCCGCTGAACTGCCCAGACGCCGAGGCCGCGGGCGGCGCCCCCACCCCCGCCCAGGAAGCGGCCAGGCCAGACCTGAGCCCGTTACGGAGTAAGCCCGGGGCGGGGGGCGAAGGCCTTGGCTCTTGGCTCCTTCGCCTCGGCAGGCCCTTGGGGGAGGCCACAGCGACGTGGGGGGGAGGACGAGCCGGAGCAACGACGGCAGCCGCCTCCCCAGGCCCACGGCAGCCCTGCCCGGCACCCGCCCCGCCCCGGAGGCCCCCAGGAGGCTGCACCGCGCTGCGGGGGGCGGGGGGGGGCTGCAGGGCCAAGCTGGCCGGACGTGCTCGGCGAGACCCCGAATCCTCCTGCCCGGCGCTGTCGGGCGACCCCCGGGCGCTGTCGGGGCACAAAGACGTGGGTGCCTCGGGCCCCTGCGCCCCTTTGCAGGCTGTGGTCCCTGCACACGGGCTGCTCGGCCTCCCTGCCTCCCCCCAGCTTCCCCCCCCCCGCCTCTCCTCCCTCCCCACCCGCCTCTCCCCCCCTCCCCCCCGCCTCTCCCCCCCTCCCCCCGCCTCCCTGCCTGCCCCCCCAGCCTCCCCACCCTCCCTGCCTCCTCTCTGCCTCCCAGCCTCCTCTCAGCCTCTCCCCT
Source organism: Canis aureus (assembly GCF_053574225.1). NCBI lineage: Eukaryota > Metazoa > Chordata > Mammalia > Carnivora > Canidae > Canis > Canis aureus. The sequence goes on along the minus strand of NC_135621.1, from coordinate 65,235,316 downwards.
ACCTCCTCCCGGCCTCCCAGCCTCCCCCGACCCCTCCCTGCCTCCCGGCCTCCTCTCAGCCTCTCCCCTACCTCTCCACCCCCCCCCCCCCGCCTCCCTGCCTCCCTGCCTCCCTCTGGCCTCCTCCCCAGCCTCCCCCTGCTCTCCTCCCCAGCCTCCCCCTGCTTCCCCTGCACCTCCCAGCCTCCTCCCCACTTCCCCCTGCCTCCCCCCACCCCGCCTCCCTGCCTCCCCCCTCCCTCTCTGAACACCCCCCCCCCCCCCCCGCCTCCTCCTGCCCGTCGCAGTCGGGACGCCCTCCTGGGTGCTTTGGGAGCACAAAGACGCGGATGCCTCGGGCCCCTGCGCCGCCTCTGTGGGCTGCGGCCCCTGCACAGCCGGGCGCTCGGCCTCCCTGCCTCCCCCGCCTCCCCCCTGCCTCCCCCTACCTCCCCCAGGCCTCCCTGCCTCTCCCCGCCCTCCCCCTCACCCCCCGCCTCCCCCTCGCCCCCGGCCTCCCCCCCGCCCCCCGCCCCTCCCCGCCTCCCCCAGCCCCCCCCCGCCCTCCCCCCTGCGTGCCCCCGGCCCGGCGGGGAGGACGGCCCTCCCCTCGCAGCCGCCCCGCGGGCCCCGCCCTGCTGCGCCTTCTCCAGGGCTCCCGCCGGGGCCCGCGACGCCGAGGGCCGGTGGCTCCGACCGTGACGCCGCGACGCGAGCGAAACCGGAGGCGCCGGGAAGCCGCGGCGGGACGAGCGTTAGCGCGGGGGATGGCGACCCCTGATGGCCGCACGCGGGGACGCAGCCGGCGGCCGCCCTGCCCCGACCGCGACCTGGAGGGCAGGTGCGGGGGTGGGGGGGGCACCCGGGCACCCCTGGGCGTCACCAGCCCCGAGTTCTAATTCGTCCCGAGACCATCGGCTGCCTCAGCCCTTCCCGGCTCTAAAAACGCCGTCAACGCTTGCAAAGTTCCAGCAGGTGAGCAGGAGGAGGGAAGAGGGAGGAGGGAGGGAGGAGGGGGAGGGGGGGGAGGCGGCGGCTGCCGGTACGCAGCGGCTCACCCCTCCCGGGCCTACCTGCGCTCCCAGGCGCCTGGGCAGGTCCTCTCCGAGCCGCCACCTCCAAGGCCTGCGCCCGGGAGGCGGCGGCCGCCACTCACTCCCCGCACGGCGGAGGCCTGGGCCCCGGCCAGCCCCTAATCCTTGGAACCTGTGAATGTTCCTTGAAATGGCAAAAGGGATTTTGCAAGTGTGATTAAATTAAGGGGCTTGAGATGGGGAGATAATCCTGGATTATTCAGGTGAGTCTTAAATGCAATCACAGGCATCCTTACAAGAGGGAGAGAGATTTTGCTGCAGAAGAGAAATAAAAGCGGAAAAAAAAGAAGAGAGAGAAAAACGTATTACAAAGGAACGGGGCGGGGAGGGATGTAAGAGGCTACTGCCTCCTTTAAGGATGGGTAAGGGGCCAGAGGCCAAAGAACACAGCTCTGAAAACTGGAAAGGCAAGGAAATGGATGCTTCCCTGGAGGCTCTGTTGATACCTTGATTTTGACCCAGTGAAATTGATTTCAGACTTCGGATTTCCAGAACTATGAGACAATAAACGTGTGTTGTTCTGAACCATCCGGTTTGTAATAAGCAGCCGTCAGAAACTGGTGCACGGCCTTCTACTCTCAACTCTTGTGCTGGGCAGTTGAGATTAGGCAGTTAAAAAAAACAGAGACCCCCCAGGGAGGTTTATAATCTCCTTCCCTTGGGAGTCTAAGAAGCAACAGCCAAAGAGATATTTCGCCACAGAAGATAAGTGAATGACTTATCCGCACATGAAAGATGTTCCATCAGTAGCATTAGGGAGGGCAGATCATGAAAACCACAATGAGATACCACACACCCAGGATGGCTATAATGGAAGTCACTAACAAGCTTCGGCAAGGATGGGGTGGGGGTCTGCGATCCTCAGACACCGCTGGTGGGTTGGTAAAATGGTGCGACCACTTTGGAAAATAATTTGGCAGTTTCTTTAAAAGTTAAGCAAAACTTACCATATGACCCAGCAATCTCACTCCCAGGAATCTATCCAAGACAAGTGAACATTTATGGGGTGCCTGGGTGGCTCAGTCTGTTCCACTCAGTGTCCAACTCTCGATTTCAGCTCAGGTCACATTCTCAGGGTTGTGAGATCGAGACCAGCATCAGGCTCTATTCTGGACACGGAGCCTGGCTAAGATTCTCTCTCTCCCACTCTCCCTCTGCACCCCCACCCTGCTCACACCCTGTGTGTGTCCTCCCTCTCTAACAAAAAACAAACAAAAAAGGTGAGTGAACATTTATGTCCAAAGACATGCATGCAAATGTTCACAGCTGCATTATTCATAATAGCCAAAACCTGGAAATAACACGCACGTTCATCAACAGTGAATGAAAATGTGATAAATACAATGAAATATTATTCGGCAATAAAAAGGCAGATTACAGACACGCTACAATAGAGATGAACCTCCAAAACATTATACTAAGTGAAAGCAGATCCAAAAGACCACATATGATCCATTTATATGACATCTCAAGAGATAAACCCACAGAAATGGGAAGGCTGGTGGTTGCTGGGACTGAAGGTGGAAACAGAATGACTACAATATACGTAGAAGGGATCTTTTTGGGATGAGGACAGTGTTGTAAAACTGGATTGTGATGATGGTTGCACAGCTCACTTAAAATAGGTGAATTTTAGGGTATGTAAATTATACCTTAGTAAAATTTATTTAAAAAAGAAGGTGCAGCCCAAGTACATAGGTTGATGAAGGCTCAAATATCTTAGGAGTGTTTCCATTTTCTTTCTTTAAGAAAGACACAGAGAGACAGAGAGAGAGGCAGACACAGGCAGAGAGAGAAGTAGGCTCCCTGCAGGGAGCCTGATGTGGGACTGGATCCTGGGTCTCCAGGATCACACCCTGGGCCAAAGGTCGCGCTAAACCACTGCGCCACCCAGGCTGCCCAGGAGTGTTTCCATTTTAAAAGAGGCTCATAGGGCACCTGGGTGGCTCAGTGGTTGAGCGTCTGCCTTTGGCTCAGGTCATGATCCCAGGGTCCTGGGATCAAGTCCCTCATCGGACTCCCTGCAGGGAGCCTGCTTCTCCCTCTGCCTGTGTCTCTGCCTCTGTGTGTCTCTCAAGAATAAAAAAAAAATAAAATAATAAATACATAAATACATAAATAAATAAATAAAGCAAGCAAGCTCATTAAAAGATTTCAAAACCTAGAGTATGGTGGCAGGCCAAGTGACAACTGGCCAGCACTTGTTCAGGTCATCCTGGTAGGCGGCATCCTGCCACACCAGCAGGTGATCCAGCACTACTGGTGGCCTCCTTTATATTCTGGGGCACAATGAGAACAAAGCTGCACACTTTCCTCTCCCCACCCCTTGGCTAGGGCCCCAGGCAGAAGCTGGTACCTGCCTTACGGAGCCACATTCATGCCACGGTACTCCAGCCCTCATGCCTCCACTTTCTAGAAGGCAGGCATAAAAGCTGCTCCATCCCACCCCCACAGCCAGTTAAGTCCAGCTGCAGCACTTAGAGCTTCCCCCTCTGGGAAGGGCTCCGTACTTCATCCCACCCAGCACTTCTCATGCTCCATACAGCTGACAAGCAAAAGGGAGCATGGTGAGGGCAGGAACCATATTTAAGACTTCTGGCATCCTCTCCATTGTCTCCTCCACAAAATGCCAAGTGTGGACAAAGAGCTGAGCAATATACAATACAATGACTTATAAGTAATATATATTTGGTCATTCAGATGACCAAAATACATCTCTCAGGTGTATTTGGTCTTCATCAGTAGTTCCTGAAAATGCTTCAGGAATGTGAAGGTAAAAGGGGTGTCTTGTTATTAATAAGGTAACTTTCAGACCCCACCCAAGGGCAGGGGTTGGTTGCCAGGAGGACCAACCATGTGATTAGGGAGTTTGAATTATCCCACCTCCCAATGCCCTCCTGCCATCGCCCCCTCCTCGAGAGGGAAAAGGGGCTAGAGGTTGAATCAGCCAAATCCCAATGAGTTAGTCAATCATGACTGTGTAATGAAGCCTCTATAAAAACCCACGGGGACACCTTTCGGTCTTTCTTAGAGAGCTTCCACACTTGGGAAACTGGAATGCTCCCATGTGCCACCAAGCCAGGCCCCAAGCTCCATGAGGAGAAAAGGTCCTTTGTTCAAGGCCTGGCCCTATGTAACTCTTCATCTGGCTGTTGTTGATTTGTATTCATCACATGCTTTAATAAACTGCCAAATGTAAATAAGACATTTCCTGAGCTCTGTGAGCAGCTCTAGCAAACTAATCAAACCTAAGAAGGAGGTCACTGGAGCCTCCAATCTGTAGCCAGTTGGTCAGAAGCACAGGTCACAACCTGGGGCTTTCGACTCGTGTCTGAAGTAGGGGGTGGGGGGCAGTCTGTAGGACTGAACCTTTAACCTGGGGAGTCAGATGGCATCTCCAGGTAGGTAGTATCAGAATTCACTGGATTCTCAGATACACTTGGGTGCCTGAGAATTGCTTCCTGTTGTGTATGGGGGAACTCCGGCTTTGGAATTAGGCCTGAGAACCTTTAAAACAAATGGTAACCACCTCGTTTTTGAAAGATAAAGAGCCAAATATTAGTGGTAGATTTAAAAAAGATGATCCAGAGAGCTGTATTTCTTTTAATATACAAAAGGGTTTCTTTTTTATTCAGGGTTAAGCTCTAAGGCTGTAGTAAAACCTGGCACATGTGGTGATGCAAACGGAATAAGAACAGAAGACTCTCTCCATAAAAAAAATTCATAATCGAATAAAAAAACAACCAAGTATGAAGGAAAAAGAATCAAGAGTTCTCACCCTCTTCTTTTAGGGGAGTTTAACAGTTCCCTAGCCTGTCCATTGATAAACTCATTCAACTTCGTAAGTTGGTACCATGTGCATACTGCTCCTGTGGACACCTCCTGTGGACCACACTCATCACCTCAAGTGTCTGGGTCACCAGAAGTCTACCTCGGCCTTTTGCTGGGATTATAAACTGAGTCTTGATGCAAACCTCCTCTCCCCCCGCCCCCCAAAAGCACACAGACCTCCTCCCCAGGGAGAGTCGGGAACCACAACACAGTTGGAATCATAAAGAAGTGACAGGCAAGATCAGAATCAAGGTAGTTCTTCCTAAATTCATGAGTGTGTCACCTGACAGTGAGGTTTTTACCTCCAAAGGATGACTCCACTCCTGCCCTCCTTTCTAGAGGCAGTAGCTATGCCCAAAGCCTCTCTGATTGCTCTACCCACACCTGCAGTCCCCTGTTTTGAGAAACATTCTTGCCTTGAGCACCATCTGGAACCTTTGCATGGGGCTTAGGCTGGTAGAGGTTGAAGGGAAGGTGTCTGCAGAGATCCATCAGGTCAAAAGCAGGTGCTATAGGCCGGCGCTCCTGCGGTGCCACATTCTGACCCACAGAATTTTCCTTCTTAATGTAGGTTCTAGTCAAGAGCCACATTGAGGTCAATAGCCAACATGAGCAAGGCTTCAGTGAACACAACAACTCCAACCAGCAAGTCCAGGTAATTAAAGGATAACTCAACTCCTGAAATACAAAGAAACATTAAAAAAAAAAAAAAAAAAGAAACCAAATGACATGACAGTCCATTATCTAACAGACTCTCAAAAGCACCTTCAGAGATTTATACTCTTATCCCCTGTCCCTAGCATATTGCCTGGCACGTTAGTAGGTACTTATTTTTTGAGAGAGTAAACAAAGGAACTGACTGCTAATATTTTAGCAAAGCCAAAGCCAGACTTGGAACAAAATGAATCTGGTAATGACTTGTCACCAACTTTTGCTATATACCTCCCTCAAGAATCCTACTCATGTACACAAAGTTAGCTTTGAAAAATGTCCCACATCCTTTTGCAATGTGGATTCTAAATTTCCTATGAGCTAATAACTAAAGGTCTTCCATCTTAGGCATATCAGAAATTAATTTTATCTATTTTTTAAAAGACAGAAACCGTTAAAGTTGAGACCGTTCACCAAGAGAAGCACAAGGGCCAGTTGTACTCCAAAATGCATCCCATCATCATGTAACTTCTATAGATCCAAAGAACTATAACTAGTTTGCATACCATCTAGAAACTATCTTTAGGGCAAAATCCACAGATGCCAGATTTCTGAAACTTCAAGGAGGCTGCCTCACAGAACTTATTTCACCTCGACTCTTGTCACTGCAGGCAATGGACTGAATGTTTATGTCCTCTCCAAATCTGTAGGTTGAAATCATACCCCCAAGGTGATGGAATTAGGAGGTGAAAACTTTGGGAGGAGGGGATTAGGTGAAGAGGGTTGAGCCCTCAGTGGATGGGATTAGTATCCTTTTGAAAGAGGCCCAAGAGATAGCCTTGCCCCCTTCCACCAAGTGAAGACACAGCAAGAAGACGGCTGGCTAAGAACTAGGAAGCAGGTTCTCACCAGACACTGAAGGTGCTGGAGGCTTCATCTTGGACTTTCCAGCCTCCGGAACAATTTCTGTTGTTTATCAGCACCCAGTCTATGGTATTCTGTAACAGCGGACCAAATGGACTGAGACATTGCCTTATCTAGTCACTTGGAGGGCACAGGAAGAGAAAAAACATGGAAAAATTTCAAATTGTTGGTCACAAGTAGATTCCGAGTCATAAGATATTCAGTTAATACATACTAAGCCCATATTTTGTGCCAAACTGAATCTCCCTTTGAGACAAAAACTAAGAAACACACACACACACACACACACACACACACACACACACACACAAACCTAAAGAACTATGCAAACAGCATTGCAAGATCACCCACCTGCCCTTAGAGCCCAATAGCATCTTTGCTGGAGTTTCAACATCTAGCATGCAAAGAGCCAGACAAAACCTTTGATGTCTGGTTGAAGCTTTTGTTCAAGACCCGAGGACCAAGGTCACACAGCAAGTTGGCAAGAGGAGAAAGAGAAATCCTGTCCATTGATCTGCCTGTGATGGCACCAGACAGTTTATATTATTTCAGAGGTGACTGTACCAAATGGATTACCATCACCAGCAATAGCTCCTTTAAAAAGCTAAGGGCATCAGCTAGTTCATTACCAACTGCTCTGCCAAACCGGCTCAGAAGAAGCTCACTTAATCCCGTGCAAGTCCCCGGCCAATTTTATCTTTGGTAAAGAAACGTCTAAAAGCAAGGGCATGACAGACAGAGCCTTGGGGGAGACAATGAGATGTTCAAGGTCAATGCTACATACACCCACTTCTGATCAGGGTCAGGAGTGGCATCCTTAGGGAAGTGCTTCAACACCAAAGTTTGAGAAGGAGAAGTCAGCACAGCGAAGATTCTTATAGTAAATGGTTTTATGCCGTGTTCCAAGTTCTAGAACTGATTCTGTACTTTGTATCCTCCCGAGAATGTTTGCTTTTTGGTGTTTTGTGGCCAGAGGCATCAGAATGAGAGCTCAACCCTGATCTGAGGATGGTATAGATCTCACAGGAGATCCCAGCAGCTCGTAAGCGTACAAACGAGAGGGCATCTGGGCAACCAGTGCCTTTGTGAGGAGTGTGCACACGCAGCGTGCCAGGCTGCGTGGGGTATGGTCTTCATACTCCTTTTGGCAGCGACATTAGTAAGAGCCAAATCTGTTCACACATTCTGCTCCATTATCACAGAACTCCAGGCCAATTTCACACTCGTTCGCATCTAAAAATAGAAGAATAGACTACTCTGGTTAGTCTCACTCTCTGGTCCCTTCTGCTGTACTATCCTCCAGACTATTCCAAAGACTGATCATCTGCCTTTTCCTACTCTTGCTGGTCTCGTGCTGTTCCTTGAACACATCAGGCCCAACCCTGCCTCATGGCCTCAACACCATCTGGAGGCCGGCCTCCTCCCCCGGCTGGCTAGCTGCATGGCCCTCTCGCAGGGGTCTTCCCAACAAGCCTTTCCCTTCCAGCCTTTAAACTGCCGCGATGACCACATTTCTCAGTAGAACCCATCAACTTATCAACTAATGTACTCTAGTCGTCTTGCTTGTCTCTTGGCTAGACCGTAAAGTCCATAGGGAAGGAATTAGTCTTTTAGGTCCACTATTGAACCGTGAGTACCCGGGACAATGCCGATGCATAGTGGGAGTGTAATAAAATATGACATAAATAGATGAACTACTAGCCAACCCTCCCGTGGACTGGGAGGCAAGCATAACTTTTCCATGATGAAGACTAAGAAGGGGCCTGCTCTCCACAGGAAAGGACATGGCCTAGCACCAGGGGACTTCTCCTATTGACTCAGCCCTGTCTGAATCATGCTGTAATCTTCCAAGCATAGTAAATACCGACTACCACCAGCTGCCAAGAAACCCCTCCATCCCCTCAAGAAAAAGGACCTCTTTTCTCCATCTCATGGGTTCCTAGAGCATCCTTGATGAGGGTCCTTAGCTGGTAAGATAGAGAAGCAGGCACACTCGTCGCTTGAGATCTTAAGTGTAACCAGAAAATGTGTGTGATGTCCACAGCATCTTTCCTGAGAATGTTTTGGGAGAGAAGAAAACACAATCCAGATACCCTTGGTAGAGGAATATTCCTTTCTGAAGAACGTTCAGTTTAGACAATATAGTCATAAAACTGTATCGTAGATGGTTGAATTCATCAATTTAGTTCCTTATCCAAATTCTGGTCTTTTCCATGAAGTCACAAGCCTTAGTTCTTGTCTGTAGAAGAGTTTCTCTCTCTCAAGAAAATTTAGCCTGAGGAAGTGGTTTTTTAAATCACGCTCTCCCTAGGATGTTAGCTGCTCCAGTTTATTTTATTTTTTTTTCATTTGTTTTTATTTAAGTTCGATTTCGCTCGTTGTATTTTACCAAATTGTTCTCCCATTTACAACAAGGCAAGGGAAAGTCGTGTCAAAATCTTGTCTAACGCTCTAGTTGTTTTGTTTTTTTTTAGAATTTTATTTTTAAGTAATCTCTACACCCAGCCAGGTGCCCCCTGACACTCTAGTTTTAACACTTGATAGGATTTCCCCTTTTTATTTCAGGTACTTGGACTATATATAAATGATTTAGGCTTTCCCCCGCCCCCTGAAATGGAATAACTGCATATTAACACATCTTGAATAAACAGCTAAACCTCTAGCACATGTGCTTTTCCATTCTAGAGCCAGCCTGCTCTCAGCATTTTGGGATGAACAGTAGTCCTTTTTTCCTAAGCTCGGTAAGCAAAAGCAGAGATCGTATGAGACCACCCTTGCTCTTTATGACAGCTGGTCAGCACTCAACACATCCCTACCAACTGATTATGGAGGCTGCCTTCAGCCCCCACACGCAAGGGAGTATTGCCCCCACCCCCACCCCCGCCACCAAAAAGGTCTGGTGCACCGCAGCCCTAGGTAGATAGCCGTTGCTTATCTCTAACAGAGTCTTTTTCTGAATACATTTTAAGAACAGAAGCTAAAGGCAACGTAATTCTAGAAAAGAACCGCTAAGTGACAATCCTCATTAAAGTCAAGTCTTCCTGAGAAAAGGAAAGAAACTTATTATGTTCTCATGAGTGGCACCTGCTACAGATCTCTTCCCTTTCGAAAGACAAACGAAAACCCACAATGCTACATGGCCCACACACATCAGTGTGTGCACTCCCATTCGTGCTGTAGGCACACAGGCTTGTGTATTTTCAGAAATTTGTATTGCTATAGTCTTTGAGTGGCTAGAAAGGAGCCAAGTGGAGGGTACTGGAATTTATTTGATCTTCTTCAACCCTCGTATTTCTGACTTTTATCATAATAATCCCGTGATAGACAGTGCTGTATGAGTTGTCCAAGTTCTATCTTTCCGGGATTTCTAGAAGGGGAATATGTGAGCCTGAGAACCATTTGTTTCAAGTTCTTGATATATGTGTTAACCTGTTTTCCAGAAGGTGCAAGATTATCTATAGCCCTGTAAGCAATGTCTCCTAACCACTCACACTTGCTAGACTATATTACATGCCATCCACTGTTCTAAGCTCTTTGCATGAACTCATTTAATCTTCAGAACAATCTTAGGAAGTAAGTACTATTATTCCCGTTTTCTAGAAGAGGAAACTGAGGCACAGAAACTATCCCTGATCTTTTTTTACAGGAAGAAAGCTAGTTTGAGGAAGAATCATATTGTCAACCTAGGGTGAACACTGAGGGGAAGCAGAGTTAGGACACTTAGCGATGCTTCCTAACAGCCTAAGATTGTATCCATCTGAACTCTGAGGACATAGGGGTGAGGGATGGGTGCTCCTCTGTACCATTTAAGTAGCTATGGTCCTTCCCCTGAACAGCTCAGCAGCCAATTCAGAGATCCAGCAATCATGCAACTGGTAGTAGTATCCCCGCCAATTAGGTCTTAGTAAGTTAGAAACTTCTAGAACTAGAACCTTCATTAAACTCACGTGTGGACTTCATAAAGCTAAGATAAGAAAACAGATTTGGAATGGGGACTTTCCAAAACTCTATGAGGGACTCAGCAGGGACTAGAGCCTAACCACCTAAACCCCAGTCTGTCTGACATCCCTCGCTCATGCCCATTGCCCCTCACTTGTGTTCCCTGATTGCAGCCAGAAGGCAGACCAGCAAGTCCGGGGGAAGGAGGACAGTTTCCCACCTGGCTGAGGGCCAATAGCCAGAAGAGGGAGGAGAAGGAGAAGGGAGAGGGAGGGTGGTGGAGAGAAAGAGAAAATGTGGGTGTGCAGCGGTGGGGATCCCCAGCAAGGACTGCTGACCTCATCACTAGAACAGGAAGGGTCTGTGGGCACACGGGTACGTAGCCCAATCCTCAGCTTCCCACCTGCTTAGCTTCTCTCACCACAGATGTGAACCCTGTGAGAGAGCCCCCCACTCAAAGACTCTTTGAGGTGGTCTGACTCAACCATCACTGAACTAAGACACCTGCCGGAGACGGGCGAGAAGAGACCCCTGTCAACGAAGCACACCAACAAGGCTTTCGTCTCACATGCCTCTTTGGGCTTTTACCCCACCCCCACCCCACCCCTGCCACCAACCCCCTCCGACCTGAAGCATGCTCTTGTGGCTTGCACGTACGTCTGTGTTTACATCAGACTTAGGAATAGTTTCTCGGACAAGGGCCCCAGGGCCATACTGCTCTTCAGGTCAGGCCTAGGAAATATAAAACCATAGACACCATACTCTAAAAAGGTACTGAGTTTGAGTACTTGTAAGGTTGGGGAGGCACATAGCTTGAAATTCTGGATCAGAAAGGCTAATTTATGGTCCATTTCCTGACGTGCCCGGTGCAAACCATACATTGTGAATATGCCCAACTACACAGCCCCCCTTCTGCTATTGGCTTATACGACGGCTGTAGAGGATTCGGGTCTGTAACCGTGATTAGTGGGTTTAGAATACATCTAGCACTCTCCAATTATGAAATCTCACCTCTCGGGTTATGCTGAAATGCTAAAAAAGAGCCATTTCCAGAGAGTAAGTAAGGTATTATTATATCTTCACGAGTCACAGGAGAAAGTGAAAGAGAAATTCAGTTTTGCTCTCCTGTTTATAGGAGTCAAATTCCTATAGTGTTTCGCACTTAATGCAGACCTTGATAGTGGTTTAAGTAGTAGATGAAACCTATTCAGCTCACATTCGGTGCCAGGGTGCTGATGTTCAATACGTTCTGTATAATTCAACCACTTGATCCTCAGGATCCCTGGGCGGCTCAGTTGGTTGAGCGTCGAACTCTTGGTTTCAACTCAGGTCGTGATCTCAGGGTCATGAGATCAGCAGCACGTCGGGCTCCGTGCCCAGTGGGGAAACTGCTTCCTCCTTCTCCCTTTCCCTCTGCCCTTCTCCTTTGCTTGTGCACATATATTCTCTCTCTCTCAAATAAATAAGCAAAATCTTTTTTAAAATGTCAGTTAATCCTCACAACCCTGAGGTACTATCATTTCCATTTTACAGAGTATGAAACAGAGGTTGAGTGACTTACCCCAGGTCACATGGCTAGAAGGCCGCAGAGTCAGAATTTAGAACTAAGCTCTCTGGCTCCAGACTCTGCACGTAGAGCAAAACCCCTTGTGAGACTGTATGTGGGTTTGACTTCCTTCTCCTATCACCGGTGTCGAGGTGCTTGGGGTACCAGCCGCAGAGGATTAGGGACAGCAGCATTTTATGTAGTGGAGTCTCAACCGGCCTTCACTCTTCCATGACCAAAGACTTATTTTTTATTTCTGAGAAAAAAAAAAAAAAAACGGAGTCAGAAATAATCATGACAGAGTTGGAGGGACCCGAGAACCTGCCTACTTCCATGACCCTTCCTCCCTCGTTTGGAGAGTCAAACTCCGTTCTCTGTGTCTTTGGGCGCTTAGAGCAGTGAGCATCTGCTCACGATGCAGTCTAATCCATCTCAGAATAAGGAGGTAGCTTTCTCAATAGTAAAAAGGAAAAATTCTGACAGCATTTCAAATCCAGCAGCTGCCAAGTTATCCTTTTCAATAATCTTCAAGACTCCCCTCTCTCCTGATAACTCTGCCTGGGTTCCAGCTTGACAAAGCTTGTCAAAGTCGCCTTCAAAGTATGTTTTTCAGAACACAGCTGTTAAAAAAAAAAAAAAAAAAAAAAAGAATAGAGCTGTGTCAGCCAGGGTAGAAGTACAGCAAATAAAGGAGGATTATCACCTCCCTTGATCTACATCATCTACTTCTATTAATATGGCCCAAGTGTCTGTTCTCCAAACAGTTCTGAAATAGCCCTGCCTGTGATACCCCATCTCAACTCCTAATCCCAATTACCCTCCAACTTCTAAAGTTGCCTCTTGATGCTAACTGACCAAAAAGAGGCTTTTGAGGAAGGAAACACAGTGATAACCCTCTAGGCCAGAACAGAACATGATCTTGAAACCACGGTTTTGTGGCCTTCAAACCCAATAAGTGATTAAAATAATCACAAGTCAAAGTCTCAAAGCTTCAAGGTTTGAACTGTTTTCAGTTCAAACTAAAGGTCTAACTCCAGCAACTCCTGTTGCCAACCCCGAGGCTGCTCTGTGTTTCCGGCTCTTCCCACCTTCAGACTCTACAGGATCCTTCTTCCCAACCCTCCTGCATTTGGGCATGCTTGAGCGTCACTCCTGGACCACAGCATTTAACTGCTATGCAAACACAGACCCTCCAGAACTCTTCCTCTCTGGAGGCACACAGGAGCTTTGGGCTGGCTCCCTGGGGCCTGTGGCGAGCAGAGCCCGCCTGCTCCATGTGACGCCCGATAGCCTGAGTGAGAAAAACATCTTCCTTTACTTCTAAGCCACTGAGATGAGATGTTGGGGGTATTTGTTACCACGGTATACCTAATGTGTTCCGACTCCATTATTAAATTCCTGAAAGGAAAACAAAAAAACAAACAAAAAAAGAAAAAAGAAATTCCTGAAAGGAACGGAGTTTCCCCCCAACATTTCCTAGATCCTTCTTTTTTCTTTTTTAATTTTATTTATTTATTCATGAGGGACACAGAGAGGCAGAGACACAGGCAGAAGGAGAAGCAGGCTCCCTGCGGGGAAGCAGGACTCGATCCCAGGACCCCGGGATCACGCCCTGAGCTGAAGGTGCCCCCGCCAGGTGCCCTCCCCAGATCCTTCTTACACCACCTAGTATCTCCTGAGAGCTGACCCTCCCCCGATACTTTTCCTTCTTTTTCCCAATTGGGCTTAAAAACTCTCTTTGCAGTGAAAATGCTTAGGATCATAGAAGCCCACCTGCTACTGACAAACCAGAAAGACCATCTCATCCTAAAGTCTGACACAACAGCTCCTTCTAGAATCTGTAGCATCAACAGAGGCCCTTACCACCCTCAGGGCGGCCCTGCCCTCCAGCTGCTGATGATGAAGAAAGGGAGGGCGAGGCCGTCAGGACAGACTGAGGTTCTGTGCCGCCTGGCCTTGGAGTCAAGCTCCCCCTAGGAACAGCTCTCTGCGGGGGGCAGCGGCTTCACTGCAGGGGGAGTCAACCCAGAAAATGAGAAATTTTGTAAACGGCCTCCGGGCAGAAGCCCTTCCAGCCACGGATGTGACGTGGGCCGTGACGGAAACGAGGAGGGCCTACTCCCCTAAAGAGGTACCAAGTTGCTGCAATTTTGTTTTCTGCTCGGCAGGGTCCCCAGATACCCAAGTGCCAGGCCTTGGAGGGGGGCTTGCCTGCCTTCTGGTCCATTAGGTACCTCATGGCACTTAGAGGGCGCCCAGGGTATGCAGCGCCTACTCACCTAGAGTAGGATCAGCTTCCTGGGCTCCCCCTCACCCCCCAACTCCCCAACTCCAAACCATGGGATCTGAGGAAGACAAGTCTAAGTTCAGCCTGATAGGATTCTAAAACCTAATATTTTGTTGGCAGAGTAGGGTGGGGGGTAGTGGAAAGATATGGGGGGCGGTGGAGAGAAGTACATATTTTCCTGTGAGGACTTGGGAGGGAATACCTGGCACTCATGAACTCGCTGGATCTCCCTTGATGGAAATAAGGAAAGCATCCAGAACGGAGAACATGACTTCAGAGCATTTTTTAAAGCCACTTCCCCTCACTCTAAGCCCTTCCTCACCAGGATTCCATAAAGCCTCGTCATAAGCTCTTCTTCTGTTGGATTTATCATTGGATTTCCTGAAGTCCCTAAAAAGATACTCCGAGGAGAGGTGACATTCATCTGACATTCATCAGCTGTGTGCCAAGAACTTTCTGGGCCCCACAGTAGATACCAGCGAACACATCAGGTGACCTGTCCTCGCGCCACTCACATTCCAGTGAGACGTGCCGTAAACAAGAAAACTGCTGATGGCGATGAGTGCCCTGTAAACTAAACAGGGTGATGTGACATCGACTGCTGGTGGCATCGGAGCTGAGACCTAGAGGGACGAAAAGGAGTCGGGCAGGTCAAGGGCTACCGCTGCTCTGGAAGTCAGGAAGTCAGGCTCAGTGAGGGACACAGCCCAGGTGAGTTTCCAGGAAGGGAAGGGAAGGGGGGGGAGAGGGAGAGGGAGGGGGGAGGGAGGGGTGGGGAAGGCAAACCTCAGACCTAGTCCTCTTAGGCCTGCCCCACTGCAAAGCAGCACTTAAAACAACCCAACTTGAGGTTTCAACGCTTGAGGAGCCCCTCCACCATCCGCCACAACAAGATGGCAGCCCCTCGTTGCCTGTCCTTCCCACTTGCTGCTGTCCGTAACCAAGGTTGCGATGGCCAGGCCATCAGTGGTAGAAGTCTTCACCACTCAGCAGGGGAAGGAAGCACTGGGGGCTTGGGGCCTTGTGTCCTGGCCTCGTTGGGGACGAGGGTGCAGTCCCCCACAGGACGGCTGAGGGGTCACCTGTGGCCCCACAGAGCAGGCCATGGGGCTGGGTGACAACCTGGTATTTCTCACCCCTCCACCCTGAAGGTGCAGCCTGGCTGTGGCCAGTGGGTGGAAGGTCCTGGACCGTCTGGTGCTCAATCCTGGCTTCCGCAGCACTTCCCCAAACCGGGGGCCCCTCTGGGAGGGATCTGCTCTGCCAGTGGTCAGGCGAGGAGTCTAGGCTCTCTGCCCTGGTCACCCTGTACAACATCTGAGCCATTTCTCTAGATTTCTCTTTTCAGGGGCAGTTGCAGACCCCGACGCTGTCTTCTCCTTGCCTGGAAAGAACCATGAGGACTTGGAGGGCCATTCTGAGGGGGCTGGCAGTGGACAGTCCACCAAACCATCCAATACAGGTTTACCCTGCAACTTGGGCTTTCAGAAACCAGTAGTGAGTGAGTAGGGCTTTTGTTAGACCCCTTCCTCCATGCCATGCCTCGCTTAGCTGTAGCCCTTGGGCTATGAAGATTTCACCTCTGAAGAAAGGATCTTCTTCCCACCAGGTATAAGGGTAAGGGAGTACAGATGCCCTCTAGCCCCTGTGGCTTCCTCAACCTCTGCCCTTCTGCATCCCAGACCCACGTGGGTGACACTCGGGTCTGAGATGGTTTCTAGCTGCCACTTTGGGGCCAGGCCAATGAGGCTGCTCACTACCAGGGGATTCTCTGCTCACAGGGGACTCTCTCTGGGGCTTGGCAAAGACATAGTACTGGCCTCGGAATACACTTCTGGGGGGTCGGGAGGTCAGTCTCACGGAAAGTAGCATCACGTGGGCAGCCAGTGCCCGTGTGCCAAACATCAGACTCCCAAAGTGTCTGCACACACGACAGGCCTTCATTTCCACCGTGGAGGAGGCTCCCCAGACGGTGACCTCATCCTGGCTCTCGGGAGTCCTTATGGCCACAACCCATGGATACAAATGACAACATACCTGTCAGGCTTGGGCCAGATGGTCCAGCTGCACCAGATGTTTAGTGGCTGGCTGGACAGATTCTGTGACAATGAAAACCCCCCAAATGGGTCCCTCAAAACCACATGGCACCTTTGGATTGAAACATATACTACCCTGATGCTTTGCCTTACCTCTGTGGAAAAAGGAATGAGGGGATAGGGAGTAGGAAGGATGAAGAAGGAAACAGGTTGTGGAAGACCCAGCTAATAAATCAGAAGAACACTATAGATACAACCCTACTCCTCCCCAACTAAGACAGAAGGCTCACCTTGGGCTGTGCTTAAGGGACAAAGCTACTGACTTCTCAGAAAGCACTCAGCTCATGGGTCACCACCTCCAGAAACTTCCCGCCTACTTCCCCAGAACTCCTCCTTGGGAGGAGTTGGCCACAGTGCCCTGAGAGTCCTTGCACCCTGACAGTAGTCACACAGAGCATTTGTCACGGGGCATCTGGCCAGCAGCAGTTTGTCCCTAACCACTGTGAGCCACCAATCCTAGAAGCTGGCCGCCTCCCAGTGGCTACTGCCCAACAGCACACTCAAGTGCCTGCTGGATGCAGTGTGGCGTTGCCGTGTCCACAGCCTCGGCTCCTGAACAGAGAGACAGACATCACAGGGGCTGAGGGTACACTTGTTTCCCACCCTGACCCAGACCTGGGAAAGCGATGAGGGAAGCAAACTGTCCAATCCGCAGTTTATCAGCAAGTAAGGCAATGGTGACACTTGGAATATCCCCCTGCGAGGTCTCTTAAGAGGGCCTTCGTGGGCCTTCTACCACCCGCGGCAGGTGCTCACAGCTGGGTTGCATGTGAGTCACCTACCATTTGCCTCTTCCTTCCGGCTGCCCTGAAGTCTCTCGCCATGGCCTCGGTTCTCAGAAGCCATGGCTACTAACTTGGGCAGCGAGCAGCTTTGAGAGAATAGGCAAAGCCCAACATCTAGGCCCTGTGAGAGCCCCTCTCTGCCCTGCAGTGAACCAGGTCTAAGTGCTCCAGGAAGGGATTCCCAGGCAGCCAGGTAGCACTGATGTGGAACACCCTGAAGAAAGCTGCCTACAGCCTTAGCTCCCTAAAGAGACTGGGAGTTTTATCCAATTCTGCAAAGTTAGAACTGCCACGTTTAAGCAGACATGGCAAGAAAATACCATGACAAAATACCTGCGTCTGGCACTCCAGGTGACCGGGAGCTCTCCAGGACGCTCCCCTTACAGAATCATATCATGAATTTCGTGCATACACACAATTTTTCATTTGCAAGGAGGAGGGCTCTATGTACTCCTTCCCTGCCTTACTCTCCAGAGAAAACCAGGAGGGAGTTAGAACAGCGAGAACTTGCTAGAGACATGTTGACCTGAGGGTGGTTAGGGACACTAAAGCCCAGGGCTGGCAGCATGATGAGGTCAGGAGTCTGGGACTGGTGCCCTGAGGAGAGTCCTGGAGGAGCTGGTATGCTTCCAGATTGCTGCATGTCAGCCTACAAACAAAAGCGCATCCTCTTTGAAAGTAAGCATTCCAGTTTAGGCCTCGAGCAGGGGTCCATAAACTATAGCCCACAGGACAAGTCCGGCAGCTGCCTGCTTTTGTAAATAAAGTTCTACTTGACAACAGCCAGGTCCATTCATTTATATGAATGTTGGAAGTATTCTATAACCTGTCCCGCCCTGGGAATAACTCAGAAGCAAAAGCAGTAGCTACTCGATACATGTGGCCACTGTGAACATGAAATGTGGCTTATGTGACCAAAGAACTGAACTTTCAACTTTAAGTTTAATTAATTTTAATATAAATAGCCACATGTGGCTATTAGCTATCATTAGTGCAGCATAGATTAAGATCAAGCCCTTTTAGCAAGATGACAAGAACCAATTCACACTCGAAGATTTCTTGGAATTATCAGATAAAGATAATTATATGAAACAATGTTTAAAGAAATAAAGGACATAATCATGGGGCGCCTGAGTGGCTCAGTAGGTTAAGCATCTGACTCTTGATTACACTTGGGTCATGATCTCAGGGTTGTGAGGTCAAGCTCTGCTTCGGGCTCTGTGCTGGGCATGGAGCCTGCTCAAGATTCTCTCTCTCCCTCTTCCTCTGCCCCTCACTCTGCCAAAAAAAGAAAGAGAAAGAAGGAGAGAATCAAAGCAAAACAATATGTTGGGAGGGGCCCCTGGGTGGCTCAGTTGGTTAAGCGGCCGACTCTTGATTTGGGCTCAGGTCATGATCTCGGGATCATGAGATGGAGCCCCGAGTCAGGCTCTGTATTCGGCGGGGAGTCTGCTTGAGGTTCTCTTCCTCTGCCCCTCCCCCTACTCTCTCTCTTTATCTCTTTAAAGTAAAAAACTAAGTCTTAAAAAAAAAAGACATATTGGGAATAAATGGACAGATTGAAAAATAAGTGAGTTTATAGAAATGAATAACTGAACTAAAATTTCATGACTACCGATGTCTACAATATACTTGAAATTCATCCAAACAATAAGATGAATAGATGGGTGGATTGACAGTTGAATGGATAGACAGATATGATAAAGTATGATAAAATGTAAATAGCAGAAGGCAGGTAGTGGGTATATGGCTATTTGTTGCAAAGGTCTTTTAATTTGGTCATGTTTAAAAAATAATAAAATGTCAGAAAAAAAAAAATAGTCATGAATCAAATAAAGCACCCAAATGCAGCACAGAGAGATATGTATATGAAAATATGAGAGAAGTTAAGAGAGTCTTAGATATTTAGGGGTACCTGGCTGGCTCAGAAGAGCATGCAACTCTTGCTCTTGGGGTCATAAGTTCAAGCCTACGTAGGGTATAGAGATTAGTTTTTAAAAGGAAGAGAGAGACTTAGATATCTAATTGGAGCTCCAGAAGAAACAGAGAATAGAGGAAAAAAATATCTGAGGAAATGGTTGCAAGTTTCTTTGAGCAGATGAAAAACATGCACCCACAAATCCAGGATGCATAGTGTAGCAACTCAAGATGGCAGTAAAAATCTTGCCTCTCCACTCATTGAAAGGTGGAGTCTAACCCTTCTCCCCCTTGAACCTGGGTTGGCTGGGGTGACTTGCTTACGTAATAGGCCACAAAGTCAAGCTGTATGATCCCCAGGCTAGTCAGAAGCAGCTTTTCAGCTCCCACCTTGGTCTCTTGGAAACCTCAGGAAAGCCAGCTACCTTACAAAAAAAATCTGACTAGAGAGGTCTCAAAACTACATGGAGAAAGCGGGACATATCTGCACCCAGCCTCCCAGATATCCCCACCAACATTCATGTTATAAATGCACATGGAAGTCATTCTGGACCCCGCAGACCAGTGCAGTTATCAGCTACATATCACTAAGGGACTTCAGTCCATCCCATGTGGAGTGGGAGGACGGCTCTGCTGCGATCTGCCTAAATTTCTGACCCACAAAAGTAAGAGATTGAAAAAACATTGCTTCTTTAAGCGATTAAGTTTTGGGGCAGTCTGTTACACAACTAGCTAGAAGACAGCATTCCCAAGCAAAATTTAAGATAACAAAGGAATACAGACAGACATAATAAAATAGGAAAGCATTAAAGACAAAGAGAAGATCTTAAAATAAGTCAGAAAAACAGGATTGATCACCTTCAAGAAATGTCACTGAGCAGGCTTTTCTGTGGAAGCAATGGAAACCAGGAGACCCGGGAGTCATTTCTTAAAGATTCTCTTGAAAAAAGTAACTGTCAACTTAGAGTCATGTACCCAGCACAACTATGATGAAAGAACTTGGAAGACGTTAGATAAATAAGAATTTATCTCCAATGCCTCGCAAGAAACTTCTTAAGTTCATCTAGAGAAAGATGGTTTGAAATACTGAGAAGGATGTGAATAAAATGCTAAGTACTTACTAAAGTTGTTCTGGAGTAGCTCAGGCTCCAGAGAGAGTACACCCTCTTCCTTGGGAGACAGAGGGGACATAACAGTAGGTGTCCTTACTGCTTAGGCTCATTTCCCAGAAGGGGAGCCTGGAAAGCTAGGGACAGACACTGGCATGTCCCAGGCGAAGTCTCTCCACACCTGCCCCGGGAGATGGGTAGACTGCCAGGGCTTAGCTTCCTATAAAGTGAGCCCCTTGGAGGGCTGGGAGGCCATTTCAGCATGTTCCTCAAGGGTCTCCCCAGAGGAGGCCACTGCCCAGCTGGTTTGCTGCTCTGAGGCTAACTAAGCAATTATAGAAGGCTTTGGCCCTGAGGGAGCTTCATTTCCAGGGGAAGGACCAGAGAATGTGAAAGCCAGAACCTGGGAATAACTCAGAAGCAAAAGGATACCGGTCTTCTTCCGTCCAGTCTTCTTCCCTCAAGCAGGTTTGTTATTCTGTGCTCTCTCTGCCACAGGAGAAGATGGGAAATAAGTTCCCACTTCACCTTACGTAGTGAAGACCAGGCACTGAAACACTGGAAACTCTGTCCTCGGGCTCAGGTCAGGAAGTACTCACTAAACTTTTAGAAGCTAGCTCTGCTCCAGTCAGATTTGGAAAGAGAGGGCAGCCCGGGTGGCTCAGTGGTTTAGCGCTGCCTTCAGCTCAGGGTGTGATCCTGGAGACCTGGGATGGAGTCCCGCGTCGGGCTCCCTGCATGGAGCCTGCTTCTCCCTCTGCGCCTCTCTCTCTCTCTCTCTCTCTCTCTCTCTGTGTCATGAATAAATAAAATTGTTAAAAAAAAGAAAAAGATTTGGAAAGAGAGCCAGACCAGCCAGCAAGCTCTGCAGAAAGTTTGGATTGCAGGTCTGAGGAGTTCAGCAGAGAGGCCAGCACCCACTCTGCTCTTTCCATGACTGGATAAACCCTGGGAAACGGCTGGACTTGGGGGGCCAGGGGAAGGGCCCACCTCCTAACTCATCTCCCTGCTTCTACTCTATGGAATGGTCCATTCTGCAGAGCAATTTCTGTTCAGACATACCACACCATTTATATCTCAAAACTCCAGAAGCCTGCCCTCATTCAGGCTTCAGTCCCCAGGGGATGCAGCAATGAACAAAATCAGAGTCTGTTCTTCTATGCAGCTTATGTCCTAGTGGGTGTGATGATCCCTTCATTAAGATCTAAGTTCTAGGAAGAAAAACCTAAGAAAGTGGTGGGAGGGGACTATTTTTGACTGTGATTAGAGATGATTTTGCTGCATCCCTGGAGCTTAGAATAAAGCAGTGCCCAGCAAATGGTAGCTGGTCACTGAATGCAGGCTGACGATGTGACTAAGGGTCTGTCAATGATCTGATGCTGTGTCACTTGGCCGGGACATAAAGACAGTAATCATAAGACCAGCGGAGGGGGATCCCTGGGTGGCGCAGCGATTTGGCACCTGCCTTTGGCCCAGGGCGCGATCCTGGAGACCCGGGATCGAATCCCACGTCGGGCTCCCAGTGCATGGAGCCTGCTTCTCCCTCTGCCTGTGTCTCTGCCTCTCTCTCTCTCTCTCTCTCTCTGTGTGTGACTATCATAAAGAAAAAAAAAAAAAAGACCAGCGGAGAGACCTACAGGGAGAGGTTACAACGTAGGTTACACAAACCTCAGACCACACAGCTCCTCTGTCTCTGTGGGTAATAACCAGAGTCCACTGCGCAGACACGGATGCGGAGTAGGACAGTGGCCTTCAAACTCGAGTGAGCATCAGAACCACCACGTGGCGGGCTTGTCAGAGATTCCTGGGCCGTGTCTCCAAGCTTTGATTTAGTAGGTCTGGGCTGGGGCCTGAGTGTTAGCACGTCTGATAAGTTTCCCGGTGATCATGATTCTGGTCTGGGTACCTCACTTTGAGAACCATCAATGTAGGTCAAACTACATAATCCCCTTGGTTCATCTCTGCCCCGGAGGAGAAGAAAGCCAGCATGCCGGCAGTTCCTTACACCACATGGGTGGTGATAGCTGGTCTTTGCTCATCATGTGCCATCCCTCCTCTCCATGTCTTTGCTACCCTTCATGGAAGGGCCCCCTTCACCTCCTAGCTAAACGCTGCCAAACTCAAGTCTCACCTCTGTGGAGCTCCCCGTGGCTACACTGACTCATAATACCCTCCCCTCTCCTCCCACCTGTGCAACTGCTCTTGGGGTTTAGCCACTAGATCATCTTTCTAATCACTAACTTTCCTAAGTACTACACGCTTGCCTCCCGTCATCTCAGACCAGGAGCAGAAGGGCAAGCCCAGGCTGCAAATGTTCCCTAAGTGGGCTCAGAACCATGGCTGGCACGAGATTCCACAGAGCCCGCTGCTGTGTTGCTCCCACTATCCGGAGATGACGCCCAGCCCGAGGAACTCGCAGCTCTCTAAGTAGCCCCCAGGGGTATCTTAGGGAATCCCAGGACAGGACTTCATTCTGGGTCAGCTGGAGACAGAAGAAGGAAATGACAGTGGAAAGTTCACTCTTTCCCTCCAAAGCTTCTAAATCTAGGCTTGTCAAATATACACAAGCAGCCTTCTCTTTAGACCCTTCTCCTAAAGCCAACACAACAGACGTCAAAGGCAGAATGTGTTCCAGAAGACATGCTGTTGAGGGTCAGCCCCCCACGGCGTCACCAGGTGGCCTAGCAGGTGTTCCTGCGGTGGTTCTCAGCACCGGCTGCAACTTAGAATCTCCCGGGAAGCGTGTAACATCCAAATGCCCAGGCCCCCAACTAAGTCAGGGTCTCTGGGCCTGGGATCCAGGCCTTGGTATTTTTAAAACTCCCCAGGTAATTCTCATGTTTAGCCAAACTTGAGAAAAGCTTCTGCATTCTCTCCTAACTTCGGGCCCTTAGAAATGTCAGTGTAGAGAGTTCTCCATCTTACTTGGATCGTTCATTTGGATGATGGTCCTAGTGCCTGACTATCCCGGGTTGCTCCTCTCTGAGACACAACCCCACACAGGGATGGGAACACTTAAAGAAAGATCAACTACCAGGCCAATGGGCTTCCCCCGAGGACCCAACCTTAAGATTTTATCTCTGCATTGAATAGTGTGGTCAGGTTTGAGTTTCTAAGAAGGCCAAGAACCTGCCCCCAGGCCTGGTTCCTGTGCCCGAGTTTGGTTGGAGAACGAGGTGCAGAAGCTGGTGGAAGCTCCTCTGGGGACAGAACAAGCTTAGTAGGGCTCTCATTTTAGTTCCTCATGATTTCCTGAAGTTTGGGAGTAAAGATAGAAGCAGAAGACACCAGAATCAAAGACTTAATCCTGGTCTTAGAAGCATCATGATTGGATGACCACCTCCTTGCTCATTTCCTCAAGGGCCAAGGTCCCAAACTGTTGATGACAACATAGACTTTATCCCCATTCTGCGAACACACCCGACCTGTTTGTGTGCCTACAGCATCATCCACCTGTTAAGAGCTCTTCTGCCTGACGTGGTGGCCTAGCCTGTCCCACAGACGACAGGCGTCCTGGGGTCAGCGACTGAGCCTTACCGGGCCCTAAGCCAGCCTCCTGCAGCCAGAACCCTGCAGGGTCTCCAGGAACACTGATGAGTTGGTAAAAAAAAAATACAGGCAGCAATGTTTGGAGAAGAGGAAGGCTGTCGTTCCCCCTCTAGGGGCTTTTCTGAGAAGTAAACTTGATTAAGGGCACAGCAAGGACGCCGCATGGGGTAGACGTTACGAGGGTCACTCACCACTGTCCAGGGGCCCGAAGTCTGTGGGAGACATGCTTCCTGGTGGGAACGGGAAGCGCTCGTTCTCCACAGAGGCCTGCCCTCGGGCCCCACTGCCTCGGGGCTCTGCTCCCCACCTGGCGAACAGCCCCAGGTACCCAGCCCTCTGCTTCACCCCCTCATGGGGGGGTGGCAAGGGGCTCTGAACAGCTGTTGATCTGCCCTTTGGGGGCCTGAGGCCAGCCCCAGCCCACACGGGCACAGCTGTGCCAGCCACTCCGGGATGGCCCCTTCAACCAGGCTCCCTAAGAGGTGGCAGGTGACAAGTGGCAGGTGGCAGGTGGCAGGCGGGCCCTCCCCCCGCCAGGGACCGGCTGGTCCCCGCATACGCACCACCTTCTCCTAGGGCCCGAGAGCCAGGCCAGGTGTGGGGCTGGACCCGAACCCCAACTGCAGACGTGGGCCTAATGAGGCTCCCATTCCGCAGTAGGCCGCCAAGGGCAGGCCGTCCTCCACAGGGGCCGCAGTCGGGACGGGGGACAGGTTTGTCAAGACCCACTGCGGACGGTGCCAGGGCCACGGGGGGAGTCACTTCGCCCCCGCCCACCCTGCCAGCCTCCCCAGAGGCTGAAAGCGGAGGAAACAAGCCCACAGACTCCTCCTCACTGACTTCTCAGCAGTCCCCGCACCCAGACTGGGCAGGGCCAAGGCTGGGGATTCCTCTGGAGCGAAAGCAAGATGGATCTGCAATTTTTTTAAAATAAATCTGGATTTGTTGATTGATTATTGATTTATTCATGAGACACAGAGAGAGGCAGAGACATAAGCAGAGGGAGAAGCAGGCTCCCCATGGAGAGTCTGAGGCAGGGACTTGATCCCAGGACCCCTGGATCACGACCTGAGCCAAAGGCAGATGCTCAACCACCAAGCCACCCAGGTGCCAGATGGATCCGCAAAGTGACCAGAGAGTCCCCTGTGCCCCTTCCTCCCTGTCCAGGGCCCCCTCATCCATGAGCTCTCCTCTGAGACATCTGTATGCTCTCCTCGCCCACAGGCACCTGCTGGCAGGAAACCAGGGCATCGGTGGTTGGCACCTTTGTGTCATTTCAGTCGGGCCTCTGGTTGGCACGGCAAAGCCTCAGGGCCACACTTTTCCTTGAGTTGAAGAACTCCAGGCATGGCAAGACTCTGCAGGAGAGATGAGACGGGAACGGGATGGGGGCTGCAAAGGCAACCTAGGGCCCTGAAACTGCATTATCTATGTGGGTCTGGCCAGCTCAGGCTCTGCCCCCCTGAAAGCGTTGGCACCCCTCAGAGTTATGTCCTCGGTAAAGGTTGCGCCTCCCTCCATGCTCCTCTCAGGGTCATCTCTACAGCATCTAGCACTTCCACTGCCATCCAGACCCCATATTCTCAAATCCTTACCTCCACCCTGAGGTCCCTGAATACCATGCCTGAGTATCATCAGGCTGGTTTCCACCTGACACGTAGATCTCCTTCCCCACACCTCTGCTCTTTCCCCCAGAGTTCCATCAAAGTACCCCCATCCACCCTGGTCTCACCAGGCCCAACGTCATGAGCCATCCTGGCCTCCTGGGACTCTCTCCCTTGCTTTCCACAGCTGCTCTATCTGCATGACCCCTGCTGCCTACACCCCCATCCTCTCCATCCATTCTGTCATTGCCTTAGTTGGAGCCCTGGAACCCTCACTTGCCTATTGGGGCATATTATATCGGGCATATTATATGTTCGACGTGGCTTTGGGGAACTGGTGTGCATGGCTTTTCTGCTTAGAAAGGATCAAAAAATAACTTTGGTTTTAGAAATCAATATAACTTTTATCATTATCAAAAACTTTTAGCCTTTTTTAAATGAAGAATATAAACAATCAGTAACTATTGTTGACTATCACCAAGAATTCTCATTCTGAGAAACTCTATTGGGCAACATTTACAGCAAGGAGAGCTTTTAAAGTCCAAGGGCCTGGCACTCTCAAGCACCATTTGATACGTATATATTCTATCTTAAGTGTCACGTTGTTCATTCAGGGGCATTAAGTACATTCACCTTGTTGTGCAACCACCAGCACACCCATCCACAGAATTCTTTTCATCTTGCAAAGCTGAAACTCTGTACCCCTGAAACACTAATTTCCTCCTGTCTCTGCCCCCGGCACCCTCCCTCTACTTGTTGTCTCTAGGAGTTTGACTGCCTTAGGTACTTTCCATGTGGACTCGCCTGAAGCCTGCTTGAACATCTCGAGCCTTTGCCCTTGAGCTCTCCTTTGCCTGCAATGCCCTCTCCTGACTTTCAGACTCCCACCCACCCTTTTAGACCCATGTGTCTCCTTCCTCTGAAGCATTCCTTGCCTATTAAAGTCAAGTTCATAACCTCCCTCCCACCCCATGGCATTCCCCCACTGACCCAGCAAATACTTCAGTTTGCACATATCTGCAATGATTTACCTACACAGACAGCTCCCTGAGGCCAAGGACCCTGCGCCTTTTGTTCATCACCAAGGCCTCAACACCCTGCAGAGCCAGACTCATTAGCTGAAAGATGTCCCGTCTCTCCCTCAGCTCCATCCATCAAAGACCAACAGATGTCCTGGGATCCCCCTGTTCCACCAAGGACCTCTCTACTTCCCTGGGCTCCAAACCTTTGTTTTTCATTTCATTAGGTTGGGAAAGAACAGTTCAGCTTTTTCCCAGGAATCCCAGCAATGTGCCCTAGTGGCCTAGGCAGCCCCTTCCCCAACAAGTGTGACTGGTGACCTCTGTGTGGCCACCGGCCAAGATCTTTGTTCTACAGGGGAAGTGCAGACAGGGTGCCCACGAGCAACAGGTCCCACCAAAGATGTGCAGCGCTGATTGCCTCTCCCCAGCCCGGCCAAGACGGAGGGAGGGCAAAAGGCCTGAGTGAGGCCTAGAGCGGCTCTGGTGCCCGCACCTGCTGGCTCCGGGCGGCCTGTAGGCCGCTGCTGCTCTCCGGGTCGTGACCCCGCCCTGTGGTCTGCTGGTGTCAGGCGGGTGGCTGAGCCATCTCACGTGTCGGCAGCAGGCCTCCACCCCGTCTTCACGGAAACGCAGCAGTGGCCACTAAACTAAACATTGGACAGAGGCAAGTTTCAGACGGTTCTGGAGGCTGAGCTTTCTCTCTGAGGAACGGTCCTTGCCAGAACTTTAGGCCCCAGTGAAGATTTCTGCTCAGGCGCAGGGGACAGGCCTCCACTGACCGTCTGGCTAAGAGAAACGCTTGGAGGTTGATGGCATTTCAGGTCAAGCGCCCCCCGTGCTGGCTGGGGCAGAGGCTGATCTTGGCTACAAGAGTAGCCAGAGATAGTCCGCATCACACTTGCTGGGCGGAGAGGAGATTCCTGGGTCCTACCCGGATAATCCGATTAGCTGGTTCTGAACCTCTGGGAGGGGTGGGGGTGGGGGTCCATAAATCTCCCTAATTAATAAGCCCCCACCCTGCCCCCAGGGAATTCTTATGCTCACTAAATCTTGCAAAGCTTTTCCTGACGGGTCCAATAGCAACAAATCCAACAGGAAGAGAAAACTCACTTCCGTCCCAGGGTCCAGATATGAGCAAAGCAAAAGAGTCACAATCATTAAGCCACCACCACCCGAGGGCAATGGTCGTGTATTTGTCTCCAGAAACCCAGTGCCTGGGCAGAGGGTGGTCTTGGCCCTTGGAGGAGGTTATAGAGGAAGGAGATGAGAAAAGAAGGGGGTCTCCGGTGGGACTATCGTACAAAGACATCAGCCTGTGGGGTCACAGCAAAGATGAAGATGGATGAGGGGCCCCACAGCAACATAAAATCACATGCCAGGGATGGATCTCAAAAATGTGACAGTGAAAGAAAGCATCACAGGAGGATAATACAGTAAGTTCCATTTATATGAATTTTTAAAAACCGATGGATGCAAAGAGCATATTGCACAGGAACGCAGACGTAAGCCCTAAGTCTGTAAAAAGCAGTGAAGGAATGATGGCTCTGGAATCCAGATGGGTCCCTTGCACTATCCCAGTGGGAGAGGGGACCACAGGGGACTTCAAAGGTACCTATTCAAAAAAAGAAAAAAAAAAAGGTACCGATTCATTTCTAGTTCTTGAACGGGGGTGGGCGGACACTCAGATGTGGGTGCGTGTACCATCCTGCATAGATGATGTATGAAGGCTTTTAAACCTACAGATGAAACAACGAGCAGCATAAGTGTGACCATGGCTTGTTCGTCAAATTCTGAAATACTGGAAAAGGCAGGCCCTTCTAGAATTTGTGGCAGGTATGGCTTGAGTGAATAAGAGGAAGTCCCATGGACCACGGGGACTGGGGATGTTTGGCACTTGTTACTACTTGAGCTCACCTCGGGGACAGGGAGGGGCAGGTGAGTGAGGTGCTGGGGAGCTGACTGGGAGAGAAGTTACAGCGTCCAGGCCACAGGCCTTGGGCTGACAGCCATGTCGCAGAGCCGGGTCCTGGAGAGAAGGGGGACATGCCAGGGTCAGCAAATCCAAAAGGGCCATGATGGGAAGGAGGAATTCAGACTGGAAGTCAAGCAAGTGGGACAAGAGGAGGGTACATGAGATGGGGCGTGATCTGAAGGAGCCAGCCTATAGGAATTCTCTGAGCTGGATTCGGGCCCCATCTGGTCTGTGGCAAACTTCTGGAAGTAGACCTGACGTGAAGGAGAATGTCAGCCCCAGAGGGGATGCCAGTGTACAGAGCCACAGGTGGCCAAGAGCAGCCCCCCTGAGGCAGAACCCAAGGTGGCCCCATGAACCATGACCCCCCCCCTCCCCCCAGGGACATAAGCAGCCTTAGAAGAAAATTGTCCACTTTCTGGCTCAATGTAGAAATCCCTTCTCCATCCTGTCACAAATTCCCAAGCTCGGACCATTCTAGAGGCACAGGACCTCTGGAGGGTTCTGTCCCATTGTAAATAGTCACGCCTTCTTATGGAATCTTTTGTTCTGAGCTGCATTTCAGCCTCCTTGGCATCTTCCCCCCATCGTGTCCCCTGTGCTTTCAGGAGCTATGCAAAATTAGCCAAGTCCCTCTTGCACCCACTGGGTTAGCAGGACTGTGGGTCCTGGCCAGCAAGCAGAATGAGGTCCCACTAGGGGAATGGTGCAGTTGACGCAAGGATGTGCCAACCTGACTGCCTCTCAGAGCAGGACTTGCTGTGGTCAGCACACAGCCTCCAGCTCTCTGGGGTTGGCTGAGAGCTGCCTCACACCAAAACGACTGATCAGGGGCAGGTGTCTAAACGCTGGCCACTGCGTCCCCCACCGGCCACTTCAATGGGCCACATATGCCCGTGGGCTCGGCTTTGTGGGGCCTGCATCCCAGCATCAGCACCCTCCGTGTGCAACCCTGCTTCCGCTCCCTGACCTTCTGCTCCCTGACCTGCTTGCCAAACTCCAGCTCAGCACCTGCTTCCAGAAAGCCCTATCTGCCACAGAAAGGGAGTCTTTACAACAGATGGAACCAAAGAGGAGGTGGTGTTGGATGCTCGAGCAAAGAAAAAAAAGATGGTCTTTCCATTTTCAGATACCTGATTCTCTGCAGCCTTTGCTAAGAGTCTGGGGGTTCCCTAAGAGCTCCTTCAAAGGACACAGGAAAGGATTTTCTTCAGGAGAGAATCCTCTGCACCTCTCCAACCTAAGCGGCCTCCAGCGGATAGTTCAGAATGGGCCAGACTGCAAACATCTCAGCTCCCTGCCCCTGGGCAGGACTGGAAGAGCCATCACCCTCTATTTGTTGACGCCAGGACGGGATTTGCTAGCCCAAACCAGCAGAACCACCTGGCAGTTTCCACTCACTTGGAGAGGGTTTCCTTTCAAGTTCAGTTCCTTTCCCAGCCCTGGAATTCCCAAAAGCAGCAGCTTCCTGGTTCTCCCTCCTCTGGACCCATAGTACTGAGTGTTCTTGCCCCATTATATGCAATTAATTAGGCACCGCTGTAGGACAATTCCCAGGCTCCCGGCTGCTCAGCTCATTGACTTACCCTCTGAATTAGTATTTCCTACTGAAAAATAGCAACCAGCTAGGAGCTCTCCTTATCCAGGTTTGGGGTTTTTTTTGTTTGTTTTTTGTTTTTTGTTTTGTAGAAAGACGACTATGCCAGACTTCCTCCTAGCATGGCTATTGGGTTAAATTACAGGGCATGATTTCCAATCTTTTCTTTTTAAGTGACTTTTGCTATCATCGTCACTTGTTTTTATTATTAAAACAAGAGAAAGTCATTGTATTGGTTTCCTATTGCTGCTGAAACCAATTACTACAACCTCAGCAGCTTAAAACAATCCAAATTCATCATCTTATAGTTCGAAGGTCAGAAGTCCAAAGTGGCTCTCACAGGGCTAAAATCAAGGTGTCAGGAAGGCTCCCTTTCCTTTTTTTGGAGGCCCTACAGAACCCCCTTCTTACCCCTTCCAGCACTTCTGGGGGCCTGGCCCCCTGCCATCGACACTGGCAGGTGGAGTCTCTCCGGGCACCATTCTTCTGTGCCTGCTCCCCCTCCCCCATGTAAAGACGCCTGTGATTACACTGCGTCCCCTGGATTATCTAGGATAATCTCCCTTTCAGCTGATTAGCAACATCAACCTCACCTTAATTCCCTTTTGTCGTGTAATCTTACATACAGGCTCTGAGGATTAGGACGGGGACATCTTTGGAAGGTCATTATTCTGCCTACAACATACATGCTCATAGAAAATTGAGAAATACAAAGTATAAAGGAGAATATATAAACCACTTGCCATCCCGCTGCCCAGAGATAACCAACAGGTACAGGTCAGTGGATCTCCATCCAGTCCTCTGTTCAGAGCATGGCTTTTTGCTTAGCAAACTAGATTTAGGTAATACTATAGGGTCTAGTAACTTTCCTTAATGGTACGCATGTATTCCCATGCTATTTAGTATTTTGCTACATTTCATCTTTTAATGGCTTTCTAGGATTCTACTATGTAGATGTACTACAATTTATTTAACTTAGTTAATCCTCTGTTGTAAGGCACATACTTTATCTCTAAGTTTTCTTTATGCCTAGGAGCCCGGTGGTAAACATCCCTAAAGCTACATCTTTATATACGTTCTTAGGCTACATATCCTAAAGGTACCCCAGAGACTGGGTACCAGCCATAATATTTGTCCTGTAAAGTGGGATGTTTTTGAGACTGAAAAGGGGTAATCTTAAAAGTTAACAGTAACTAATAACTAAGAATAAGCCAGGACTGATGTGGGCGTGATCCCTTTGCCCACCTGGCCTCCCGAAACGTGGCAATGATTCACATTCCCACCAGGAGCACCCAAGTATCCTAGCTGTAAGCCTTTGCCGAAATTGCCAGCCCCCCTTCCTGCCCCCAGTCGCGTCTTCCTAAAACTGAAACCACACAGAGGCAAATGCCATTCTAACTCTCAGGGGACAGGTGGCAGTGGAGGCCCGTTTCTGGAGGCAGGGAGAGGACGGCTAAGCCATGGCTGGCCCTCGTTGCCAATGATTTTACTTTAGGTGAGTCTATCGTGGCTTCTGATCCAGGTACAGGCTGGATTAGCTTCAAGGCAGTGGTGACCGGCCCCCCCTCCCTACACAAGGATGCAGGGACAGGTTCCCTGGATCCTGGAAGAGGCACCTTCCCACAGAGCCTTCCCCAGGCCCAGGCAGCTGTCCCCAGGGAGTCCGACAGCAAGACAGTATTACCTGAGCAAATTCACCTGACAAACTTGGCTGAGCAGGAGGCACTGACCCTGCAGAGCCAAGGATGAGAGCTTGAAGCTGCAGCCAATTCCCCACACAATGTTTCGGGGACCAAGTTACACTTTCTAATCAGAGAACCTCCTTTTGGATAGAACCCTCTGAAACCATCAACTGTCAAGAACACACTCAAATAGGGGCGCCTGGGTGGCTCAGGTCATGATCCCAGGGTCTTGGGATGGAGCCCCGCATTGGGCTCCTTGCTCAGTGGGAAGCTGCTCCCCCTGCTGTGCTCTCCTCTGTCTGACAAATAAATAGGATCTAAAAAAAAAAAAAAAAAAAAAAAAAAGAACACACCCAAGTAAGGCAGCTGAAACCAGTAACCCAGAGGCCACTCAGCAGACGTTTGACTCATTCTTGTTGACTCATGTGCTGGAAAAGCAAACCCAAATGCGCCCCGATAGCAATCTAGTTTGGGAGCAGTTTCACTTGTTAGCAACTGGCTATCGGCCTATAGAGAATGTAAGCCTTCAGATATCGGCCCCAGACCCCTAGGTTACCCTGCCGTGAAGACCCACACGGCCGGCTTCAGGCCTTTGCATCTGCAACTCCTTGCCTCCCTTGGATACCCACTGGCTCACTCCCACTCAGAGCTCTGCACAAATGTCACCTGCCCATAGAAGTTTTACCTGATGGATGATCCTATCAGAAATAGCCCCCCCAACCCCCCTGCCTGGTTTCCCTTCATCACACTTACCACTACTCTCCATTGTAGGGTACACTTAAGGGCCTCATTACCTGTCTCCCCGCGTTAAAATGCCAGGTGCCGGGGGATCCCTGGGTGGCTCAGCAATTTAGAGCCTGCCTTCAGCCCAGGGTGTGATCCTGGGGTCCCGGGATCGAGTCCCACGTCAGGCTCCCTGCCTGGAGCCTGCTTCTCCCTCTGCCTGTGTCTCTGCCTCTCTCTCTCTGCGTGTGTCTCTTGTGAATAAATAAATAAAATCTTTTAAAAAAAATAATGCCAGGTGCAGGATGGTGACATTTGCATTTACAGCCCAGGCCCCAAGTCTTAGGCCAGCGCCTGGCACATCGTAAGAACGCAATAAATACTTGTTGAAGGAGTGAATGAATCCTAAAGTTAGTGTTGAGGCAAACACAGAACAGCCGGCCTTTCACCGGGCAGATGGGGACTCACCTGAGTGGTATGTGGGAGCCAGGCGACGTCTCGAGGGGCTCTGGGGATAAGCTGGGGTGGAGAGAGAGCCAGGGTGTGTGGCTTGCGGCCCTGTGGTTGCAGACACCATAGGGGGAGGGGGGTCACGGCCAGGGGCTCCCTCCTGGTTTGACAGCCGCTCTCCTCAAGCCCTGACCTGGTAAAACTGGAAAAGTCTAGAAGCATCATTTGACTGATGGGAAACTGAGGTCCAGAGAGACTTAAGTGGCAGAGCTGGGGTTCACACTCAGGTCTATCTGACACCCCGTCGACTCTTCTTTCTAAAATGCACCACCACCCCCCGGCAGTGGGAGGAGGGAGTCTCTGGGCAAAACTGCTCTGGAAAACCTTGACCAGCAGCTCCTCTGATGGTAGCAGAACAGACTCCAAACAATATTTCCTCTGAATTTTTACAATTCTCTATCAAATGACAACGCTGGACTTTGTATAACGGCGTTGTTCTGCAGAACTTTCTACAATAATGGAAATATTTCTCTTTCTGCGCCGTCCCATATGGTAACCCCGAGTCACACGGGGCTGGTGGGCCTCTGTGGCTAGTGGGGCTGAGGAAGTGACTCCTAAGTTTTAAATGTGATGTCACTCAATCAACTTACATTTAAGTATGAATGGCCGTCTGTGGCTAGCGGCTACCGCTCCTGGACAGCACCATTCTAGAAACTTGTATAGAGAGGCCTTACTCTGGAATAGGAAGAGGAGGGGCAGGTGGGAGGGAGAGATGGGCGGGAGGAGAGAGCTGGGGGGGAAAGAGACGCAGAGAGACACGCAGAGGGGGAGAGGGAAAGAAGGGGAGAGGGGGTAGAGGGGTGAGGGGGCGAGGGAATGAGGGGGAGAGGGGGCGAGAGAGAGAGGGAGTAAGGGGGAGAGGGAGAGAGGGGGTGAGGGGTAAGAGGGAAAGGGAGTGAGGGGGAGGGGGGAAGGGGGAGGGGAGAGGGGTGAGGGGGCAAGGGAGAGAGGGAGAAAGGGGGTGAGGGGGAGAGGGGGTGAGAAGGAGAGGGGGTAAGGGGGAGAGGGAGAGAAGGGGAGGAGAGAGAGGGGTGAGGAGGTGAGGGAATGAGGGGGAGAGGGAAAGAGGGGGCAAGGGAGATAGGGAGAGAGGGGGTGAGGAGGAGAGGGGTAAGGGAATGAGGGGGAGAAGGGTGAAGGAATGAGGGGGAGAGGGTGACAGGGAGGGAGAGGGGGACAGGGGGAGGGGGGAGAGAGGGAGAGGGGGAGGGGGGAAGAGGAGGAGGGGAGAGGGGGGCGAGGGGGAGAGGGAGAGAAGGGGAGGAGAGAGAGGGGTGAGGAGGTGAGGGAATGAGGGGGAGAGGGAAAGAGGGGGCAAGGGAGATAGGGAGAGAGGGGGTGAGGAGGAGAGGGGTAAGGGAATGAGGGGGAGAAGGGTGAAGGAATGAGGGGGAGAGGGTGACAGGGAGGGAGAGGGGGACAGGGGGAGGGGGTAGAGAGGGAGAGGGGGAGGGGGGAAGAGGAGGAGGGGAGAGGGGGGCGAGGGGGAGAGGGAGAGAAGGGGAGAGGGAGAGAGAGGGGTGAGGAGGGGAGGGAATGAGGGGGAGACGCGAGCGCGCGGCCTGGCCGTAGTTCCCCGCCGCGGCCACGAGATGGCGCCCCTGCTCGCAGGCCGGGGGTGGGGGAGCGCGGCCGGCGCCCCGTGGCCCCCGCGGCGCCCCCTGCACCTTCGCGGCTCGCTCTC
Source organism: Canis aureus (assembly GCF_053574225.1). Lineage (NCBI taxonomy): Eukaryota > Metazoa > Chordata > Mammalia > Carnivora > Canidae > Canis > Canis aureus. Next base: position 65,200,815 of record NC_135621.1, on the reverse strand, counting down.
CCCACCTGCCCCCCCGCGCCCCGCCCCCGACTCCGCCCGCCTGGAGCCGGAGGCCCGCGGAGGACGTCGTGTGAGGCGGCCGCGGGGTCCGGGGCCGAGGGCTCTGAGCCCGCCGAGCTCGTGGCGCCCGAGGCCGGGGCGGGGGATGCACCCGGGGCCGCTCCGCAAGCCCCCGCGGGGGCGCTCCCAGCTCCGGGCCGGCCGAGCCGCCAGGGGGAGGGCAGCGTCGCGGGGCGCCCTCGTGCGGCGGCGGCCGCTCCTGCCCTGCGCCCTCCCGAGCAGCTGGGGGGGGGGGACCCCCCAGGGGCCCCGAGTGGGGTCCGGGCCACCTGTGCTCGCACGAGAGCCGAGCCTGGACGCAGGAAGGCGCCCACAGCAGCCCTGGCCCCCGAACCCGGTCCCTTCGGACCCAGCCCCTTGGCAGCCGTGACGGGAATCGCTACGGCCCCGAGGTCATCCGAGGTCAACCGAGGCAATAACCAGGAGCATCATTAATTCCTGAGGCCTCAGTGGCTCATTTATCTCTGATATGCACGGGCATCAAAGGAGGGTATTTATAGCTTGGAAACAAGCCTCCCATTCTTCCCCTGCTGTGATAAATAATAAAAAGCGCCCGGGCTCCTTCCTGGGCCATCTCTTTCCTGCTGGTCCCAACTGTCCCCGGACAAAAGCCAGCCCAGCGCTCCCCCCTCTCTCTACTCCTGCTCTTCCCTCTTGAAGGACCGGGCCACAAACCCGGCCCTGCCACTTACTAGCTGTGTGACTAGGGCAAGTGACTTAACCTTAACCTAGGCCTCAGTTTCCCGGTCTGTGAAATAGGGCTGATAAGAGCATCTAAGGCTGGCCTGTGAGAACTACACGACCCAAAATGCTCAGCACAGAGCCTGGTACAAAATAATGCCAGCGGCCTTCGTCAGTACCTCAAAATCCTTATTTTATCCTACCAGGACTTGTAGCTGGTGTGCACCCTGTATCTTTCACGTTCCACGGTGGCCTGTAAGAGATGAGTGAGGACGCATGGAGCCCCCACTGGAACCCGGGACTGCCCAGCTGTACCAGGAATCGGATCATTGTAGGTCTGTATGCAGGGGAGGCGGCCGGGGGCAGGGGGGATCTTCAGCCTTAAGGAGGCTGTGAGCTGGGCCCAGGTCAGTTTCCTAACCTCTGCACTCTTGACGTTTTGGTCCAGGTGACGCTTTGTCGGGAGGTGTCATCCTGTGCGTTTCAGAATGTTTAGCAGCATCTCAGGCCCCCACTCACTAGGTGCCAGTAGCAGCCTGCTAGTCGTGACAGTCAAAACTGTCTCTGGACATCCCCGCATGTCCCCTGGGAGGCAAAACTGCCCTGGGTCGAGAACCTTTGGTCTCGGCAGATGGGGGGAGTGCGGAGACCTCCCCGCAGGTACCTGGTAGAGCTAAGGTGACGAGGCAGGAACGAACGGAGAAGAGACTCTCCTGCCAGACCCTCAGGGTTGAGCACAGAGGTGAGCCCTCCGAGAGGAACACCCCCCACGGCCTTCCCCAGGAAGAGTGTGCCCTGCTTGGATGTGCACCTCCGGGTGGCCCCCGGCCACAGGTCAAACACATAACCCTGCCCGGCCCAGGTGCCCTGGCCGAGGAACAGTGCCCCGGAGCCCCCACGGGGCAGACCTCGGGTCAACACTCATCTTCGGGCCAAGGACCCCCCGAGTGCGGATCCCTGCGCTGCTCCTCACTCACTGGGCGACCTCTCTGGGCCTTAGGATCCGCATCTGTTAAATGAAGGCATTAAGAGCATTTACCTCTTAGGGTCATTATGAGGATTCAGTGACTTAACATATGTAAAGTGCTTAGCACAGAGTCTGGCACATGGCAAGTAGGAAGTAAGTATTCGTTAAATAAGTCAAAACCCAAAAGGCAGAGGCCACAGACCAGGGGACACAGGCTTCTTTAAGTCAGAAGTCGCCCCTGCTGTGACCTCGGCCCGGAAGGTGTGTTTCCACGGGCCCCTGGGCATCTGCGCCAGGGGTTAGGGGCTGTGTGCATGCGGATCTCCGGGGATCCCCCCTACAGAGCTCGTTGCTCTTAAAGTCAACCTCCTTCGCCCAGACAGAAAATTCAGCCCAGGGGGCTTCGGAACTTCCCATTCGACAGCCCCTGGGGACTTCTTTGATTTCCGTGTGTTGGGAGGAAAGCCTTTCCCTCTACCAACTTAGGTCTGAGGGGTGGGATTAGAGACCAGATTAATAGGACAAAAGGCCAAGTGCGTCACACACTAGTGCGGGAGCACCGAGTAATGGGTAACTCACTGGAAAACCAGAGGTAGAGGTGTATATACCAGTTTAACCAAAGGAGGGCGGTGGTCAGGGCTTCAAGGGATGGAAGGTTCGATGAGGAATGTATACACAGTTTCTCCAGGAATGTCCCTGTGCCCCATATCCCTGCCTCCCTGACGGAGGCTTCCCTGGAGGGCTGGGGGTAGGGTGGGCAGCTGGTCTCCTAAAGCTCTATGCTAAGGGGAGTCCAGACGAGGCTTCTATGCATCTGCTGTTGGGTTGTGGGTCCCTTCCTGGGAAGTACCTGTGGAGGGAGAAGGCGTGAGGGAAGGAATCGGGGTGAGTGGATGTGGCCTTTTGGGAGCCCTAACACTTCTGCTTAGCAGGGGAGGCAAAACCCAAGTCAGGAGGCCTCCCCGACACAAGCTGGACAAGCCCCCCAGCGTTGCCAACTGCGGTGTGCTAGTGACCCATGGCTGTGTAACAAACTACCCTAAAACATCTATCTCGGCTTAAACAATAAACATTTATCATCTCTAACAGTATCTAAGAGTCAGGAACTTGGAAGCAGCTAAGCTGGGTGGTTCCGGCTCAAGGCCTCTCACGAGGTCGCGATCCATGTGTTGAATGGGGTTGTCGTCAGCCCAAGGCTTGGCTGGGGCTGTAGGGTCCGCATCTGAGAGGCCTCCTCTCACAGCTCTTGGCGGGGAACCTCAGTCACCACGGCACGGACTGTGATAGGGCTGCTTGTGTGACTGTATGAGGTGGCACTAGCTTCCCTCTGAGTGAGCAGCCCAAGACAGAAGCTAATGCAGAAGTCATAATGTCTTTACTGGGCGAGGCTTAAAGGCGTGTTCGGTCACTGCCATTGTCTTGATGCCCATACAGGTCAGCCCTGATATAATGCGGGACACTACACGAGGCCAGGAAAACCAGGAGGTGGGGGGCATTGGGCACCATCTTGGAGGCTCTCTGAAACACTGTCCCAGAAGAATGTTCACCTGGGCGCTGGCCCAGGTGTCAGCCCAGCTCAGGTACACCCTTGTAGAAGACTCTCAGACAAAAATCCATCCCTCTGGAGTGGGATTTGGGGCTCCTAACCACTGCCCCAAGCATACCCACTCAGAATTGGGTCATGAGTCGTCCCCATGAGTCATCCCCATGGCAAAGGCTACAGGCAAGACACCAGGTGGGAGAAGCACAGGGTTCATGGGCCCTTCTCTCAGTCAAGACCAAGAAATAAAACCTTCATACAAAAATAATAATTAAAAAAACAATAACAACAGCAGCAACAGTAATAGGGAAACATGCAATTTTTTAACTATAAGATATTGGCCCAAGATTATAGAGGAACAGACATAATGGGGCTGAGGCAGTTCTGCAGGCTTCAGGGACATGAGTTAAGTCCTATCACCCAAGACCCTTCCTGAGTTCCAAGTCCAGATATGGGAAACTACTGTTAGCTTCGCGCCGTTTCCTGCTAGCTCATGCCTCCCAGCCATTGCATATGCTCTTCCCTCCGGCAGGAATACCTTTCCCTCAATCTTCCTCTTCTTGGTCACTGTTTATCCTTTCAGACTTGGCTCAAGGAGCACTGCCTCCAGTAAGCCATTCCCAATCCCTCATCTGATGAAGCTGTCCTCTTCTGTGGTCTCAAAGCATCCTCACCTCCCACAGATCTCTACCGTGTTTGACCCCACTCACCGCTTGCTCCCCCACTAGACTTGAATCTTCTTGAGGGCAAGGCAACAGTGTCAGATTCATATTGTATGGTGCCCAGCCCAGTGCCTGGTGCATACTCCCACTAAATATATGTTTGTAAAAGGAAAGGAGGGTGGGCAAGAGGGAGAGAGAGGAGGAGGATAGGCTCAGGAGACAGCAGTAATGCATCACCTTTCTTTCTCCCCTTCATTCCCAAGAGTGGGGCTTCAAGCAAAACAAACCACTGTCCTCTGCCCCTCCACAGCCCAACCACAGTACACTGGAGAGTTCTAGTCTCTATCATACAACACACTGTTTGAGAAATAGCTTTCAGTATTAAAGGTGCTCAAAAAAAGGGGGTGGGGGAGGAGCTGCAGGAGTATTTGTCCTCAGGATATCTTGACTTTACTAGAGGAGTGTGGGGCTATCCACAGGTTGAAACCACTCCATGGTGACAATCTCTGTGACCCAGCGGGTTCCCTGAGAGCAGCCAACAGTGCTGACCGGAGGTGAATGTCTGTGATTAAGTGACTCAAGGCCATAACAGGGTGACTCTAGAATGAGATCAGCTGTTGGAGAGAATTACAGGGGACTGAAGGTTTGGGGACACGTGAGGTCCCTTGGAGTAGCCCAAGGCCACTGTCTGGGCCCATTCTGCCTAGATCCCTAAGTGAGAGCTCTCCCTGCCACCTCTGGGCATGCGTTAGCCTTCTGGTTATTCATAGCTACTCACTCACATGCTGTTTCCACATGCATCAAGTTAATATTTTAAATATTAACTGTTTTGTTTTGGTTTTCTGTTTTCTGAAAACTCATGTACTGAGAATGAATTAGTCATACTTCTTGGTTCAAGGCACATCAACTTTATTAGCATATGCAGGTCTCACTTTTATTTTACTTTTTCCCCCTTCCCCTCTGTCCCACCCCCAGCCTCATTTTCTTCCTCTTAACCATTGCTAAGATCCTGTGTGTCCTGCTAATCCATATTCCTATTTGCATCCAGATCCAGTATTGGTATTATTTTGTACATATTTTTTAAAAATAAGCTGAAGTGGTCAGCATGTATGATATATATATCATTCTCTTCTTACTCTTGTCCGGTCAAGATGATGAGATTTTGAGATGGCTCCAAGTTGATATGAGTCAAGATGGACCAGAGCATTTCTTTCATCTGCTGAATAGTACTCATCATTTCATATAACATTTTATTTATCCGCTTTCCTATTAATGAACTTCTAGGTGTTTCCAAATCCTATTACATATTCACATGTGTCTCTTTGGGGGCTTGGACAAGAGTTTCTTTAGGCTCAGCATCCAGGAGAGCTGGGTTGTAGGACCTACCTGTAGTGTTTCACTTAACGCTTCCAAACTGTTTCCCAGAAAGTCACAGCAGTTAACATTCCCATGAGACTTTGTTGTCCTCCATCTTTGGCAGCACTTGGTATTATCCAACTTTTTAAAATTTGACAATCTGATGTGTATAAGGCCTATATCTACATCTTAACCAAATTTTCCCTTTCCATCCCCATCTGTTGTGTCCACCATTCAGTGTCAGGCTGTTCTGTTCTCACTTCCTCAGAAAGGGATGTAATGGCCAAAAGCAGAAGATGAGGAGGAGGCACAAGTGTTTGCTTCTGGCTTTTGAGTTTCAAAATCCTAGACTCTTGGAGGGCCAGAAAGGATTCACAGCACAGAAAAGTGATTTCAGGGAAAAACATCACAAAAGGGAGAGGAAAAGAAGGTACCCCCTTGAACAGCCCCACTTGAAAAACAGGGGGTGAGCTGGGTGAGGAGTGTTGAAAGGCAAGTTCCTACCACTTGCAGACCAGAACACTGATAGCTGAGACAGGTACCCTAAACACAGAAAGTGAGCCAGGTTTCAGGACAGCAGCGCGTGGCAGGGACGGTTTCCCTGGATGCCACCTTCTCCCAACACTTCTCAACTCTGGCTGCAATATGGAGGTCTATCCTCATGTTGCCAGGTCTTTCCATTTTTTCAAGAGAATCTAAAATCAAATTTTTTGTGTGGAAGCTCCCCTTTAAAAAAAATGTTACTATAGAAAACTTCAAACATATTTAAAAATAAACAAAATAGTTTAATGAACTTCCTTGTACTCACCACTGAGTTTCCCTAATTATGGACTCACGGACAATTTTGTTTCATCTATAACCCCACCCACTTCCCCCTATCTTCAATTATTTTGAAGTAAGTCCCAGACACACCATTTTCCTTGTAAAGATAAGGACTCATTTCTAAATATAACACAGTGTCATAACTAAACAAACCCCGATAATTTCAGATCAAGTAGCCTGTCAGTGTTAAATTTTACTTTTCTCGTGAGCGTCATGTTTATTTTATATTACTTTATTTTCTACAGTTTGTTAGAAACAGGATCCAAAGTACATGCATTGCAAGCAATTGGTGCTTTTAAGTTTCTTTTAATCTACAGGTTGATCCCCATCTTTTTGTCCCTTGCAACGCATTTGTTAAAGCCAGATCTTTTGTCACATGATTTCCTACAGTCTGGATTTTCCTGGTGTCATTTAACATGCTTCTCTGTTTTCTGCATTTGCTGGTAACTGGTAGTTGGATCTAAAAGCTAAAGCTCTACTTCAAAAAAAAAAAAAAATGTTCACAATCTTTTCAAAAGAATCTTTAAATACCCTCTGAGCCAGACAAAATACCTGCTGGACTGGATTTGACCTGCATGCTACTAATTTGCTTCCTCTGGCTTAGATGTTAATGATCATGAACAAAAGGATTCAGGGACCTCTATCCTGAGCTGAGCCCCAAGGAAAGAGCAAAATCTCAAATTAATGTGTAGGATCTGAGAGCAGGAGGCCATGTGCCTCACTTTCCAGAGAGAATCCAAGTCAAGGAGGTAGTAAAACTCAGGAGAAGGGAGGAGCGCGTACAGCTTGTTGAGGCCTGGCAGAGGGATTTTGCAGGCACTCAAGAGCAGCCCAGAGGTAGAGAGATGCCCAGTCCTGAGGGACCCTGCATCTCCATAGCAACCAAGGAGCATCTGCCCTGCTCCACCCCCATGCCACGGGAAGTCCTCCAGAACCACACAACCCAAAGGGGGTGGGGGGCAGATTCCAAATAGCTAGGCTGAAGATCAGGACTCCTTGATTGGAATGGGAGCCTGTATTAGACGTCCAGTTGTATTAAGGAAAACAGAAGTTTAGGTCTCTTCATCACTTGCGTTTGCCGACTGAGATTTGTACCCACTACACATGGGAGTCTCTGGGGACTCATTAAAAACCCCCTTGCAAAAAAAAAAAAAAAAAATCCCCCTTGCAGCACACCACAGAGCCGTGCATTTGGGGGTGGGTGGGCTCTTTCCTGAGAATTGGACAGAGAAGAAGAACCCTCAGAGGGCATTATTGATTCTGGAAATCTTCTTTTCCTTCTGTTGGATTTTGATGGAAATATTCATCTAACTTTCTGGATTTTGTCTTTTTTTTAAAAAACATTTGAGCGCACTTCATAATTAATTTACTAATGGATTGTATTTTTCAGTCTGAACTGAGGTTCTTGTTTTTAGTAGAAGAATTATGACTCCATTCACTTACCATTATGTTTAGTCATTTCCTGGGTTCATATTTTGTTTCAATTTTTATATTTCCTTGCCTCTTTTCCATTATGTCTTTTGTTTATTTGTACCTTGCAAGTAAGTATGTATGCTAAGTCATATTTTTTTTCAGCAGTAATGGGCAATTAACTTAATAAAAAAAAAAATCAAACTTGAGATCAGATTCGCAGTTACCAGAGGTTGGGGTGCAGGGGTGGGGGATTTGGAGGAAGGTGGTCAAAAGGTACAAACTTCCAGTCATAAGAGAAATAAGTACTAGGGATGTAATGTACAACATGATGACAAGAGCTAACAATGCCGTAAGGTATACAAGAAAGTTGTTAAGAGGGTAAATCCCAAGAGTTCTTATTGCCAGGAGAAAATGGTTTTCCTTTTTTTCTTCTTTTCTTTTTATTGTATTTCTATGAGGATGGATGTTAGCTGAACCTATTGTGGCAATCATTTGGCAATATGCCCATCAAACCATCATACTACATACCTTAAGTTTATAGTGATGTATGTCAATTATTTCTCAATAAAACTGGGGGGAAAAAGACACGAGAAAGATTTCCATTCCTTTATGGCTACTTTTTAAAAAATTTTTTTAAAAATTTAAAAAAGATTTTATTTATTCATGAGAAACAGAGAGAGAGAGGCAGAGACAGAGGGAGAAGCAGGATTCATGTAGGGAGCCTGATGTGGGACTTGATCCAGGGACTGCGGGATCATGCCCTGAGCCAAAGGCAGACACCCAACCGCTGAGCCACGCAGGCATCCCATGACTACTTTTTTTAAAAAACAGATTTTATTTGAGAGAGAGCAGGAGGGAGACGGTGAGGGAGAGAATCTGAAGCAGACTCCATGCTGAGCATAGAGCCCTATGTGGGGCTCAATCCCACAATTGTGAGATCATGACCTAAGCTGAAACCAAGAGTCAGATGCTTATCCCACTGAGCCACCCAGGCGCTCCCTTAAGTTAGTTGACTGATGTGTGTTTTGACCATTACTTAGAGTGCTTTATCATGCACTTTCCCAGTGTATGTATATCTTTTCCTCATAGTAACTAATCTCTCTCAAGGCCAGTTAATTAAATGTCGTAAGATTTGTGGCAGCTTAAGTTTGGATCCAGGATCATAGGAAGTTCGTACATCACAGGTAGATAAAGACGTGAAGTTAAAAGTTTTGTTTCCCAGAAATCTATATTCTCCAGATCTATCTAGGAAATCAGATGAATATGCATTAAACTACATGATCATATGGTTTACATTCTTCCATCTGGTCCAAAGAATGGTGTCTGTCCAATCTCTTGCTAAAACATGATACATCGTATTATGCTATTCTCTAGATCTACTAATTTAGTAATTCCGTTAAAATGAAAAATTTGGCTAGTTGGGTATCCATTCATTTATTTCTTCATCCAATTATAATTTCTAAAGATAACCAATAAGAAAAACAAAAACCACTTTTCCATATTTAGTACTAGCAACACTCAGAATTTTTAACTCTCTTCTGTGACGGTTTTTGTTTTTTGTTGTTGTTGGTTTTGTCTTGGTTTTGGTTTTCTGCTTTTCACCACCTACCAAATAAAAGCAAAAAATACTCAAAAGAATGAGAAAGATCATCAGAAAGACCATCATATAATGGAAAGGATATGCTTAATAGTAAAGTGCTAGGGACAGTGAGCATATATGACCTCAATGTATAGTTACAAAATAAGCAAAAATGGGCATAAAAACAAGGAAATTTCATTCCAGAAAACACCATTGTCCTAAGAGATTTTGCTGTCCTATCCTCAGTTAGGCTTGAATTCAATTGCACAATAATAGAAATGTAAACATGGCAGCTGAAGACAATGGAATATTTCCCCCAAGTAACAAGATGTCTGGCACAAAACCTCCAGGGCCAATGCAAAGCCTGTGGAAGTTACCAAGTATCCAGGCTCCTCCTAACTTCATGCTTTGCTGCAGTGTGCTGTTCTTGACCTTGAAGTGTAGAGAAAGATTATTTTCAGCTAAAGGCAATTAAGAAGTAAATACAAGAAACGTCCTCTGCACCACTCTACTTAAAATGAATCCAGACTTAACTTTCTAAACCACCCAGTCTAAGTCAATAGCCTTTTACAAAAGGCCCACAGTGTGCCTGGAATTGGGAAAGTCCGGGTAGACCAGGCATGGTTTCCACTTTGGGGAATGTGGCAGAGACTGCTAGCTGCCCACCCACTATCTAGTCTCCCCTAGTAAACAGATGGTTTTGATTTCGTTCGGGGTAGTAATGCACTCAGCTAAAGGATGGCATTTCCCAGCTTTCCTTGTAGTTAGGACTGGTCATATGACCTCTGGCCAAAAAAAAAAATGGAAATGGAAATGCAGAGCTTCCAGGAAGATTTTTTTTCCAGGAAGATTTCCAGAGTGTTGCTTCAGCTGGAGGTGAGGTTTCATCCTTTTCCCTTTTTAATTCCTGTTCCAGGAATACAGATATGGTAGCTGAGCTCCAGCAGTCAATTCTGAGACTGGCAGAGAAGAAAGAGTGAAGAAATGGGAGTGCCTGATGACTCTGTGAAGCCACGATTCCAGCCCTGGACTGCCAGATGTCTTAGAATCCTTAGCTATTTAAATTACTGTTATTAGAATTTTGTGCTGTGGGCAACCAACCCAAATCCTACATAGTATAAAGATGTTCAATGAGATCCATCTGCCTTTCTTTCTACTCCCTCTTTGACTTCTCTGCTTGCTTACAGTTGGACCTCTACCTCGTTGTGTAGGTGACATACCATTTCTCCATATCTCTGGCCTGCCATACCAGCTATTATCTTACCTATTTCAGTAACTTGTAAGTTGTTTGAGTGGTACCCTGCTAAGCTCTGCCTGGAACCCTAGTAACTATATCCATGGATGTTCCTCAGCCCTTAGTTTGGACCTCAAGGCTATCCCAGCTGAGAAAAAGTATCTTGAGATAGAATCAACGGACAACTTGTACTATGTCGGATTTCCAACTGTCCACATCAGTTGCCCATATGGTCTCATATATCAATCAGGCCACAAACATCCTCCCAACTAGTTCAAAAAGATCAGAAATGTACATGCTAAGTTCTCTGGCTACAATAAAATGAAATATAAAGCGACTACCAAAACAAATAAAAAATAAACCAACTACTTGGAAATTTAAAAATTCATACTAAATCAATAATTGAATTGGAAAGGAGCTCAAGAACACAAAAGGAGTTTATTCAGAAAACGATAATGATTGAAATAGGCCACAGTAATCTCTGTGGAGTGTGTCCAACAGCAGTACTTTCAGGAAATTTTATGATTTAAAGTGTTCTCTGTTTTGGTGGTTGATAAAAAGAGAACATTTTATAAATAATTCAACTGAAGATATTAGAAAAGAATAGGAAGACAAGCCAAACTAAAGAGGAAAAAGAATAGGGGCCCCTGGGCGATTCAGTCAGTTAAGTGTCTGACTCTTAGTTTTGGCTCAGGTCAGGATCTCAGGGTCTTGGGAAGGAGCCCTGCACTGGCCCCCAGTTGGGCGTCCACCTCAGCCTCCAGCTCTGCACTTAGTGCAGTCTACTTGGGATTTTCTCCCTCTCCTTCTGCCCCCCTCTCCACTCCCATGCATGCTCTATCTCTCTAAGACAAATAAACAAAAATCTTTTAAAAAAATAAAGAGGAAAAAATATGATAAAAATAGAAGGAGATAATTCTGAAAGTGGAAAATAATTTCATAGGCTCAATAAATAAAACCAAAAGCCAAGTATTTAAAAGTCAAGTCATAATTCAATGACATTTGATGTGCAAAAGGAGACACCAACCACTATCTAAAAATTTAAATAGAAATTAGAACATAAAAATATTATGCTAAAATAAATAAAGAAAGAAAAGAAAAATATATATGCTAACATTTGAACATACAAATAAAAATATTTTTTTATAATATAAAACTCCAAACTTCATCTAATACATATTAAAATAATAATGTAAGAAGGGGGAAGACATGTGGAAAGTTATTCAACTAGAAGTGTCCAGGTGTGTGTGTGTATGTTAGTTTTTTATTGCTGTGTAATCATCACAAACTCAGTGGCTTAAAACAATCCAAATTTATTATCTTATAGTTTCCCTGACTCAGGAGTCTGGGTACAGCTTAGTTGGGCCATATGGCCCATGGCTCAGAGTTTCACAGGTGACACTCAAGGTGTTGGCTGCACCATGTTCTCATCTCGAGGCTTGACTGAGGAAAAAATCTACTTCCAAGCTCACTGGTTGTTGGTAGAATTCATTTCCCAGTAGCTGTATGACTGAGGGCCCTGCTTCTTACGACTGTTGGCTATCCTCAGGTCCTAAGGCCACCTGCAATTCCTTCCCATGTGGCCCTCCCATAGGTAGCTCACAGCATGGCAATTTGCTTCTTCAAGGCCAACAACAGAATCTTTCCAGTCTACTTAGACAGTCTTATGTGATGAATGAAACCAAATACATCTCATCACCTTAGCGATGGTATATGAGTTAGAAGAAGAATCACGGGTTCCACTGGCATTTGATAGGAGGGGATTGATTATACAGGAACATTACTCATTGGAAGTCACCTTGGGTGCATCCACCACAATATGGGTGCATCCTAAACCCTCCCAAATGTTCAAAGGCTCATTACCTACCTTGAAAAGTGGCAAACAGGAGTTCCATCTCCAAGACTGAAGATCCAAAAGAGGCACATGTGGTGGGCAAAATAAACCTTTAAGAACAAAGCCTCCAACTCTCATCCTTATGTGCCTTAATATCCATTGTTATATACCAATCTACAGCTCAGCTTGCAACTCCAACCTCTGCCCTCCACTTCTTCTCCCTCAATTTAAACCCAGCTACTATGCTCCCAATCCTTGGCTTTACTTTCTTGGTTTGACAAGGAGCTGTCTCAATGGAATCTTGCTGTCCCTGGCTGTCATGCTCTCCCGCTAAGGCCGTATGTGCAATACCTTCAGCTTCGGGGCTCTAGCGACTTTGTAGGCCCTTGCCCTTTGGTCTCCTCTCCTGTCTTATAACCTGCACTTGCAAAACCATTACAGATATTCTGAGTCATACACTAAAGGGCCTGTCTATGATTGATGCTGTGAAGAAAGGGATCGTGGGCTACACCTGATGAAGTCTTGCTTGGTGAGAGCTCTCTAGAGATGGATTAAACTGGAATTGGAAAGTTCTGAGGCTGATTTTGTTAGTGATGACAAAGATCAAATGTAATTCTTGGTCTGTTTTTATAGGATGGTCAGGGAGGAGCTGAAAAACAGACTTGGTCTTTACTAAAATGTATTGGCCTTAAAGTGTCTCTGCTATATCTCATTTCTGAACCTTGAAAATTATGGCCTTTTGCATAGGTCGCACCAAGACGTAAACCTCCATATGGCTTAATCCTGAAATCTAATAAACATAATGCAGGAATAAAGAATAGACTTGAGTGGCCATGTGTTCTAAGGGCAGTGATATCCCCATGCATTCCAACGGAGCAATTTGGTTCTGGAGGGGGCTAAAAAAAGTCCTCTCTTTAATGTAGAAAGTGCAGATATACATATAACATATATATGTACTGATATATAGCCTATATGTGCAATTGAAATTACATGGAAGCACAGTTAAGGAAAAAAAAATGCTTAAGAGTTCCCCTAAGGTGCAAAATAATAAGAAAAATTTCAGAAGCACTGCTATAAGAAACACTCCCCGATAGATACAAGCCATCCACAAATCTTACATAAAAATATACAAGACATCTTATCAAGGGCATTATGGTCAGTGAAATACATCAGACAGAGAAAGACAAATACCATATGATCTCTCTTATACGTAGAATCAATCAATAATCAAACTCGCAGATACAGAGAAGAGATCAGTGGTTGCCAGAAGCAGGGAGAAAAGGTAGGGAAAAGGGTAAACTGTTTTTGTTTAAATAAATTCAATTTTAAAAATATGTGTGTGTGTGTGTGTGTGTGTATAAAATGTGTATATATATATATATATATATATATATTTAATGGTATTCACTAGGATATTATGGGAAACACTACACCATGACCGAAGAGCCTTTATCCCAAGAATGATAGAAATGCTTGACACAGAGGCAAGTATTAATAGTAATCCACCTACATCACTGGATTAAACAATGAAAAATACAATGATTTCAACAAATGCTGAAACAGCATTTGATAAAATTCACTAGGTATTTCTCATTTTTAAAAAAGAGGGAAATAGGAATGTATTACAATAACAAAATACAGACCTTTTAAAAACAGAGCTGGTTTTACTTTTAATACAAAGCAGAAGCATTGTTATTCAACATAGGAACAAAGCAGAAACTTTGACCCCAGCCACTCAAAATGATCATCGGCCACAGGGCGGCTTCATCCTACCTACAGGTCAGTCTGTAGCTAGCCAGCTACTGTCCTTTGTCCAGAGTGGCTGCAGGGCAACATTAACCTCCATACTAGGAATATTTTCTGATGGAAGTCTCCTGAATCTCTGGCACGTAGGCATAACTACCTTGCTGGGTCCTTGAATCCTTGGGAAGTCTGACTTCTCTTGCTATCTTCCTATCCATCTCATTGTTTTCATCCTTACTTAGCTTAGATCATCATCCAGTTTCCTTGAAATTACGTATCTCCGCACCAGGCCTCAGACAAATGTCAACCCTGATCAGGACTTCGGTTCCCCGCCAACCCCTTCGTTCCCCTTTGTTATAGATTTTTCACTCCCTCTTGGACATCAACAAGATAGCACTACCCTTGAAGATTGTTCATTCTGACTCATTCCCTTCTACCCTCTGTTTATTTGTGCATACTTTCACAGCTGGTGATTTGCCAACACCCTTTGGGAGCTTGTACTAGTCATGGATCTTAGTTGCAAACAACAAAAAGGAACTTAAGCAGAAACAAAATTTACATAGGACATTGTAGTAGTTTGCTAGGGCTGTCATAACAAAGTATCACAAACTAGCTTAAGCAACAGAAACTGTCTCAGTCTGAAGGCTAGAAGTCGGAAATTAGGGTGTTGGCACAGTTGTTTCCTTTGGAAGGCCAAGGCCGCAGGAGGATTCGTTCCATGCCTCTCCCCCAGCTTCCAATGGTCTGCTAGCAATTTTCGTATTCCTTGGATTGTAGATCTTTGCCTTCATCTTCATATGGCCCTCCCTCTGTGTATCTGTGTCCAAATTTCCTCTTCTTATAAGGACAACAATCATATTGGATTAGAGGCCTACTTGACTCCAATAGGACCTCACCTCAACTAATTACTTCCACAACAACCCCATTTCCAAGTAAGATCATATTCTTAGGTACCGGGGTTAGGACTTCAACATATGAATTTCTGGGGGTCACAACTTAACTCTTAACAGATATACTCTCAGTAGCTCATTGTATCAGCACCAGGACCAGAGTATCAGGTTTATACAGGAACCAAAGGAAGAAGACTGTCAAGATGGTGCATCAGGAGCCGACAGCCTAGAACTCTGGGGCTCACCAATGGGGCACATATTCCACAACCACTGCTGACCCCACCACAGCAGGTCATTAGAGTAGCTCTGCTGGGTCTGGTCCTAAGGGCTCCTGCTGGGGCCTCAGGCTCTATCTAGATTCCTACATAGCCCCTCACAATGCAAGTCCAAGTGAGGCATCTGACTTGTGGCCAAGTCTGGGCCACAGGCTAATACTCTAATTGCTAGGGGGCAAGAAAAGCACACTGTGCCCTCTCTGTGATGGGAAGCAATCTTGACTCCATCGTATATCGAGATTCTATCACAGTTACAAGGGTGTTGGGGTGCTGGACAGATGTGTTAGTCTTGGTTCTGCAGAGAACTAGAACCAATGGAGGACAGATGATGATAGACTGATTAGACAGATAAATGGAAGAGGAGATTTATTGTAGGAATTGGTTCACACAATTATGGAGGCCAAGAAGTCCCACAGTCTGCCATCTGCAAGCTATTTCGAAAATGAGGAAAGCCAGTGATGTAATTCAGTCTGAGTCTGAAGGCCTGAGAACCAGTGGAGTTGATAATAGAAGTCTGAATCCAAAAGCCCAAGAATGGGAGGGCCAGTAGGTAAGTCCGAGTCTAAACCCAAAGACCTGAGGACCAGGAGTACCAATGTCTGAGGGCAGGAGATGTCCTAGCTTAAGCAAAGAGAACAAATCTACTCTCCCTCTACCTTTTAGTCCTATTCTGTCTCTCAATGGATTGAAAGACCTCACTGGTCTTTACTCATCTACAGAGTCACATGTTAATCTCTTCCAGAAACACCCTCATAGGCACACCCAGAAATCATGTGTTAACAACTATCAGAGGCATCACTTGCCTAAACAAGCTAATACATAAAACTATCACGGCAAACAAAATGACAAATGTCACTACAAAACCGTTTGCCAAATCCTGTACATAGTGGTCTTCAACGTGTGGAACGGAACACCAGCTACAAGGATCTCCTGGGAGCATCTCAGAAATGTAAATTCTTGGCCCTATGCCAGATACACTGAATTAGAAATGCTAGGGTGGGGCCCAGCAAACTTTTCAACAAGTCCTTTTCTTCCTTTTTATTTTATTTTATTTTTACAGCTTAATTGAGGTGTAATTGACATACAATGTTACATATAAAGTTCACACTTTTATGAATTTAAATAGGTATAAATCCATAAAACGGGGATCCCTGGGTGGCTCAGCGGTTTGGCACCTGTCTTTGGCCCAGGGCGTGATCCTGGAGTCCTGGGATTGAGTCCTGCATCTGGCTCCCAGTATGGAGCCTGCTTCTCCCTCCTCCTGTGTCTCTGCCTCTGTGTGTGTGTGTGTCTCATGAATAAATAAAATCTTTTAATAAATAAACCCATAAAACCATCACCACAATCAAGATAATACACATACGCATCACCTTTAATGTTTCTTCAACCCCATTGTCATCTCTCCCTCCTTCTTTCCACACACACTCCCAACATCCTAAGGCAACAATTGATCTTGTGTTGCTCTAGGTTAGTTTGCAATGTTTAGAACTTTACATATACACAATCAAAGTATTATTCTTTGCTTTTTTAAAAGATTTTATTTAAGTAATCACTACATCCAATATGGGATTCAGACTCACAACCCCAAGATCAAGAGTCACACACACTAACTACTGAGCCAGCCATGTGCCCCTTCTTTGTCTTCTTTTATTCAGCATAACAAATTTTACATTCATCCATGTCACATTATGTGTCAAGATCCCATTCTTTTCTGTGATGAGTAGTGTTTCATTATGTGGATACGTTTGTTTATCCATTAACCCATTCATAAATGGGTTTGGATTGATTCTAGTTTAGGGCCATTATAAATAAAGCCACTGTGAACATTCATGTGAGAGTCTTATGGACATACACTTGCATTTCTTTTGGGTAAATATCTAGAAGTGGAATGACTAGATTATATGGTAGTTGTATGTTTTATCGTTTAAAAAAAACTGCCAAACTTTTTTCCAAAAAGATTGTTCTATTTTGCATTTCCACCAGCAGTGTATGAGCTTCCAGTACCTTCATATCCTTATCAACACTTGGTAAGGTCATCAGTCTTTTAAAAAATTTTTAGCCATTCTGAAAAGTGTGTAGTGGTATCTCATTGTAGTCTGTATTTGTATTTTCCTAATACCTAAGGATGTTAAGCATCTTCATGTGCTTATTTGCCATCTGTTTATCTTTTTTGGTGAAATATCTGTTCAAATCTTTCACTCATTTTTTATTGGATTATTTACCTCACTGAGTTACAAGAGTTCTTCATATAGTCTAGATACATGTCTTTTGTCAAGTAATATTTTTCAGATATTTTCTCCCAGTCTGTGGCTTGTCTTTTGGTTTTTTCCTTTGATAACAGTGTCTTTTGAAGAGCAAAATCTCAAATTTTGAGGAAATCTAATGTATCAATATTTTTCTTTTACAGTTTGTACCTTTTGTGTCATATTTAAGAAATCTTGCTAAACCCAAGCCTACTAAAATTTTCTACTAAATTCTCCTCCAGAAATTTTAGCTTTTAAATTTAGGTCTATATGATCCATTTAAAGTTATTTTTTAAGATTTTTTTTTTTTAATTTTTTATGATAGGCACACAGTGAGAGAGAGAGGCAGAGACACAGGCAGAGGGAGAAGCAGGCTCCATGCACCGGGAGCCCGACGTGGGATTCGATCCCGGGTCTCCAGGATCACGCCCTGGGCCAAAGGCAGGCGCTAAACCGCTGCGCCACCCAGGGATCCCATTTTTTAAGATTTTATTTATTTATTCATGAGAGACACAGAGAGAGGTAGAGACATAGGCAGAGGGAGAAGCAAGCTCCCTACAGGGGAGCCCCAAACCCCAAACCCTGGAATCACAGCCTGAGCCGAAGGGATATGCTCAACCGCTGAGCCACCCAACCATCCCTAAATTTTTAAGAAACTTTATTTTGATATAAGTTTAGGTTTACAGAAAAGTTGCAAAGATAGTAAAGAGAATTCATATATATATATATATATATATATATATATATATATATATATACACACACACACACTTTACCCAGTTTCCCCTGATGTTAACAACTTACATAAGCCATAGTACAATTATCAAATAAGAGAAATGAACATTTATTAACTAAGCTACTGACTTTGTTTAAATTTCACCCATTTTTCCCTCTACTGTTCCTTTTTGTTCTAGCCTCCAATCCAGAATCCCCATACTGTATTCAATTGTTGCGACTCCTTAGGCTCTTCCAATCTATGAGGATTCCTCAATCTTTCCTTGTCCTTCAAGTTAATTTTCATATATGATATGAGGTAAAAGTCAAGGTTCATCTTTTGGCATATGGCTCTTTAATTATTCCACACCATTTCTTGAAAAGATTCTCCTTTCTCTCATTGAATTGCCTTGAAAAATTTGTCAAAAGATCAAAGGACTACAAACATGCAAATCTATTTCTGGACTATGTTCTGTTTCATCAAGATTTCTATTTTTTTATTTTTAGATCAATACAATATTGTCCTGATTTTTGTAGCTCTATAATAAATCTGAAATCAAGTGGAGTTAGTCCTCCAACTTTGTTTTTCTTATTCAAAGTTGTTTTGGCTACTCCTGGTCCTCTAAGTTTCCAGATGAATTTTATTTTAATTTTTTCAAAGATTTTATTTATTTATTCATGAAAGTCACAGAGAGAGACAGAGACATAGGCAGAGGGAGAAGCAGGAGCAGGCTCCATGCAACGAACACGATGTGAGTGTCAATCCCAGATCCCATGACCACGCCCTGAGCCAAAGGCAGACATTCAACCAATGAGCCACCCAGGCATCCCTCCAGATGAATTTTAGACCAGTTTTTAAATCTCTACAAAGAGCCCTCTGGAATTTTGATTGGGATTGCATCAAATACACAGATCAATTTGGGGAGAATTGACATGTATTGCTATTGAGCCTTCCAATCCATGAATTTAGAATTTCTCTCCACTTATCTAGGTCTTCATTAATTTCTGTCAGTAATATTTTATAGTCTTCAGATTCCGTAGTGTACAGATCTTGAACATCTTTTGCCAAATTTATCCCTAATAAGCATTCCAGGTGAGTCTGATGCACAGTAAAGTCTTAGAATCACTTCTCTACATCAGCACTGTTAACTTAAACATAATTTTGGAAAAAATAAGTGTTAGAACAGAATATGCAAAAAACTGATAGAGTATGCAAATATAAATGGGAACTTAGTAAAGTCAGGGGTTATAATTCTTTTTTTTTTTATTTATTTTTTATTGGTGTTCAATTTACTAACATACAGAATAACCCCCAGTGCCCGTCACCCATTCACTCCTACCGCCCGCCCTCCTCCCCTTCTACCACCCCTAGTTCGTTTCCCAGAGTTAGCAGTCTTTACGTTCTGTCTCCCTTTCTGATATTTCCCCACACATTTCTTCTCCCTTCCCTTATATTCCCTTTCACTATTATTTATATTCCCCAAATGAATGAGAACATATAATGTTTGTCCTTCTCCGACTGACTTACTTCACTCAGCATAATACCCTCCAGTTCCATCCACGTTGAAGCAAATGGTGGGTATTTGTCATTTCTAATAGCTGAGTAATATTCCATTGTATACATAAACCACATCTTCTTTATCCATTCATCTTTCGTTGGACACCGAGGCTCCTTCCACAGTTTGGCTATCGTGGCCATTGCTGCTATAAACATCGGGGTGCAGGTGTCCCGGCGTTTCATTGCATCTGTATCTTTGGGGTAAATCCCCAACAGTGCAATTGCTGGGTCGTAGGGCAGGTATATTTTTAACTGTTTGAGGAACCTCCACACAGTTTTCCAGAGTGGCTGCACCAGGTCACATTCCCACCAACAGTGTATGAGGGTTCCCTTTTCTCCGCATCCTCTCCAACATTTGTTGTTTCCTGCCTTGTTAATTTTCCCCATTCTCACTGGTGTGAGGTGGTATCTCATTGTGGTTTTGATTTGTATTTCCCTGATGGCAAGTGATGCAGAGCATTTTCTCATATGCATGTTGGCCATGTCTATGTCTTCCTCTGTGAGATTTCTGTTCATGTCTTTTGCCCATTTCATGATTGGATTGTTTGTTTCTTTGGTGTTGAGTTTAATAAGTTCTTTATAGATCTTGGAAACTAGCCCTTTATCTGATATGTCATTTGCCAATATCTTCTCCCATTCTGTAGGTTGTCTTTGAGTTTTGTTGACTGTATCCTTTGCTGTGCAAAAGCTTCTTATCTTGATGAAGTCCCAATAGTTCATTTTTGCTTTTGTTTCTTCTGCCTTCGTGGATGAATCTTGCAAGAAGTTACTATGGCCGAGTTCAAAAAGGGTGTTGCCTGTGTTCTTCTCTAGGATTTTGATGGAATCTTGTCTCACATTTAGATCTTTCATCCATTTTGAGTTTATCTTTGTGTATGGTGCAAGGGAGTGGTCTAGTTTCATTCTTCTGCATGTGGATGTCCAATTTTCCCAGCACCATTTATTGAAGAGACTGTCTTTCTTCCAATGGATAGTCTTTCCTCCTTTATCGAATATTAGTTGCCCATAAAGTTCAGGGTCCACTTCTGGATTCTCTATTCTGTTCCATTGATCTATGTGTCTGTTTTTGTGCCAGTACCACACTGTCTTGATGACCACAGCTTTGTAGTACAACCTGAAATCTGGCATTGTGATGCCCCCAGATATGGTTTTCTTTTTTAAAATTCCCCTGGCTATTCGGGGTCTTTTCTGATTCCACACAAATCTTAAAATAATTTGTTCTAACTCTCTGAAGAAAGTCCATGGTATTTTGATAGGGATTGCATTAAACGTGTATATTGCCCTGGGTAACATTGACATTTTCACAATATTAATTCTGCCAATCCATGAGCATGGAATATTTTTCCATCTCTTTGTGTCTTCCTCAATTTCTTTCAGAAGTGTTCTATAGTTTTGAGGGTATAGATCCTTTACCTCTTTGGTTAGGTTTATTCCTAGGTATCTTATGCTTTTGGGTGCAATTGTAAATGGGATTGACTCCTTAATTTCTCTTTCTTCAGTCTCATTGTTAGTGTATAGAAATGCCACTGACTTCTGGGCATTGATTTTGTATCCTGCCACGCTACCGAATTGCTGTATGAGTTCTAGCAATCTTGGGGTGGAGACTTTTGGGTTTTCTATGTACAGTATCATGTCATCAGCGAAGAGGGAGAGTTTGACTTCTTCTTTGCCAATTTGAATGCCTTTAATGTCTTTTTGTTGTCTGATTGCTGAGGCTAGGACTTCCAGTACTATATTGAACAGCAGTGGTGAGAGTGGACATCCCTGTCTTGTTCCTGATCTTAGGGGAAAGGCTCCCAGTGCTTCCCCATTGAGAATGATATTTGCTGTGGGCTTTTCATAGGCTTTTAAGATGTCGAGGAATGTTCCCTCTATCCCTACACTCTGAAGAGTTTTGATCAGGAATGGATGCTGTATTTTGTCAAATGCTTTCTCTGCATCCAATGAGAGGATCATATGGTTCTTGGTTTTTCTCTTGCTGATATGATGAATCACATTGATCGTTTTACGGGTGTTGAACCAGCCTTGTGTCCCAGGGATAAATCCTACTTGGTCATGGTGAATAATTTTCTTAATGTACTGTTGGATCCTATTGGCCAGTATCTTGTTGAGAATTTTTGCATCCATGTTCATCAGGGATATTGGTCTGTAATTCTCCTTTTTGGTGGGGTCTTTGTCTGGTTTTGGAATTAAGGTGATGCTGGCCTCATAGAACGAATTTGGAAGTACTCCATCTCTTTCTATCTTTCAGGGGTTATAATTCATATGAATTGATAAAACAGTTGAATAAAGTAGATGAATGTAAGATACACTATATACTCAAAATACAACATAATTTCTTTGACCTGATTAGATATTTTAATTAAAAATGAGATCCCATTCTCAATAGTAACAAAAAATAGCAAGTGAAAATTTTAATTGTATTTAATATAATTTATGTTTTAAAAAAATCTTGTACAGTGATGCCTGGGTGGCTCAGCGGTTGGGCGTCTGCCTTTGGCTCAGGGTGTGATCCACCCACATCTGGCTCCCTGCAAGGAGCCTGCTTCTCCCTCTGCCTAGGTCTCTGCCTCTCTCTCTCATGAATAAATAAATAAATCTAAAAATAAATTAAAAATCATGTATGTTCATATGTTTATATATGTAAATGAATAAAGAAAGGCCTGGAAATCTGAGACAAGTGCTTTTCCCAGGAAGATGTATAGAAAGTAAGAAAGGGTTGTCTACTTCCTTTGAATTTCTTCCAATGATAAGATATTAACACAGTACTTGTAATTGTTAAAAACTTTCCTAAACAGCATATAGGATTTCATTTTGTCAACTGCAGATACATTTGTGAACACATTTGTGTCTCAAAAGATGATTATACAAATTTAATAGCAGTTATGTATAGATAGTAGAATTTCAGATGATTTTCACTGTGGTTTTTTTTTTTTTTTTTTTTAGTGTTTAAGGCTTTACAATAAGCATGTACTATTTTTATAATGAAAAGCAATAAAGGTATCTTCATTTTGGAAAGAAACATAATCTAAAGAGTGCTGTTCATGACACACACAGGACACTTAAAAACTAAGAAAAATATAAACAAACAGAAAAACAGATCAGTTCTTATTTCTTTTTCTTTTTTTTTAAAAGTAGGCTCTACACCCAGCATGGACCCCAACACTAGGCCTGAATCTACAACCTGGAGACCAAGACCTGAGCTGAGATCAAGAGTCACTCAACTAACTGAGCCACCCAGGTGCCCCAGATCATGTTCCTATTTCTAATTTATAGTATATTCACATATAAATATAATAGAGACAAATCTTCCCAAGCTATAAACAGATTTATTATCATACTGATTAGCATTTTAACATAAGAAACTTCCTGTTAAAATATTTATTCCACTCTCTTTTTATAAAACCTACTGAATATAGCAAAAAGAAATGAAATATAGAGGGAGGGAGGCCTACATTTTCAATGAGGCAAGGAAGCACCAAAGCAGAAACCATAAGGCAAACCAGCTGGTCACTGTGGGACCAAAACTAGAATAGGAAAGAGATGACAGGTGCCTCCTTGAACCCACAGTAGGACCCAGATCACCAAAGGTCCATGGTGGAAGTTTAGCTGATGACACCTTTATCCCATGTATAAGGTGTGATAGTATGGGCTGACTGTAGAAACTGGGGAATATCCCATAGAGAGCAGGACTCACAGTGCAGAGTGGCCTGGGTGGTGGAGCTGCAGGAATCATCTTACCAAACTCACCTCTGGAAAGGGAGATATGTGGGGATGATGCAAGGGGAAGGAGGAAGTGGAGGCAGGAACCACCAGATTGCACCACAGGGAGCCTAGGAGTCTGAGTCACTGGATTTCCAGAACACCAAAATTTGAGGGAAGATGATCCCCAAAGAAAAGGAAATAACTGAAAGGGTGGTTTGAGACAACAAAACCCATGAAAATTTAAGGCTCCTAGATACTCTCCAATCTCACCAACTTCTTCACTTATCATACCATTATTCAGCCAGTAGTGGCCCCCATTCAAACCATAATGGGATTCACACACGGAAATTATAGGAGAAGGGAATATTACACAAAAAGATGAGAAGAAAGAAAGAAAGAAAGAAAGAAAGAAAGAAAGAAAGAAAGAAAGAAAGAAAGAAAGAAAGAAAGAAAGAAAGAAAGAAAAGAAAAGAAAGAAAAGAAAAGAAAGAAAAGAAAGCAAAGAAAGCAAAGAAAGAAAACACAAGAGGAATTACCTAAGGTGTGGTATTACCCAAAGAGGTTTAGATAAAGTTTCCATATTCTCAGAGAAATTTCAGACAACACAATCTAGAAAAAGACTCCAAAGACAGAAGAATTCAAAAAAGAGATTTAAAAAATGAAAAGAGTAAAAGTAAACTAGTAGATTCTAGATGAAAATGGAACCACAAACAATGACAGAAATGGAATCTACAACAGAAGCAACAAAAAAATAGGATACAAATAACTATGTAATTAAGACCACAGTGGAAAGATTCTGGGAAATCACATGAAATGAACAACAAAACTCAAGATTTTTACATAATTCTAGAGAAAATTGCTATTGTTATAGAAGACCAATAATAGAATCCTTGGCATTTATAAAGGAGAATAGTAATTTCTGAAGAAGATAAAAGGAATTAAAAATACATTATTATCAAAAACAGAAGAGGATTTTTGTTGAAGTAAGGATGATCTAAATCTACAGATTAAAAGGACGTATAAGGGCAGCCCAGGTGGCTCAGTGGTTTAGCGTGGTCTTCAGCCCAGGGCCTGATCCTGGGGACCTGGGATCGAGTCCCGGGTCGGGCTCCCTGCATGGAGCCTGCTTCTCCCTCAGCCTGTGTCTCTGCCTCTCTGTCTCATGAATAAATAAAATCTTTAAAAGAGTGCTCGCTTCGGCAGCACATATACTAAAATCTTTAAAAGAATAAATAAATAATAAATAAAAGGACATATACACATAGACTGTTCAACATTGAGATATATCTTAGTGAAGCTATACAACACCAAGGATAAGAAAATCTCACATGGATGGCCATGTAGTTAATAAACCATGTGCAGAGAGAAAAATTAAGTTTCTTTGGGCTTCATCTCAATGCCAAAAGATAGCAAACCAACATCTAAAAAGATGTGAAGGAAAGAAAACATGATTCAAGGATTGTGTACATGCCAAGTTACCTTCAAGCATAAAGGCAATGGACAAGCATTCTTAGGCATGTGAAACTATAGGGAACAAGGCACCCAGGAAATCTTCTCAAAAAACAACTTCTAAGTGAAATCTATCCAACCAAGGGATGAGTCAATATAAATTCTAGAATAGAAAACCTAAGTGGAAAAAAAAAAAAAAAGGAAAACCTAAGTGTATCAGTTTCCTAGAGCCGCCATAACAGGGTTCCACAAACCAGATGGCTTAGAACAATAGAAATTCATTGTATTACAATTTTTGAGTCTAGAAGTCTGAAATCAAGGTGTCAGTAGGGCTATGTTCCCTCTGAAAGAGCTAGAGACAGATCCTTCCAATCCTTTTCCAGCTTTTTAAAGCCCTACACATTCATTCACCAGTAGCAGCAAAACTCCAATTTTCACATCATGCATGTCAACATCCAGATTTCCCCTTTGTAAAGACATCAGTAGTCTTGGATTAAGGCCCACTCTAATGACCTCATTTTTATTTATTTATTTTTTTTATTATTATTTTTTTTAATGACCTCATTTTTAATTTGATTACCTCTGTAAACACTCTTTCCAAATAAGGTCACATTCTGAGGAACTAGGAATTATGACTCCAACATACATTTTTTGGGGGGGAGGATACAATTGAATGTGTAACACGGCGGTAATACAAAGGGTTGAGCATTAAGTCCATTAGAGATTGAGCTCAAACTAAACAACGGTAAGAAATGTGGTTAGAGGACAAAATGAAGGGAGGTAAATATTGATGATAGAACATAATAAAAACCAAGAGAGCAGGAGAGCGGGATAAATTGTGAGTAATTCCTTACCGTTAGAAGGAAGTCCAGACATGCCACTTAAAACTGAAACTTGTTTTTTAAGCTTAAATTTTATTAAAAAAAATTTTTAAGCATCGTTGACACACAAACTCGTTTTTTAAAGCATAACAAATTTAATCTCTTAATGTTTGTCATTTTTACTTAATTCTGAAAGAATTAATCTTTTGAAAACTTGTAAAGAAACAAGTCATTGCTAAGTTTGTCTTTAGTTTTTCTGACAAACTCAACTACATCAATATTAAGTTTTTTTCCATCTAAAATAGTCTGCAGAATGAGATCCCATCTCATAAAATTATATAGTTGTTCTAGCTCTCCACGTACCTAAAGAGTCTTTAAGGATGTTTTATAGAAGTTGGTAATGGTTATCTCTGAGCAGTAGAATGTATAGGGAGATTTTTTGTTTGTTGAACTTTGTTTACTGTATTAACTGAATTTTTATAATAGATGCTATTTTGAACAAAAACAGTGAAATTGTTTTTTTGTTTTGTTTTGTTTTGTTTTCTAAAAGCTTTCTTTGCAGGCATTGGGGGTGGGCCTCAACTCCAGATTCTAGGAGGCAGCGGGCCCAGGGAGCACAAAGTGGGGACCGAGGGTGCTGTGACAGCCAACACAAGGTGCCTGGGCTGTTGGGGGCCCTTCCACAGCTGGGGGTCCTGTTTTGCAGCTGTTGTGGCAGGAATCTCCCCAAGTGCAAATCCCACCACATGTTTTAAGGACTTTCCATGGTCAGACCCAGCCCTCAAAGCAGCCACATGTCCTCGAAGATCAGCAAATTGAGTCAGAGCTGCCCTCTAACTCTTAAGACCCAGCATTTGCTTTACTGTGACATCAAAGAAGCCAATGCTCCCAGAAACCAACCTGGAGGTTGGCTCTGTTCTTCTCGAGCCCCAGGCATCAGAGTTGCCTGTGCGATGGTCCTGAGCTCACAGCTGTGAGATCAAGTTCCCCACTCCACCTGCAAGCTGCACTTTTTCAACAGGAAAGGCATCTGGGCACATAACCGTCATCATCATGTTCATATTTTATTGTTCCTCTTCTTATATCTGGTTGCCCCCAAATGCTTGGCAGGAAGTTTATCTTTTATTATTTCTCTTCCTGTATTTTAATGGAAACGCTAGAGGTTTCTGTGGATACAGCACGCAGGCAGCTGGGCTTTGTAAGGCTGAGCACATCACAAAAGGGTCATGGGCTTTTGGCCTTACCTCCTGAAAGTTGGTGCTGGCCTTCACATTTGATCTATCTAGCCTATAAGATGTGACAGGTGTCCCACCAGGAGATACCAGCTCAGCAGCAGTGGGTGCCCGGACAAGCAGGAGGGCAGTGGCACGAACAGGGTCTCAGCTTGGGCCAGCACCCCTTATGGGGCCTGTGACCCTGAATGCTGGCCTCAGAGAGCGTGGCGCGTAGGGCCTGCATACTGGACTCTGCCAAAAGGCTACAGATCTCATGTAGCCGGGGTCTCCAAGGGACAGGATCCCCAGACAGCTTGTCCCAGTATCACGGCTATGGAGGCACGTGGAAGGCTCCAGGGAATGCTGAGCACCAAGAAACAGGGCAGGAGCCATCAGCACCTGCCAGCAGCCCAGGAAACTTCTTGGAAAATGTGGTCTCTAGTCACTTTTTTTTTTTTTTAAGTTAGAGAGATTATTATTAAACAGAGAAATTTGTTTGTTTCAACATACAGGAAATCAATGTATTTCAAATAATCTAACAGGACACGTTCTTACTACGTTCTCTGTTGTTCTGAATCTAGGTCCTAGACTTGTCTGTCGCGATCTGTCCGTTTCCTCTTTGCGCTCTAGGAACATCTAAGGCTAGTGGCAGCTATTCCGAGAGGCTGAGTGTCTCAGAGCTTATATCCATTTAGACAAGGCGGCAGAGACCGTCTTATCACCCGCCACCCTGACCTCCGCAGCAGCTGTATCTCCTCCCACACCCTTTTCCCTGGAGCAGCTTCTCCTGTGCGTCACTGCGCCTGGCAAGGCTCTCCCTCCTCTGATACTTGTCATTCCGGCAGATGGCTTCTGCTCCACTTACCTCTGCTCCCTTAGTTGCGTTTTCTCCACAAAGTTTACATCTCTAGAGAGCCACCTCGGTTTATTAAAAATATAAATTCTAGTCATTCACGGAAAGCAGATTATGAACCAGCAGCAAAATGAATCCGCTTTCACCACAGCCTCCCCACAGCCTTTCAGACCACTGCCCGCAGTGGGAGCTGATGCCTCTGCACTATCTGATGTCAGATCTTGTGTGACTATGTTTAGCCACTTTCTTGTGAGCCACTCCTTCAACTCATTCACGCCTCAGCCTGCTTGATCAGGCTTCTGGCCCCCCACCCCCACCCCTGCTCTATGGATAATGCTCTTTCCTAGACCACCAGTGAGTCCCTACTCATACCAAAAAGGAGGGACATATTCCACCTCCCATTTGCCCGATCCCTCTGCTCATGTGAAATGTTTTCTCCATCTTTAAACTCCAGTGGCCACTGGTTCCGCTCCCATCTTTCTCTCCCAGTTCTTCCTGCAGGCCATCTGAGAGTTCCTCTCACTCTTTAATGGCCATCTCTTCCTCCTCTCCCCACAAGTGTTCAGGTTTCTATATTCAGTGAGCAAGCTCTTCCATCCTCATGTTTCAACTACCAGATGTCTCCAAACCCAGCCCTCTCCAGGTTTCCATTCCCATTTAACGAGCTTTAATAGGTGGTCTTAATTTACCCTGCACTGGGACGTGATCATGCCCCAAACTCTCTCTCTTCCTGGGTTACACTTCCTGTATTACATTGTTTCCGCAGCCCATGCTCATAAATGGAAGTAAGAGCCATTCTCAGGTCCCCAAAGCAGAAGTCACTCTGAGAGCTTCAATTATGGTCTTTGGTTTCATCAGAAAGCACGGCCTCGAGGGATTTAGCAGATACTGAGCTCAGAGAGGAAGTTTGATTGCTCTTCCTCCTGTATCTGTGTCCCCTTGGAACTCTTTATCCCCCCAGGTGGAAAATGTGGAGGAAAAACTAGGCATCTCCTTTGCTTGCACTGGTAATGTCAACCTTGAGAGGCCATATGTGAAAACAAGGATGGAGGATGAATCAAGTGGATGAAGTGGATGAAGAATGAGTGCAGTAGCATTTCCCCAAATGCTCCAGTGTGTTCTGAGAATACAAATCAAGCCAACTCACGCAGCTCTGAACGCTGGAGCTTTAATCTTTCAAGAACACATTTCCTTCCTGTACTTCTAGTAATTACTGTTTCTGGCTTTTCTGGAAATCCCTCCAGTCATCCTGACTCTCTCCTCCCAAAGAATTGAGTCATTAAAATAGAACCCTGAGAAGTTAATTTGACTCCTTTGCTCTTTGAAATGTGCTGGGTGGAAAGAGCCTGGGGAAATGGACTGAGAACTTGGGGAGGGGTGGGGAGGTTCTTCAACTGGTTCTTCCATCTCAGGAAAAAGAAACTGAATAAAAGAATCCTTGTTTTAAGTTAGTCATCCACAGAAAAGTGATTTTGTGGGGAAAACATTCATGCTTGGACTATTTTAGTATTTACAGAGCCTTGAACCTGAAATCCACAAATGGGCTTTATCAAAATATATGATCCTCCAGAAACTGTGAGCAATGCGTTTTCGCGTCTGTATATTTTTCTGAGAAGAGGATCCATAGCTTTTATCAGATTCTCAAAAGGGTTGAGAATACCCCAAGGGTCCCTGATACTCCAAAAGGTAAGAGCTACTCACTTAGAGGTTAACTTTATCTATTGCTATAAAACTTAACAGTGTAATGTAGCTAACATTATCTCACAGGTTGTATGGGGCAGGAATTGAGGAGTGGCTTAGCTGAGGGACTCTAGGGGTCTCTTGATGTTGTAGTCAAGAAGTCTGCTGAGGTTGCTATCATGTGACAGCTTGACAGGAGAATCTACTTCCAAGATGGTTTGTTTACATGGCTGTTGGCAGAAGGCCTCAGTTCCTCACTGGCTGTTAGCAGGAGGGCTCCACTCCTCGCCACATGGACCTCTCCGTCTGGCTGCCTGAATGTCCTCACAACACGGCGGTGGGCTTCCCCCAGAGTGCGTGACTGAGGGCGAGGGGAAAGTCATAGTTTCTTTTAGGACTTAATCTCAGGAGTCCTATGTCGTCATTTCTGCCACATGCTATTCTATAAGCAAGACCGTTCACTCTCAGGGTGAGGTAATTGGGTTCCATTTTTTGAAGGGTGGAGTATCAAAGAATTTGTAAATATATGTTTAAACTACCAAACTAGTAAAGAGGTTTTGTTGAAAAGCATTTCTCGTTCCCCTTCATAACCCTCCCCATTCTTCCATCAGAATTTGGGACTCCTCCAGGGGAGGGCTCCCCTACGACCTTGGACAAATCACTAAGCCTCTTTGTGTCTCCATCTTTTCATTGGTAACTAAGGATAATAACAGCACCTACTTCAGAGGATTGTTGTAGGAGGATTAAATGAAACTCTGGTTTAATAAATGCTAAAAACATGTTAGCTGTAAATGGTGACCCTACTCTCAACCTAGAGTTCCATTTACCTTAAATAGAATTGTGTATTAAAAAAAAAAAAAAAAAAAAAGAATTGTGTATTTTTGGATTGTAAATCTTCTAGGTAAGGATGGTGCCAAACACTGGATTCACAAAACCTTTTAGGAATGAATAGCAAGAAAACCTACATTATGATGTCATGAATATAAAATACTATGCAAAGCAATCCTATATATTGTTTGGCGACAGATAGAAAAAAGTGTATGGGACTCATAAATACCAAATGTAGGATATTGATTACCTCTGGAAGGAAGAGAGGGAAGTGTAACCCAGGATGGGTCTCCAAGAGGCTTCAGCTATATTAGAACTACATTTCTTGAGTTGAGTAGATAATCCCTGGTTGTGTATCCTGTTAGTCTTTATATCTTTTTGTATATATTAGATATTATAAAACAAATATTAAAATAAATGACATGTATTAGTTTCTATTTTGCAGTTTTCCTTTGTTATTTCAGAGTTAATTAAAAATTTTCCAGGCTCAGGGCATCTGGCTGGCTCAGTCAGTAGAGCATGTGACTTGATCTTGGGGTTGTGAGTTTGAGCCCCACATTAGGGGTAGAATTTACTCAAAAGCAAAAAAAAAAAAAAAAAAACCAAAAAACTTTCTGTTTGTATTTTGGCAAATCGCCAGGAATTTAGTGGCATATACATTCCTTGTTTCGTACTATTGGTCCCATCCCCTATCTTCAAAGCCAGCAGCATGCCATCTTCAAATCTTGCTCTTTTTCTGCTCTCTGGCCTCTGTCACCAAAGCTCCTCCAAATCTGATCTCATGTCTCCATTCTATAAGGGTCCTTGTGATTACACCAACCCATTCAGACAGTTCAGGAGAATTTTCCCATTTCAAGTTTCTTATCTTATCACATTTACAAAATCCCTTTGCCAATATTCATAGGTTTTGAGGATTAGGACGTGGACATCTTTGGAGGGCTGTCTTCTGCTGGCCACAAGTGGCCTTAACATTTTGTAGGCCCTAGTATATGGTACCTTTTGTACCCAGCAGAAAACCCCTTGGCCTGCTTAGCTTTTACTGTGCATCTGAGTAGCTTTCCCCACCCTGGTAGATACACAAAGTATCTGGTCACAGAGTAAGCCCCAGGAGGGAAGAAAAATCAAAGAGGCTGGAAATTCCCCAAGCTGGAGAATGGTCCAGAACTACTAAGAGAGTTGTCCTAAATTGGAATAGCTAGACCTTAAAATTTCCTCAAAGCAGCTAGACTTAGCACTGTCGAATATAAATCTGGTCATGTTCCTTTCCTGTGTAAAACCCCATCATGGTTTTCCCTTGGCTTTAGAATAAGGAACAAAGTCCTTGAAATAGTCCTAAGGGTCCTAGATGAGGAATTCTCAACCTCAGCCCTATTAACATTTTGGCAGGGTAATTCTTTGTTGCTGGGGGCTCTCTTGGGCGTTGTAGGGTGTTTGGTAGCATCTGGGACTCTTTCCCACTAGATGCCAGTAACAGCCCTACCCCCCCCACACACACACACACATACTTGCGACAACCAAATTGTGACACCTTGCCAAATGTCCCTGAGGGAGAAAAATCACCTTTCGTTAAAGACTCCTGTGTCTAAAGAAGTCCTACAGGAGCTGGGCCCTAACCATCCTCCCACCCTGTTCGCTCTTCTTTAACCACCTAAAGGACAACTTTCAGGTGGAGACAGCAAGGTTTCTTTGGCCTTGAGATTTCTGCATACACTGTTCCCTCTTTCAGGATCACTCTTCCCCACATCTCCTCACCCGGCAAACTCTGTGTGTCAATCTAAAGGTCTATTACTCAGACATCCCTCCTTGCCCCCGCTTTAAGAGATCACTGCTGTGTGCTGCCACAGCCTCCATCCTGCACTACAAACCCTCTTTGCACCTGCTGTCACTTGTTTGCTTTTTCCACCAGACTGCTGCCTCCAGGAGGGCAGGGCCTGGGACTGTCTGGTCCTATTGATTACAGTGCCCCTGATTAGTGGCTAGAGAGTCTATATTCTCTCACTGTTGGCAGACACTGTCAGCCCAACCCCTGACTATCTCATAATTAGATACCCAGAACAGGAATCAGACCATAAAGCCAGATAAATTCCCAAGGAAGTTCTGGGATTGTCTGCTCCTTGTTGTATCTGGATAATGTTGGCTCCACTAAAGATTAAACAGTAACGTGTGGTCTGATCTGAAAAAAGAGCCTTTACCTGAGGGCAGTAAATTCCTAGGGCTACACATCAGGAATGTTTGCCTAAGGGACTCCTGCTAAATCATGCCCTCTTCCCTGGGGAAGGACCAACACCACGACCTGGCACTAGCTGCCAGGACTCTTTGGGGAGAGAGGCAGACGGTGGGCACTCTGCAGACAAGGAACAGTCCAGCAGGGAGAAGGCTATCACCTGTCAGACCATTCACAGGATAGCATCCACAAATCTGAGACATCTAGACTCTGGCCGGGTTCCCTTTATCCAGCCCAGCCTGGGGCATGTAAATGCAGGCTGGGCAAAGATCTAACACATCCCAGAAACTCAGCCCCATCCCACCAAAGAGGATCAATGCTTTACCTGATTCAAAAGTTGTAACTGAGACTCTGAAATGGAACCTTCTGAACAATACTGAAAGGACAAAGTATAGCCCCTGAGAGCAAGGCACCGAATTTTTCATGATAGGAAAGTTGTGCTTACACTTAGCCTGGGCTCAGTCGCCTCCTCATTCCTCACAGTCTCCCAGAATGAGACCTACATCAGGCTAAGTCAACCATGTAGCTAAATCCACACATTCCTTGTGTTGTTATGTACTTAAAACATTCCTGTAAATATACATACCTTTACCCATAACAAAAATGTTTATTTTCTGATTATGTAAATAGTATGTGCTCATTATAAAAAATGTAAACAACATCCACAAAAATAAGGAAAACAAAACAAAAAAAATCACTGTAAGATAATCACCATTAACGTTTTGATGACCCTCCTTTCCCACATCTTTTTATCCAAATGCACACATCCATATGATTTCATATCATAAGATGAGCTTCTTTGCTCAAATGCATGTATTTAAAAGGAACTTTCTAAGGCACCTGGTTGGCTCAACTGGTTAAGTATCTAACTCTTGATCTCAGCTCAGATCTTGATTTCAGAGTCATAAGATTAAGCCCCGCACTGGGCTCTAGGCTGGGCACGGAGCGTACTTAAAATTAATTAATTAATTGGAACTTGTTATTAGCATCACTAATAGCAAACTGCCATCACTTGACAAAATAGAAGGCCACCCTCAAAAATAAATACGATGAAAACACTGTGATTAAATATTTAGTCAGCTACCCTAGCCCCCAAGGCTCCAAAGCCTGAGGCCCAAACTTTGTCCTTTCAGTATGGTTCAGAAGGACAATACTGAAAGGACAAAGTACAGCCCCTGAGAGCTAGGCACCAAATTTTCCACGATAGGAAAGCTGTGCTTACCCTTAACCTGGGTTCAGTCACCTCCTCATTCCTCACGGTCTCCCAGAATGAGCCCTACATCTGGCTCCAAAGCATGAGGCCCAAACTCTAGGAGTTAAAAAGGAGGTTAGCAAGTGTTAGAGAGGCTTGACTAAGTATACCAAAAGGAGGCTTTCTCTGAGATACAATTAGAAAGATTGAAAGAGAATTAAAAGAAGAAAATATTTCTCTACTTCTACTGCTCCCTGTCTCATACCTATACAGTAGCCTAAGCTTTCTGGGGTGGCTTCAAGAACCTCCCACATCCTCTGGAGAAGGCAAGGAGCAGAATCCATAAGGGCAAGACCCTTCAGGGTCGCTCAAAACAGTGTGGAGGGGACATGCCCTATTGCACCAGCCCCTTGTCCCAAGAAGTGTCCAAAAACTAGAAAAGCCTCTAACAGCACATCAGGGGCAATGGACCTGTTCTCCCTTCCTCCCTCCAGACCCAGGCATCCCTTCTTCCTCAGCCTGGAGTAGAGAGAAGATTCCAGGCTCCTTTTCCTTTTTTATACAAACTTTTCTGCCTCAAAGAAAGGCACTATATAAACATAAAAAGAAAAAAACCCAACATGAAGATCTAACAAATATAAATACGAACCCAACATGGGAGCACTGAAACACATAGAGCAGGTAATAACAAAGTAATCAATAGTAATACAATAATAGTAGGAGACTTTAACATCCCATTTATATCAATGAATAGATCATCCAAACAGAAAAATCAACAAGGAAACAGTGGTTTTGAATTACACATTGGAGCACATGGATCTAACAGATATATTCAGAACATTCCACCCTAAAGCAACAGAATACCTATTCTTCTCAAGTGCACATGGAACATTCTCCAGGATATATCACATATTAGGCCACAAAACAAGTCTCAACAAATTTTTAAAACCCTTGAAGTCATACTACGCATCTTTTTTTTAATATATATTTTTTTATATTTTTGTATATATATATATTTTTTTTTATGCATCTTTTCTAACCACAACACTGTGAAACTAGAAATCAACCACAAGAAAAAATCTGGAAAGAGCACAAATACATGAAGGTTAAGTAATATGTGGCTAAACGATAAATGGAACAACCGAGAAATCAAAGAGGAAGTTTAAAAAACACACAGAGACAAATGAAAATGAAAACACAATGATCCAAAATTTGGGGGAAGCAATAAAAGTGGTTCTAAGAGGGAAATTTATAGCAATATAGGGCTACCGATGGAGGCATGAAAAATCTCAAATAAAAAAACCTAACTTTACAGCTAAAGGAGCTAGGAAAAGAAGAACCAACCAAACCCCAAACCAGTAAAAGGAAGGAAATAATCAAGATTAGAACAGACATAAACAAAATGGAAACCAAAAAATGATAGAACTGATCAATGAAACCAGGAGCTAGTTCTTTGAAAAGATCAATGAAATTGATAAATTTTTAGCCAGACTCACCGAGAGAGAGAGAGAGAGAGAGAGAGAGAGAAAGAGAGAGAGAAAGAGAGAGAGAAAGAGAGAGAGAAAGAGAGAGAGAAAGAGAGAGAAAGAGAGAGAAAGAGAGAGAACTCAAACAAAATCAGAAATGAAAGAGGAAGTAACAACCAACACTACAGAAATACAGAGAATTATAAGAGGATATTCTGAAAAATTATATGCCCACAAATTGGACAATCTAGAAGAAATGGATAAATTCTTAGAAACCTATAACCTCCCAAAACTGAAACAGGAAGAAATAGAATATTTGAACAGACTGAATACCAGCAATGAAATTGAATCATAAAACTCAACAAAAGTCCACAAATATATGGCTTTACAGGAAAATTCTACCAAACATTTAAAGAAGATTTATTACCTATTCTTCTCAAAGTATTCCACAAAACAGAAGAGGAAGGAAAGTTTCCAAATTTGTTCTATGAGGCCAGCCATCACCCTGATAATAAAACCATATAAAGATACTACCAAAAAATAAAGAGCAGAAAAAAAGAATGACAGGTCAATCTCTCTGATAAACATAGATGCAAAAATCCTTAACAAAATAGAAGCAAACTGAATCCAACAATATATTTAAAAAAAAAAAATCCTTCACCATAATCACATGGGATTTATTCCTGGGATCCAGGTGTGGCTCAGTATTTGTAAATCAATCAACATGATACATCACATCAGTATAAGAGAAAGGTTAAAAACCATAAGATCATTTCAATAGGTGCAGAAAAAGCATTTGACAAAGTAAAACAGTACTCGCTTCGGTAGCACATATACTAACATTGACAAAGTAAAACATCCATTTGTGATAAAAACCCTAAACAAAGTAGGTGTAGAGAAAATATACCTCAACATAATAAAGGGCGTATATGAAAAAAACCCACAACAAATATCATATTCAATGGTGAAAAACAGAGTTTTTCCCCTAAGATCAGGAGCAAGAAGACATCCATTCTCACCACTTTTATCCAATATAGTACTAGTCCTAGCCACAGTAATCAGACGATGGGGCGGGGGGGTGGGGGGAAGCATCCAGGTTGGTAAGGAAGAAGCAAAACTTTCACTATTTGTAAATGATATGGATATTAGATATAGAAAATCCTAAAGACTCCACCAAATAATTTCTAGAACTAATGAAAGAATTCAGTAATTTCACAGGATACAAAACTCAAAATACAGAAATCTGTTACATTTTTATATACTAAGAATGAAATAGCAGAATGCAAAATTAAGAAAACAATCCCATTTACAACTGCACCAAAAATAAAATATCTAAGAATAAACTTAAGATCTATACTCTAAAACTATAAAATATTGATCAAAGAAATTGAAGATGACATAAACAAATGAAAAGATGTTCCATGCTCATGGGTTGGAAGAATATTGTTAAAATGTCTATATTACCCAAAGCAGTCTGTCTACAGGTTCAACGCAATCTATCAAAACACCAATAGGGTTTTTCACAGAACTAGAATAAATAATCCTAAAATTTGTATGGAACCACAAAAGATCCTGAATAGCCAAAGAAATCTTGAAAAAGATTGAGAAGAACAGGGATGCCTGGGTGGCTCAGTGGTTGAGCTTCGGCCTTTGGCTCCAGGCAGTGATCCCGGAATTCCAGGATCGAGTCCCAGATTGGGCTCCCTGTAGGGAGCCTGCTTCTCTCTCTGCCTAGGTCTCTGCCTGTCTCTCTGTGTCTCTCATGGATAAATAAGTAAAATACAAAAAGAAAAAAAAATTACCCAAAATATCAAGTTAAAAAGAAAAAAGAAAAAGAAGAACAAAACTGGAGGTATCACAGATTTCAAGATACACTACAAAGCCACAGTAATCAAAACAGTACAGTACTGGCACAGAAATAGACACCTTATGTGATCTAAATCAATGGAACAGAATAGAGAGCCCAGAAATAAACTCACATTTATATGGTTGGTCTATAACAAAGGAGATAAGAATATGCAATGGGAAAAAGGTAATCTCTTCAACAAATGGTGTTGGGAAAACTGGAAAGCCATGTGCAAAAGAATGAAACCGGACCACACATAGACAGAAATAAGCTCAAAATGGATTAAGAACCTAAATATGAGACCTAAAGGCCATAAAAATCCTAGAAGAGAACACAGGCAATAATTTCTCTGATATCAGCCATAGAAACATTTTTCTAGATTGGTCTCCTGAGGCAAGGGAAACAAAAGCAAAATTAATTATTGGGACTACATCAAAGTAAAAAGCTTCTGCACCAGCAAAGGAAATGATCAATAAAACTAAAAAAAAAAAAAAAAAAAAAAAACCAGCAAAGAAACCCTACTGAATGGGAACAGATGTTTGAAAATGATATATTCAATATATTCAATAAGGGGTTAATATCCAAGATATATAAAAACAGCTCAATATACACACACAGAATAATCCACCTAAGAAATGAGAAGATGTGAACAGTCATTTCTCCAAAGAAGACATCCAGATGGCCAACAGACACATGCAAAGATGCTCAATATCACTCATCATCAGGAAAATGCAAATGAAAACCACAATGAGATATCACCTCACATGTGTCAGAATGGCTAAAATTAAAAACACAACAAGTATTGGTGAAGATGTGGAAAACAAGGGAACACTTGTGCACTGTTGGTGGGAATGTAAATCTCAGCCACTGAGGAGAACAGAATGGAGGTTCTTCAAAAAATTAAAACTAGAACTACCATTTGATCCACTACTGGTATTTATCTACAGAATATGAAAACACTAATTTGAAAAGATCTATGCACCCCTATGTTTACTGCAGCATTATCTACTATAGCCAAATAATGGAAGCAGCCCTAGTGTCCATCATATACATACACACACACACACACACACACACACACACACACAATGGTATATTACTCAGCCATAAAAAAAAGACTAAAATCCTGCCATTTGCAAATACATGGATGGATCTAG
The DNA here is from genome assembly GCF_053574225.1 of Canis aureus. Taxonomy (NCBI): domain Eukaryota; kingdom Metazoa; phylum Chordata; class Mammalia; order Carnivora; family Canidae; genus Canis; species Canis aureus. The sequence continues at coordinate 65,162,809 of NC_135621.1, read as the reverse complement.
AAAGTATAATGCTAAGTGATAATGGTCAGTCAGAGAACAACCAATACCATATGATCTCACTCACATGTGGAATTTAAGAAACCAAACAAATGGACAAAATAAAAATGAGACATGCCAAAAACCAGATTCTGAACTGTAGAGAACAAACTGATGGTTACCGGGGGCGGGGGGGGGTGGGTGAGTGAAAAAGGTGAGGGGGATTAAGAATACACTTACAGTGATGAGCACGGAGTAATGTAGAGAATTGTTGAATCACTCCATTGTACACCTGAAACTAATATAACACTGTATGTTCACTAAAATTTTTTAAAGATTTTATTTATTTATTCATGAGAAATAGAGACAGGCAGAGAGAGACACAGGCTCCCCGTGGGGAGCCCGATGTGGGACTTGATCCCGGGATTCCAGGATCACACCCTGGGCCGAAGGCATACTCAACCGCTGAGCCACCCAGGTGTCCCTGAAATTAAAAAAAAAAAAAAAAAAAGACTCTTCTGTCTCAGGTACCTAGATTCCTAGACAGGAGATCCAAAGTCTCATGTGTGCCTTTCTGCCATGGGCTGGGTTCCCTGGAGGGGGAGAATGACAGCAAGGCAGGGATAGGCTCGGCAAGGTGCCTAGGGTGCAAAAATGAAGGCGCTCGCTCTCAGCAACAGATCCTTGCAACCCTGAGACTGGGCACTGGGCTACTCTCACCCTTTTCCTGGCTGAAGTGAACCGTTCAGTGTGTGGTGCTGGGACAACTGGGTATGACATGGAAAAAGATAAAATTAGATCCAATCTGACCTTAACCTACATTATATACAAACCTAAGCTCAATGTGTAAAGGCCTAAAAATGAAAAAGAAAACATTACATTTTTAAAATAAAAAACAGCTTTAGGATTCCAGAAAAGGGTTTCTTTAAAAGATATCAATAAGCTATAAGTTAAAATGTTCATAAATTCAATATTACACTTATCTGATTGCTTTTCCAAAGCCACTACAAAGTGGGAAAATACATTTGTACAGAACAGAAAAAAGACTGGCATCCAGAATCAGTGAGAGGGGATAAAGAGGGGCACCTGGGTGACTCAGTCGATTAAGCATCTGTCTTTGTCTCGGGTCATGATCCCCATGTCCTGGGACAGAGCCCCACATCACGCTCTCCACTCACCATAGAGTCTACATCTCCCTCCCCTTTGGTGCTCTCTTTCCTCTCCCTCTGTGATCTCTATCTCAAATAAATAAAATCTTTTTAAAAAGTAATAAAAAATTAGGACAGCCCAGGTGGCTCAGTGGTTTAACACCGTCTTCAGCCCAGGGCTGATCCTGGAGACCCGGGATCAAGTCCCACGTTGGGATCCCCACGTGGAGCCTGCTTCTCCCTCTCATGTCTCTGCCTCTCTGTGTCTCATAAATAAATTATTTTTAAAATGTAATAAAAAATAAAAGAACATAAAGAAAAATAGGCAAGACTGAACAAGAAACTCACAGACGAGGAAGCATAAATATCCAATAAATATGGGGCACCTGGCTGGCTCAGTCGGTAGAGCACACAACTTCTGATCTCGGGGTCATGATTCCAAGACCCGCACTGGGTATAGAGGTTACTTTTTTAAAAAATCCTATAAATCCATTTTATGAGGGGGTGGGGGTGGATGGCTCAATTGTTTAAGCATCTACCTTCGGCTCAGGTCATGATCCCAGGCTCCCAGTTGGGCTCCCCAATAAGTGGGGAGCCCGCTTCTCCCTCTCCCTCTGCTGTTCCCCCTGCTTGTGCTCTCTCACTTGCCCACACACTTTCTCTCAAATAAAATCTTAAAGAAAAATTACAATGAAATGCCAATTCACACCCATTTAGTTGGCAAAAATATAGAGATCTAATAATGCCACATAAAAATTAGTTTATAAGAAAACAAGAACTGTCATAACCTGCTGGGGGCTGGGGGGAGGGACATATGGACAGCCCCAGGAAGGCAATCTGATACCGGTAAGGGCAAACACCTGTGTGTAGCCACTTCCCTGACTTCTTTATCCTCAGTTCTTCGGAAACCTGGCATCCTACTTCACCTTTCTCAGGTTCAGCTCTGAAGATATCGCTTTCCTTTTTATGTGCCTACGATGGTCCCCCACTCCCTTGCCTACAAAGGAAGCATCAAATTCTTTGATGACATTTTAGTCTTTCATGATGTAACCAACCCACCATACGGTTTATAGCTCACTTTGCCCCATGTTCTTCATGCTCTTCCTATAAAATTAACTGCACAGGGACGCCTGGCTCAGGGGTTGAGCACCTGCCTTCAGCTCAGGGCATGATCCTGTAGTCCTGGGGTCGAGTCCCACATCGGCCTCCCCGCAAAGAGCCTGCTTCTCCCTCTGCCTGTGTCTCTGCCTCTCTCTCTTTCTCTGTGTCTCTCATGAATAAATAAATAAAATCTTAAAAAAAAATTAACTGCACACACTGAAATACCTCTTTTAAATCCTTAACCAGATGGAATGTCAAGCAAATAAGGCAGAGGGAGCGCCAGGAAATAATCAAATTGAAGATCTTTGTGTTATAGATGAGAATGGGGCCCAGGGAGGCTGAATGTCTACCCGACGCCACTCCAGGAGATAGAATCAGAAGAGACCTCAGTTTTTCTGAGTCCCTGAGGAGGGCTGTGACCACTGTACATCCCTTCCTGGGCTGATGTAGCTCAAGCCTGGCTATGGGGGTACGGGGAGCCCAATGCACTTGGCTCTCTTCACATCACCCTACTTGACACAGCCCAGGAGTGACAGCCACCACTTGTCACGAGGTAAAAATATGCCAAGTTGCTGGACAGGAAAGTACTTTCTGTGCCGGCAGCTCGCTGGTCCAGGAGTACTCTAGCCCTGAATTGGGATGCCCTTGTTTTGACCTTGTCAACAGGGAGCAGCAGATCCCTCTTTTACTGTAATTGGGTTAGACTTGTGGGTTTACCCTCCTCCTGGCTGTCAAAAGAGATTATACAGAAATGTACTGCTGCACCAACCACAGTTCAGGTGCCGGCTGAGGCCAAGGCAGGAGGAAATTTCCAAATGCATTCGTTAATCACCCCAAGTACCAGGTTGCTGCTGGCTGCTCTGTTTTCTCCTAGATGCAATCACTTTTGCTCCAACCGGAGCTCAGAGGTCTCCGTGTAAGCTGCAAGGCCCGCAGGCAGGGGCCTGGGTGCAAACACAGGGAAGGTGGGGGTCTGGGCCTACACCCACCCGACTAGCGTCCCCAGGCCTGGAGGGCCAAGACATTAAATAGCAAATTTTTAAACACATGAGAAGTCAAGAGGAAGAAGAAAAAAAGCTTTTCTCCTGATTTTTGCACAAAGGGCCCTGCATTTTCATTTTGCACTGGGCCCCACAAATTATATAGCCAGCCCTGCCCCCAGGCCAGCAGTGTCTTAGTCCTTTCAGGCTTCTATAGCAAAACAGCACTTAAGATGGCTTAAGAACTACAGAAATTTCTATCTCACAGTTCTGGAAGCCAGAAGTCGGGGATCAGGGTGCCAGCATGGTCGGGTGAGGGCCCTCTTCTCCCAAGCTGCCAGCTTCTCATTCTATCCTCTCTTGGCAAAGATGGTGGGGAGTTCTCTGGTGCCTCTTTTATAAGGGCCCTAAACCCATTCATGAGGGATCCACCCTCAAGACTTAATTAAGCACCTGCCAAAAGCGCCACCTGTTAATAGCATCACCTTTGCGGGTTGGAATTTCAAGTTACAAATTGGGGAAGCACAAACATTCAGACCACAGCAAGCAGTTTTAAACTCTACCGAGTAACAGCAGAACACCTGTTTCCTTAGAACCCCAGAGGTGCCTATGAAAGTGGAGCGTCTGGTGGAGGGAGGCCAAGGGGCTTCCTGCATCAGTGCCCGAGGGGGTCTACAGAGCCAGGTCTATGAGGACCTCTGATAGTCCACCCCAGGGACCTTCCAACTTCAGTGAGTGCAAAATTACCTAGAGACTGTGTTAGACATGCAAATTCTCAGGCCTTGGCCCGAGATTCTGAGTCAGTAGGTCCAGGTTTTGAGATTTTGCAGTTCTAACAGGCTCCAGGTAATGCTGAGGCTGCAGGTCTGTGGTCCAGCCGTGGAGCCACACCAGTAACCCCTTCACAGATGCGACAACAGAGACCAGGTGCCTCGCCCAACAGCACACAGCTGTTAAGGACAAGCACCGTGGGACCCTGATCCCCTCACTCCTGCTGCCCTCTCCCATTGCCCTGTCGTGACTGTCATGGAGTTTGAGGAAGGAAGGTGTGAGTTAGGACCATGCTCTGGAAGTTCCTATTGTTGAGGAGGAAAAAATGTCCTATTCCAGTCTAGGTCCTTTTAGCTGAACTAAGAATCAAATTGACATGAGACAAATTAACAGTAGAAAATCAAATTTACTAGCGTATGTACGGGAATCCACACAGACATGGAAAATCCAAAGACAATGAGGCAGCAAGAGGCCGATATGAGCTAAGGAGAGGGGCGGGGGTCTGAGGATGCAAAGGGGAGAAAGGCCATTAGCAGATGTTTGGACAACAAAAGTCGCCCTATTACGCAGTTAGGTTTCTTAGGTAAAGGGGAATCTCTATTAATAGTTCTCTTCCTGGTACAAGCAGGCAGTTGAGGGGGAGGTAAAAAGCTTTTCCTGAATCTGCTGGGTTCAGATTGCCTTTAACTCAAAACAGTGTTCATGCCAAAGTGGCCCATCTTGGGGAGGCCTGCACCTCGCCCCCACACCATAAATGCTTCTTGAACAAATGAGTGTCCTAGGAACTGAATAAAATCCTCGTTTCTCCCTGTGACCTCTGAGGCAAGGCGAGTAGCACCGAGGAGCAGAAAGATAATCTTTCATCTGCTTTGAGCTTCGGTTTCCTTAATGATAGCCAGTACCCACGAAGCATTTACCAGGCATTTCACATGTATCGATCCTCTCCACCAACTTATGGGATAGACACTATTTTTATCCCCGTTTTACAGATAAGGAAACTGATATTCAGAGAGTTTAGGGAATTTGACTAAAGTCACACCGCCAGGGGTGCAGAGGCAGGATTTGGACAGATATGCTCTGATTCTAGAGCCTAAACTCATCACTCTGCCCTAAGAAACCGTACCACTGGGAGTCAACAGCTCAGTCCTGGCTACTCTGCTGGAGGCCTTCCCATTTTTTCTGCTCCCTAAGCACTCCCACTTTTATGGTCCAGCTCAACCAACAGCTCTCTTTGAAGATTTCCTTCAGATGTGTGGCAGTCTGCTCATTTATGCTCGACAGGCAGCTCTCAGAGTCTCATCCAGTCTACCTGGACCTCAGCCAGTGCTTCTCATGAGTGCAGGGCTGCCTTAGAGTGGGCAAGAAGGGCCCCTGGCCTTGGCCTGTGCTTTGGTAAGCCTTGCTGTGTCCCTTCTCCAGCCATGCCCTTTCCCGTGTAGTAGAGAGCCTGGATGGGCGGTGGTGGGGCAAGGACCCGAAGCCCCTCTCCTAGGATGTTCTGAGTACCCAGGACCCTGGAATTCCCTGCACAAGTGACCTTGAGCCATTCCAGGGTCTTGATTGGCATTGTCCCCTGGGCTGTACTCCCACGAGTATGGCATTGCTCTCATGGGTAGCATCAGCTGAATATGCACATACCTCTAGGCTCGAAGGTTATCTGGGAGCAGAGAATGGGGATGATGAAACTGGCATGAAACCAGGGAATCTACAAAAATGAACACGAGGTCCCTCAAAATTCGAGATGAAGATGCGGTAGGAAGAGAAGACAAATAGGTAACTGAGAGCCACAGCTGAAGGCCAACTCTTCCAACAGAACCACTAATTATATTAGTTTTTTATTGTGTAAACATTACCACAAACTCAGTGACTTAAGACAGCATGTTTGTCATCTCTCGGTTTTGTGGGTTAGGAATCTGGGCAGGGCTTAAATGGGTCCTCAGCTTCTATCACAAGATGTTGTCCAGGGCTGGAGTCTCATCTGAAGGCTTGACTGGGGAAGGATCTGCTGACTCTCAGTTCCTCAAGGGTCACTGGACTGCAGGCCTTGGTTCCTTGGTGGCTTTTAACTGGAGGCCACCCACATTTGCTTGTCATGTAGGCCCCTCTCGCATGCCAACTTGCTTCATCAAAGCCAGGAAGGGAACAGTCTGCTAGCAAGAGAGAAGTCACTATTTTATTTCACCTAGCCATGGGAGTGAAATCCCATCCTAGTTGCCACATTCTGTTGGTTAGAAGCCTGTGATGGGTCTTACCCATACTCCAGAGTGGGGGGATTACACAAGGGTGTAAATATCAAGAAGTTGGGGTGGGAGCAGGGGGCGTATGAGAAGATGTCCACCACAGCTATGTCCAAACACAGAAACCCATGGAATAAGAGGAAATTCTACATTCAAACCTGGTCTTTTTGGGTCACTTGAAGTTATATTTATGAAAGGGATTGAATAGATAACTATTTCAGTCAATAGTGTGTTAGCTTAAATTATAGCTTTTCAAAATTTAGATATACGGTACATGGGCTTCCCCTGATACTCTCATCCTGGCCCCATAAATGTTAGGATCAGGCTGTTTATGTGCAGATGTCCAGGCCATCCCCACGACAGGCAAGGCCTTGTTGGCAGAACCCTGTCTGCTGACCTTTTGCCACCCTCCCCCCCGCCCCCGGCTGAGCACAGGGTTCACGGTGTGGGAAGCAATCGGTAAAGTTTACCTGGACATCCAGTGGCAGCTGCCCAGCTCCAGTGGCCCTTCCCTAGCTGCTGTCATGAGGCAGTTGGGCTGATTCTGAAGCCTCAGCAGTTGGGCTTCCTCATGTGAGAAAGGATCCTGCATGTCACAGGAAGGAAGGAAGAAGAACAAAAGCCCCTATAGCAGCAAAACAAAGCTGATTCCTTCCAGTGGACCGAAAGCTCTGCCTTTAGATAAAAAAAACATGATTATTAAATTTCTTTTTTTAATTTTTGTTGTGAAAATAATGAATATGGTTTATATATTTTGAAAAGATTTAAGAAATCAAAGTCAGAGCTCTCCCACTGAAACACCCTTTGTTTCATGTGTTTGTGTGTATAGACATATGCACATCTGCATATTTATATGTACTTTCATTTTGTAATGTGATATATTAATTTACATTAATATAATATCACTGTAGTGATAGGTCTTATTTTTTTATTTTTATTTTTTTAAGATTTTATTTATTTATTCATGAGAGACACAGAGAGAGAGAGAGGCAGAGGGAGAAGCAAGCTCCATACAGGGAGCCCAACATGGGACTCGATCCCGGGTCTCCAGGGTCATGCCCTGGGCCGAAGGCGGCGCTAAACTGCTGAGCTACCCAGGCTGCCCTGTAGTGATAGGTTTTAAATTTCCTTCCTCAGGAAATGTTTTCTGTGCATAGCTCTTCGTTGTGTGGTGTTAAATTTGTATGTGTTGGGAACTTTTAAAAAATAAAAGAGCATACTGTCTATTTAATTATATATCTGCTTTTTCAGGACAGTAAATGCTTTTTTCAGATTAAAGAGGTAGAACTTTTTAAAAATAACAGTTAAAAATAGATACCACATTCACAAGGTCAAAAAGTAGGCAGTGAGAAGTCTCCTTCCCAATCCCCAGCTGACATCCCTGGCAGTAACCAATGTTAACAATTCCTTCCAAAGATAGTTTATGCATATATATAAATATTTTCTTCTTCTTTTCCATCTTCTACATAGTGGCGGCATAACACATGCTGTGCTCTTCACTCGGTACATCTCAGAGAAAGTTCCGTATCTTTACATACCGGTGGTTTCCAATCTCGGCGAAACATTAGAATTATCTGCATAGCTTTTAAAACTCCCAGATGTGTAAGCTGCGTCCCAGAAAAATAAAATGAGAATCTATAGGGGTGAGGCCCTGGCATCGGGATTTTATAAAGCTTCTTCAGGTATAGCCAAGGTTGCATACCACTCATCTAGAAAGAGCTTCCTCAGAAAAGCAAGAGGAAATATAATAATTCCATCATTGCTTGTAATAGAGAATTAGGATGACCATCTGTCCTGGTTTTCCGAAGACATGGGACTTTAAGGGCTGAAGCCAGGATGAGCTGCTCAACCTATAAAAAAAATGGTACATGTGTCTAAAAAAAATAGAGGCTTAAAAGGGTCTCGCACAATTTTAAGACTATAGAAAGAAATATACTTAAAATCAGTGATGCACAGGAGGGTGCACACCCCCCTGGCTGGTCAGCTGGAGCCCTGTTCATTGTCTTTGAGCTTCTTTGCACTTCTTGTAAACAGCAGGTAAATGACAAAATGACAGCCATGCAAATCTGTATTGTTTGGTAGTTTCCTTGGACTTCCTTCCCCCTCTGGAAAAAACAGGGGTTTTTATGTCTGTTTGTTTTGTTTTTTTATTTAGAAACTTGAGGTTTATTTAGATCCTCAGAATGCTTAACTTTATTTATTTTTAAGATTGTGATATACGTGTGGGTTGCACTAGGAATTTATTTTTCCTGAATCACTGCTTTATGTACCTATTTCTGTATTTTTAGGTAGGCTCCACACCCAACATGGCACTTGAACTCATGACCCAGAGATTCAGTCTCACGCACAACTGCCGAGCCAACCAGGCCCCCTGGAAAAAACAGTTTTGCCTCTACTTGTAATTCAATCCTTTATTTCATTTAAATTTGTGTTCCTTTAACTTTTCCTCTGAACCTGTTACAACACCTGTCTGGTCCTCTAGCTAATTAAGGAGTAAAATAAAATCGTTAACACGTATTCTTTCTTGTATCTGGGCAACAATCAAGATTTTCTTTTTTTCTGAAAATTATTTTTTAATAAGACTAAAAAGATAACTACTAGAATAGATATACAAGCCTTCCAAATTACCACTAAAAACACAAACACAAGAATAAAACAAATACAACAGACCCAAACATATCTGTCATATCAATAAGTACAAATAAATAGGCCAAATTCACCTGTTAAAAAAGACTCCTATTAGATCACTAAAATCTACTGATACAACAAAACGATTGAGAAGGTTTGAAAAGGATGAGAAAAGGTGTTTTTACCAATTAAGTGTAAAAGGTTAGCAGACATCATGATCTTAATACTAGACAATGATGAATTCTGGGCAAAAATCATTGAATGAGACAAGAGTTACTTAATAGTAAGATTGTCGGGATCCCTGGGTGGCGCAGCGGTTTGGCGCCTGCCTTTGGCCCAGGGCGAGATCCTGGAGGCCCGGGATCGAATCCCACGTCGGGCTCCCGGTGCATGGAGCCTGCTTCTCCCTCTGCCTGTGTCTCTGCCTCTCTCTCTCTCTCTCTCTCTCTGTGTGACTATCATAAATAAATAAAAAATTTAAAAAAATTAATAGTGAGATTGTGAGAGTCACAAAAAAGGACATAATTCTTATGAATATCTATGTAACAACATACATGAATAAAGCAAAAGCTAGAGGAAATACAGGGAGAAATAGAAACACATGAGTAAGGGAGATTAATTTACCTCTTTGGGGCTATAGTCATCAGGTTAGACCTTAAGTAACAATTTTAAAAATAGAGCTGTTGAGGTGCATCTGGGAAGCTCAGTGGTTGAGCGTCGACTTTGGCTCAGGGCGTGATCTGGGAGTCCTGGGATCGAGTTCCTCATCAGGCTCCCCATAGGGCACCTGCTTCTCCCTCTGCCTGTGTCTCTGCTTCTCTCTCCCTCTGTGTCTCTTATGAATAAATAAATAAAATATTTAAAGAGAGAGAGAAAAAAATAAAAATAAAAAAAGAGAGCTGTTGATATATCAAACTTATAACCTGAAAACTAAAAATTCATTTTATTCTCATGTAACTATAGATCATTTTCAAAATTGATTGACTCTGCCATAATTGGGTCATAAAGAAACTTCCCTAAGTTCCAGAAGTAATATAATTGAAGGGGAGACAAGATCCCTTCCCTTTCCCCCTACTAGTTGCAGTGCATGGACGTTCCACATGGATATGCGAGTGTCAGGAGCACACTGCGAATGTGCACACTCGAGCTGTATCTTTCCACAACGTCAGCTTCATTCGATCATAAAGCAAAGTCAAATCACAATTATAAAGCAGGCTCAGAGTTCCCAATCAATGACAATGCACCATGTGATTAAACTTGGCTTCTTACGCAGTGCACGAAGCAAGACAGAGGACAAGCCACACAACCAACAAGATAACAGCAGGGCGCAGGGAGTTAATGATCCAGACACAAAGTCGGCCTGTGGGCGCAGCTGAGCTAAAGCCTGGGTCGGTCCGAGTCAGCTCTCGGCACTTGCTGCTGCTTCGGTTCAAGCAGTGGAGGATCTCGGTCCTGTTCCGAGATCCATAGGGCAGTGGCCTTTGTTAAGCGGTCAGACATAAGAGGGGTCATGTCTGGAGAGTCAGACAATTTGCTGTCAAAATCCTTCCCTTTTTCCAATGGGATTTAATCAGTTTTGGGGTCCCTACAGACCTCCTCTGGTTCTGCTTATGATCAGTTCTGTGGGGTCAGCTGCCGTAGGTCTGGCCAACATCTCCTGGCTCTAGTACCTTGAGTGTTTGCCTCATTGCTTGACACAGTCCCCCTGCTTGACATGAGAGACTCCATTTTGCTCTCTACAGCAACCCACAGAGGCGGCCATGGGACTGAGATTTTTATACTTAGGCCGAATAAGGTGTCACCAGCTAGACCCCAAGACCTGACATTTACTGCTAAAGGTCTGACCTTTGTCTTATAGTTTTCCTTAAGCTCTTCTTCTTGCCTTACCTCTTTACTCAGGCAGATGAAACCCCAAGTCCCCATCCCTCACCACCTCCACACCACCCAGGCCACCCAGACCCTTTGAGCTAAAACCCTGAATTGTGCCTGTGCAGATGGGCTGTGGAATGGCCGGCAATTACCTTGACTCATTATAATACTAAACTCTCTGGCCCAAGGAGGAGCACAAGCCTCATTTACATAACACGCAAGGTATGTATAGGCATGTTTCCTTAAGGCACATGCATGACCCTGTGCCCGCCCCTATATACAATGACAAAGCTTCCCTATCTCAATATTCATCCTCACTCTAAACCAAAGGTACCCATTCACCCTCTCCTGGGGAGTCATGTCTTTGGAAGCTATTTCCCTGCTGTCTCCTTATTTGCTGCAAATAAAGTTGACTTTGTGCGACAACCCCCCCCCCCGCCCCCGCAGTGTATCTGTGACTCGCCAAAGAGTGAATTCAATGTTGGTTTGGTTACAAGAGGAAAAGAGGGGGACGCCTGGATGGCTCAGTGGTTGAGTGTCTGCCTTCGGCTTAGGGCATGATCCCGGGATCTCAGGATCAAGGCCCACATCGGGCTCCTTGTAGGGAGCCTGCTTCTCTATCTGCCTGCATCTGTGTCTCTCATGAATAAATAAATAAAAATCTTAAAAAAAAAAAAAAAGAGGAAAAGAGGTTTTGAGTTTTAGGGTAGGGGGAAAATTTGAGGAAGGTGAGAGAGATGGAGATAAGATCGTTGTGTTATGTAGTTAGGAGTCTCCAGGTCATAAGAGATGTCTCCAGAAGTAGCTCTCTTCCCAGTATGGAGACTTCTTGTAAATGGCAATTTCTTTATAAATGTAAGTTTCCTTCACTAAAGGAGAAATTTATAGTTTATTTTTAGGCCACTGAGGGAGGTAAAGAGCTTTTTTTTGACTCTCCTGGTTCTCAATTATCTTTAGTTCAAAATGATCTTTATGTGCTAAAAAGGCATATTTGGGGGTGGCATATTTTGGTACTATTCATAATCCTTCAATAAGAATTCACTGCAAATGTCAATAAATTCCCAAGAGAATAATAGATGACATAGTTTTTGAATGTTGGTGAGGTCAGGAGCCGACAGCCAAGAAAGAATTCTTGAGACATCTTTGGTGCAAAAAGGTGATTTAAAAAAAAAAAAAAAAAGATGTTTGAGAGAGCAAGAGCATGGGGAGGAGCAGACTCCTCGCTGGGCCCCAAGATCCTGAGATCACGACCTGAGTGGAAGGCAAATGCTTAACCAAGAGAGCCACCCAGGAGCCCCTAAAAAGGACAGGGCCCATGGGCAGAAAGAGCTGCAAAACTGGGGTTGTGAGGAATGGCTGATTATATACTTGGGAGTTGGGGAGATAAGGACAAAGGCAGGTGTCTCCATGTGCTAAGGAAGACCCTCACGATACTGGAGGGCTGGCTATATTGTCAAAATAAGGTTGCTTTTCCTTCTAGTAAGAAATTAACCTTAAGACAGTTGGGAACTTCCTGGAGGATTGTTCTATTCTGCCCATCTCAGGTCCTTGTCAGTGGGCTGCAGGTCATAAAGAAATTTAATTTTGTTTAGTTTCCCTTCTGCCTCAGTTTCCCACATCACTCATGGAAGGGAGGGTGATGTTAGGGCTCCAGGAAATTGAGTTATGGGTCCCTGGAAGTTAGACTACTGACAAGAATGCTTTTTCCTTGTAAATCACTAATGTCTTGCATTAGTGTTAGAGACTCATATGTCTTGTAGGACTGTGATCTCTATCAGTTAACCATTTATTTTTCCCTTCCCTTAGTTTTAGAGCAGTCAGAAGGACCTGAGGAATGTCACACATATCCCCTGGGATGGGGGTTGAGGGCTGTCAGTGTGTGCTTTGTCCTCACTGTGCCTTCTGCTCCTTCATCAATAGACCCCATTATCTAATCATAAAGTAATAAAACTAGAAATTAATAATAGAACCAGGAAATAAAAAGATCTTACTGTTTGAATACTTAAAACTCTCTTTTGGTTCAAAAAGGGAAAAAAAGGAAGATGGGAAAAAAAAGAAAAAATTGTAGAATATCTAAACAAGAATGTTAATGAAAACCGTATATATCAAAAGCCACAGGATACAGCTAAACCAGTTCTCAGAGGGAAAACATACATTCAAAAATGCTTCTTAGTGAAGGAAAAAATAAGTAAATAAAACATAAAACCCAAGAAAGATAGGGAATGGGGAATTATTCCTACGAAAAGCAAGAGGAAGAAATTACTAAAGAATAAATTAATGAATTAGAACACATACAAATTGTAGCACTAATAAATAAATTGATTAGCTGATCCTTTGGGGCACCCGGGTGGCTCAGTGGGTTAAGCATCTGCCTTCAGCTAGGGTCATGATTCCAGGGTCCTGGGATTGAAAAACAAAGGCCATAAATAATTCACAGAAAAGAATATATCGAGATGCTTGTGTGGCTCAGTGGGTTAAGCATCCAACACTTGAGTTCAGCTCAGGTATTGATCTCGGGGTCCTGAGATTGAGCCCCCCAACCCTGTCAACTCAGCACTCAGTGAGGAGTCTGCTTGAGATTCTCTCCCTCTTGCCTCTCTCCACTCACATGCACTGTCTCTCTCTTTGTCTCTCAAACAAAGAATATATAGAAATTTCTTGGGATCCCTGGGTGGCACAGCGGTTTGGCGCCTGCCTTTGGCCCAGGGTGCGATCCTGGAGACCCGGGATCGAATGCCACGTCAGGCTCCCGGTGCATGGAGCCTGCTTCTCCCTCTGCCTATGTCTCTGCCTCTCTCTCTCTCTCTCTCTGTGTGACTATAATAAATTAATAAAAATTTTTAAAAAATCTTTAAAAAAAAAGAAACTTCTTAAACATATAGAAGGATATCTAACATTACTCATAAGAAGAGCTACATAGTTTGAAACTATACTGAGGTAAGTAAGCATAGGAGAAGATTCTTAACATCATTAGTCATCAGGGAAATGTCAGTCAGAACCAGCAGATCCTACTTCATGACCACTAGGATAGCTGTAATTAAAAAAACAAGTTGTTGGCCAGGATATCAAAAAATTAGAACCTTCCTAGACTGCTGGTTGAAATGTAAACTGGCCCTATCACTGTGGAAAACATCCTGGCAGTTCCTCAAAAGGTTAAGCCTAGGGGCACCTGGGTGGCTCAGTGGTTGAGCATCTGCCTTTGGCTCAGGTTGTGAGCCCAGAGTCCTGGGATCAAGTCTTGCGTCGGGCTCCCTGCATGGAGCCTGCTTCTCCCTCTGCCTGCCTCTCTCTCTCTCTGTGTGTCTCTCATGAATAAATAAATAAAATCTTAAAAAAAAAAAAAAAGTTTAAGCCTATAGTTACCACTAGACTCAGCAATTCCACTCCTAGATCTATAGCTCTAAAACATATGTTCACACAAAAACTTGTACCTTAATGTTCATAGCAGCATTATTCATAACAGCCAAAAGGTGGAACAAAAAAAAACAAAAAAACAAAAAAACAAAAAAAAAAACCAAAAGGTGGAACAACCTACATGTCCAGCAAGCAATGACTGGGTACATAAAATGTGTTATACAATGAAATATTACGAGGCGGTAAAAAGGAATGAAGTACTTATGTTCAACATGGATGAACCTGGAAATTACGCTAAATGAAAGAAGCAGAAAGGCAGAAAGTAGAGATTGCCTAGGACCAGGCAATGAAAAATGGGGGAGGGACTGCTGATGGGTATGAAGGTTTTTTTTAGAAGTGATAAAAACGTTCTAAAATTGATCATGATGACGGTTGCACAACTCTGTGAAATACCAAAAACCAGTGAATCGTATACTTATAAATGAGTTAACTGGATGGTAGGTAAATTATATCTCGAGTTTTTATTTCAAGAAATAGAAAGAACTATGTGAGGTAACATTTTTTTAATGGTTCAGAAATCCCCCACCCTTTTGTGTTCAAAGAAGAGGCTAACACGTGCTCACTTCAGCAGCACACATGCTAAAACTGCAACAATACAGAGAAAAGGCTAACCACACAATCACATATCCAAGATAAGACTCGCCTCTACTCTTCCGCAATGACTCGTTTCAGAAAACTTCAGGTTCTCTTCCTCTTCTTCCTCTGCCTCATTAATGAATGCTCTCCCTGCTGCACCAGCCTGAATAAAATGATCTCCTTCATTGTTGGTTTCGTTTGTCCTGGGTGGTATTTAGACACGGGGTGCTCTTTGCTCTAATCTCTCTGGTTTGATTTTGTAAATTAGATAATTAATAGAAGTGTCAGTGGTCTGACGTGGGAATTATGAATCTGAACCGAGTGGTGCATTGATAGCATATGAAGCACATCATAGCTTAGTCTGGCACAGTTTACCTATTTTGTGAGTCAAGATATGCTTGACAGTTCTATCCTCAGCACTTACCTGGTCCCTAGGTAGTACTCAATAAATATTTGTTGAATGGCACCCCCCCCCAAAAAAAAAAAAACATATTATAGGCAGGGGAGCAAAAATAGTACAAATAGTACAACTTCTTTGATGGCTTTAGTCTGGCAAAATCTATAAAACACACAAATACACACTCCCTTGACATAGCAATTCCACTTTTAGGAATTAAACCTGCAGATCACTTGCACACGTGCAAAGTGCCACCTGATAAAATTATTAATTGCAATCACAAGAGACCGCAAGGCCCCTAAACTTTCATCACTAAGCTTTTTTTTTTTTCTCCTTAAAGATTTTATTTATTTATTCATGAGAGACAGAGAGAGGCAGAGACACAGGCAGGCTCCCTGCAGGGAGCCCGATGCAGGACTCGATCCCAGGACCCAGGGATCACGACCTGAGGTGAAGTCAGGCGCTCAACCACTGAGCCACCCCGGTGCCCTCCATCACTTAGCTGAATTAAAATGGTACAATGGAATGAGATGCAGATGTTTAAAACAACAACAACATCAACTAGAAAGTACTCATGAACTCTCTCATAGAACATCTCTGAGACATATTTACTCAGTTCCAGCTCCAGGGCCTTAGGGCAAGATGTTTCCTTTACTTTGAATGTTCAACTCCAGATTATGTAGAGGGCTCACTCTCTCACTTTCTGCAGGTCTTACCTGAAATATCACTTAATCGGCAAGGCTTTCCCTGAACACTCTACATAAAATAAAATAGCAACAATCCCCCCCACACACTCCTAATTCCTTTATCCTGCTTTTCTCCAGAGCACTTACTCCTTATCACTATCTATTTACCTGCTTATTGACCTCCCACGAAAATATGGGCTCCAAAAGTGCAAAGAATGTGTCTGTTTTGTTCACTACCAAACTTTAAATGCCTAAAAGAGTGGTTGGCATGTGGTAGGTCCTCACTAAGCATTTGGCGATTAAGTGAATACAGTAAGTGGTGAAAGCAAGATGCTGGGGAGTCATTCTTTTTTTTTTTGGGGGGGAGTCATTCTTGAACATGCTTCTATTTTTAAAAACACTATCCACGTATATGGTCATATGTGCATGACATTATCTTTAAAAGGTTACAGAAGAAATAGGTCATGCCAGCGGCCTGTAGGTGGCTGCCAGGCAGTGGGAGGGAGGCTTTTCGCTAACTTGTTGATTATTAACTAGCCACGATTTGAATTTAGAAAGAAAAAGGAAAGCTCTCATATCATTTCTGGTTTGTAGCTCCACGGTGTGCTGCTGCAAAAGACGTGCAAGAAGTCATTTTATCTTTTGCTGGATGATTCTTTCCAAACTTTTGCTTTTAAACATGAGGGAGTCTGGTTATTTACTTTTCACATGTCCTAACAAATAGGATGCTGAGGCCTTTCTTTCTAAGACCCCCTGACTTCAATTCTAAATGTCTGCAGTTGAAAATGTAACCCACACCCCAGACTAAACAAAAGTTTCCTACAGGATTTGATGGCTGGAAGCAGGGGCCGCCTCAGGAAGCAGAGGGTCCTGGGAAAGGGAGAATGTTATTATCTTCATTAAACATTTTTATAGTTTCATTGATAAACTTAATCCAATCAGCCCTGAGCCTGATGACATTCCACTAAATTACAGGGGTAGGGCTGTCTTTTTTTGGGGGGGGGGTAGGGCTGTCTTACAAAAGAGAGGGAGCAAAGACAAAATAAGAAGCTCCTACAGAAAAAAAAAAAAAAAAAGAAAAGAAAGAAAGAAAAAAAGAAACTCCTACAGAGATGGGAAAGAGATGGGAAGACAGCTCAGGATTCCTAATTCATGCAATGGAAACAAAAAGTCCCAACTGGAAACTGAGGGTTCCAGTTCGGTTACTGAGGCGCTGTATGACCCGGAGAAGTCAGCTCCCCCTCCCTGGGCCTCCCTCACCCCATCCCCTGCTGGCTCCGCTCTCCAGGCAGGACCTGGTTTACTGGTTCCCTTTAAACTGATGATTCTCTAACGCTATGTCAGGGGCCTCGGGGCAGCCTCCAGATGCAGCAGAGCTCAGGGGCTGTCCCTTTGCGGCGGTCCCTCCTGGCACACGGGCCACTGGGTGGCTGTGAACTCATCCACTGCATTGGGAGGGGACAGCAAACAGAAAAGCAGCTGCCTTTGTTTCCAGAAGCAATCCTGCACTTATTCAGACTGACAGGTGAGCAGAGCCCCAGGTGAGTGCAAGGGTGGGGTCAAGGGGTGTCGGTGGGCACATCAGAAATGGGGCATGGGGCAGCCTCTCCAGGGTGGCTCTGGCAGGAGCCAGGGAGGCTGTCCTGATTGACTGTTCTTCGTGGCTCTGTCTCCAGTCAGGGGCTCAGAGGGAGCTGGGACCCCCTCCTGAAGAATCTGACGAGGCACTGGCTTTCTGGAATGTCCCTTCCCAGGTTGCCCAACCTGAAAACAGACTCTGGGAGACAAGTTGATGGGCAATGGGCACGTTTCACCACCGCAACCCTGGGAAGTGCAAAAGGAAGGCCTGTACATTCTTATTCTGTGGATCTGTCCTTAAATCTTCATTTAGAAAAAAAAAAAAAACACAAAAAAACCCCCACAAAAAAACATGAAGTTGCAAGCATTTCATTCAACCTGTTCAAGTCGTGAATTTGAGGAGAATGTACCAACTCATTTTCAATTTTTATCAGTAATTAAAAGTTCATTAGAATGAACCACCTATGAAGTTCTTTGCTCACAAATTTTATGAGAAACTTGTTCAGTGGAAGATTGCTCACTTCCAGTGTTACTGGTTTTTAAAAACTTAAACATCATTTTTTTGAATACTTTTCTTTTTTTGATTTTTGCTTTTCTGAGCAATGTCATATATTTTTTAAAAGATTTTATTTATTCATTCATGAGAGACACACAGAGAGAGAAAGAGGCAGAGACACAGGCAGAGGGAGAAGCAGGCTCCGTGCAGAGAGCCTGATGTGGGACTCGGTCCCAGGACTCGATCCCGGGACTCCAGGATCATGCCCTGAGCCAAAGGCAGGTGCTAAACCACTGAGCCACCCAGGGATCCCCGCAATGTCATATTTTCTAAATCGATCCCAACTTGATTTGTACTTATTCCCAATAGGCCGAGTTTACAAAGCAAACTTGTCTTTCTTCTAAAACATTAAAAATTATTAACTTACAGAGCAAAATATAAAATATTTAATTAATAAATATAAAAAACTTAAAATGTATTTAAATAAAGCTGAATTTTATATTAAATTTTTTACTTTTTAGTTAAATCTTATTAAATATTGCTATAAAAATAAAACTTCATAATTCTAGGGTTTGGGGTTTTTTTTTAAAGATTTTATTTATTTATTCATGAGAGACAGAGAGAGAGACACAGAGAGAGAGAGAGAGAGAGAGAGAGAGGCAGAGACAGAGGCAGAGGGAGAAGCAGGCTCCATGCAGGGAGCCCGAAGCGGGCCTCGATCCCGGGACTCCAGGATCAAGCCCTCGCCAAAGGTAGACGCCAAACCACTGAGCCACCCAGGGATCCCCAATTCTAGGGTTTTAATGTCAACTTTATAAGCAAGGCAAAGAATCTATCCCACACTTTGGATATTTTACAACTACATGTACACAAATGTAAGAAAAATATGAATTTGTTAGTATGGCAAAAAGCCTGTGAGGCACAGTGGTTTATCATTAGATGATGGTATGTCCCCATCATATCATACCTCCCTGTGTCCAGCTCCTTTGAAATACATTTTTGCCATGCCTCCTATCAAGAGGTAGAGTCTCTTCCCTGCAGCCCACCCATTGGATTTGGGTGTCCCTCAAGTCTTCATTTGGTCAATAGGATGAAACAGAAGTAACACTGTGCCGCTCCCAAGGCCAGGCCTTAAGCCTTATAGCTTTTGCATCTGCCCTCGCAGACCATTTATGCCATTATATAAAGAAGCCCATTCTAACCTAGAGGGCAGAAAGGCTATTTGGAGGAGAACTGAGGCATCCCAGCCAACAACCAGCACAACTGCCAAACACTTGAATAAAGCCATCCTGGCCCGTACAGTCCCAGTAGAGTTGCTGGCTGACTGCAGCCACATAAAGTGACCCCCATGGAGAGCAGCAGAAAAATTGCTCAGCTGGCCCAGCCCAGAATTGTGAGCAAACTGTTGTTTTAAGCCACCGACTAAGTTTCAATGCAGAGTGTTACACAGCAACAGATAACTGACATTGATATGAGATGCAACTATAGCAAATATGAGCTAATCCCTGAATGCCTCTAGAATCACAGATGAGAACAAGATAAGAAATGAAAACAGACCCTTGGCACTGTTGAGAAGTAATATTTAGTTACACAAGGACCCACTGAATCCATGCTCTCTGAGAGGAGAGTGTAAGGCACTGGAGAGTTTTGAGCTGAGGAGCAAATTAATTTGTCTTTTATTCACACACATCAGCCAATGAAATTCTTTCTCCCTCCAAAGCAGTGACTATCTCTAAGGTCAGCAGGGGAACAACCTTCACAGCATTTGGACTCAGGAGTCTTTTGTCTCGAGAATTATAGGAGGAAATGTGGAGACTTTGGGTGCTAGTTACGAGCATTCGGGTTCAGGGTTGCAGGTCACACTGCCAGCTCAGCGCCGAATGCAGAATGCCATGGAAGAAAAGCTCCCGTGTGACCTTCAATACCTTAATTTTTTTGTATTTGTGACATGCAGGCCCTCTAAAGTGTGGAGGCTCAGGATGGAGGCCACCTTGACCGATCTAAAGGCAATATTACCCCAGCCCCAGTTTAAGAAAAGGGTTGAGGCCTTGTTTCAGGATTTGCCTGAGAACAGCGACTCAGGAAAATTGGTAATGGCTATTAAAATGTTAAGTATGTCAATCTCTTCATACACCAACCCAGCGTTACAGAAAATATCTTATAGAAATTAAAGGATCAATGTCTTAGAGTAGCTTTGTAAAAATGTTTAGCACAAGCATTGCTTAAATTAGGAAACGATTTAAATTTCATTAATAGGGGGATGGGGGATGGTTAAGTCAACTGTGGTCCATCCACATTAGCATAGATGTTATGCAACTGTTGGAAAGGTTGTTGTATCTTGACATATCTGACTCGGACTTGTACCTGACTTAGTGAGATTCATGCATTCTTTCATTCATTGAACATTTACTGAGCATCTGCTACGAACCTGGCACAGCTCTAAGTACTAGGGATACAGGCATTGTTGTTCATGAAATTCACCTTTAGTGGAGGAAGACTGACCATAGGCCAGCAAATAAATCTGTAATACATTAGGTGGGAGTGAGTACATGCTGTGAAGAATAATGAAGGTGGGTTAGGATATAGTCTGGAAGGAAGGGAGGGAAAGACCTTTGTGGCATTCGGGAGGAAGGGTGGTCTAGACAGGAACAGCAAGTGCAAAAGTCATGAGTTGGGAGTATGGTTGATGAGATCTAGGAACTTCAAGGATGCCTGGATGCCAGGGGACAGGGGTTGGAGGTGAGGTCAAGAGGAGAGCTGTGGAGTTGGTGTGTGTGTGTGAGAGAGAGAGAGAGAGAGAGAGAGAGTGTGTGTGTGTGTGTGTGTGTGTGGTAGGGCCTCATAGCCCCTGGCGGGGACTCTGGTTTTACTGTGTGTAGGATGGGAAGCCACTGGAGGGTTCTGAGCTGAGAAACACCATCACCTGACTTAGATTTTTAGAGAATCCCCCTGGCTGCTGTGACAACTGACTCAGGAGGGTAGAGGAGGGCCGAGAAGAGTAAAGAGGCTGTTGCCATGACAGAGGAGAGCTTACCCCACGGTGGAAGCAGCAAGTGGTCAGATTCTGGGTAGGTTTTGAAGGGAGGCCTGCAGAATTGTCCTAATGGAATTGGATGTGGGGGTGTGAGCAAGAAGCCAGGTGGCCATTAAGTACTGTTAATGAGAAAAGCAAGCGTCAGAGCAACGTGAGCATAGCATGATCCTATTTTTGTTCAAATAGACAACAAATAAGGTCCGTCTCCTCCCTGTGCGTGGATCTTTGTGTAGCGGTTATACGAGTGTATTAGTTGGCTAAGGCTGCCATAACAAAATGCCCAGCCCAGGCGGCTGACATCACGGAAATGTGTTTTCTCATAATTCCGGGGGCCAGAAATCCAAGGTGACAATGCCAACAATGTAGTTTCTGGTGAGACCTCTCTGGCTGGCTTGCAGACCTCTGTCTTCTCGCTGTGTTCTCACAAGGCCCCACCCTTATGACCTCACCTAACCCTTACTACCTCTTTATAGACCTTGTATCCAAATATAGGTGATGGGGGTGGGGCTGGGCCTCTAACATTTGAATTTGGTTTCCAGGCTGGGTGGGGGTGGGGGTGCGTTGGTGGGGGCACAATTCAGTCCATAATGTATAGAGTATGTATATACACACACACACACACACACACACGCACACACACACACACACAGTATATATAGAGTATAGAAAAAGTCATGAAAGGTGACCCGCAAGCAGTTAGCACTGGTCACCTGAAGGGCTCTGGGCCAGATGAGGGTGTTTATTTTTCTCCTTCGAATAGCCTCATTGGTTACAGTAAGTGCACGTCAATTTAAGAACTGTCGACAAGGCATTTAATATAGAAAAAGTTTCTAAAAGAGAGGAAAAGGCCGCCGTGGCCCAGAATTCATTCCCGCACATAGCTGTCCGGTCATCACTGAGCCTCTGGCTTGGAGCTACCATTCCCAGCCTCTGGTTCGCCCGCGGCCTTGGCGAGGAAGTAGGGATGCTCGGGAGCTGAGCATGGGGCAAAGGGGCTAAGGGGCCATGGAGAAAGGAAATGGGCATGACTCCCCTTCCGGAGTCAGGCATGGGGTGTCCATGACAGGACCCTCCAGCCCTGGCAAGCAACATGGCGGGGAGAGAGGTGTGAGAGGGAAGTGACTGGAAGGATCTCTTAGTGACTTCCAGCCAGTGAGGCCGATGGAAGCCTTGGGGGTCCCGCCAGCCGTTCTCAGGGCTGGGCTAGGGCTGGTCTCCACTGGCACCTCGGACACGGGGCCCTCCTAGGTCCTCTCAGGCTCTGGCGTCATAGTTTCCCTGGTCCGCCCATTGGAAAGGAGAGGGCCGGTGTCTTTCCCTTGCCTAGACCCTTCCCGCACCACGGCGGGGGTGGGGGGTGCTGGTGTCACCCACAGGCTGCCACAACAGGGGTGCCGGGTCCCAACGCCACACTTGAGCCAGCGGCTTGACCTCACTCACCCCTTTTTAGCGGACATGAGAGTTTGGCCCTCACAGAGGTGCGGGAGCGCTCGGGGCAACAATGGAGGGGAAGCGCCTGCTTCTTGCCCTGCGGTGCGGCCTGCGCCGGGCGGGGCACTGACAGCCACGGGCCCTCCGGAGCCCTCGGCCCAGGTCCAGGTTACTGCTGAGGAAAACGCGGGGACAGAGAAGAAAGGCGACCGGGCCGGGCCCTCCCGCCGCACCTCGGGGGCTGCGTGAGGTCGTCCTGAGAAGCCCGGGCCCCGGGGGGGAAACACGGGCTAGTGGTGACCCTCTCGGCTGCCCAAGCCCGGAAAACACGTGAAAAGGATCTGGGAACAAGCACACCTCGGAGTCTCCATCTAGCACACAAACCACAGGCACTGCTCAGCCGCTCCCCCCCCCCCCCTCTCTCTCTCTCTCTCTCTCTCTCTCTCTCTCTCTCTCTCGGCCTTTGTTTGGGGAATAGTTTGGGGGATAATTCACGTCACCCGCTGATTACATCAGGTGGGACCCCTGTTACTGGGGCTCTCCTGACCAGAGCCTCCCGGCTTCAGTCAGGGCCCCCTTCGCCAGGGCCGCAGACGGCCGGAGGCTGACCCCGTGACCCCTGCAAAAGTGAGCCAAGAGAAGAGTGTGTGGAAATGGTTCAATGCCCAGGAAGCCGAGGAGCCTAAACAGCCAGGCCAGTCCTAGTGTTCTCGGGGAATGTCCTCAGTTCTTCAGATTCTCATGAGCCAAATTTCCAGGTTAGGCCTCAAGTCCTCGGTGCTGGCCGGGTCAAGTGTCCCCGCCCTGGGGCTGGCAGCGCACCCCCGGTGCCACCAGCCTGAACGAGGCCTCTTGGCCAGAGACGACGCTCCCAGAAGAGGAGTGAGTTAGACGGAGTGATCAACCTCTGTCCGGGGCTGAGAGAGATCACAAGAAGTGTGGCCTTTAAGGCTGAAACCAGGGAAGTTGCTGGCAAACCCAGGTGTGTCAGTCACCAGCGTAACCAAGAGCCACATGGGTTTCGCTTCCCTCTCCCGTTAATCCTGAGGAACACGTTTCCTCCTGTGCAGTCGGGATGTGTCCAAATCAGCAGCGCCCTGCAAGGGCTGGTGGCCAGGATGGTGGCTGAGTTCTCGGGGGGGGGGGGCATACGTGCTTGCCCGTCACTTCTGGGACGCCAGCCACCTGAGATCACCTGACATCCGTTGTCTGTGTGACATTTTCAGACCGCACTGACAGGACACGCAGACCTCTCTGAATGGGTGGTCCGACTTGTCAGGAGAGAATTGTTTTTCTCACTCCACATGGTGCCAAGACTAAGCCATGCGCACTTCCAGCCGGTCTCTTCTTCGGGAGGGCTTCTGGATCCGCGGGGTCCCAGCTTTTATGCGGAGCCTCCCTCCTCAGCACTTGGCCTCTTGCTCGGTGGTGCATAAAATAATGTGCGGCTGGTGGCGTCTCAGATTGGATGAAACACAAGTCATCAAGCCCCAGCAGCCCACACAGGGGCAGAGGGGCCCTGCTGGTGCTTGAAGGAGGCACAGTGCCCGATGCACCAGGCACTCAGGACTGGATCCAGGGAAAAGAGCAACAGTCCTCCCCATCTAGGCCTCTTGGCCATCAGGAGCCTCTGAGCTCAGGGGCTGTGCAGCCCGACAGCCCATTGAGAAACCTTTTCTTTGCCAGTTTCTCCAGACAGGTCAGTGTTTAGAAACCTTGACAGTTTTCCCTATAAACAGCCCGTATGGTTGAAGGTTGATAAGCCCCTCCCAACAACTGCCCTATATAGAAAAGCCAAGGAAGCACAACTGTCAAGGAGAGAAAGAGGCAGGAGCAGTGTTTGAACTTGGAAACCAGCACCCATGCTGCTTTCTCCCACCCGATCCTCCTCCAGTTGCCTGCTCGGCATTTTCTGGATAGATGATGCCTGGCTCCTTTCATCTGTCGATAGCCCCGAGGGAAATCCTCAGCCCAGAGCTCCTTGTCCTCAGGGCTAGATCATCCCCCCTCATGGCTTTCTAGGTCCATAGTTTGTCATTCCTGGTTATCACCTCCCAGCTTCCTGGGCGAAGGTCCTTCCTGGCCCGAGGCAGGGGCTGAACCCTCCTGTTGTACACGGAGGCATCCTTTGGCCTGAAGACCAACCACAGTGAAGACCAAAGCAGGTACTAGGGCCTCACACAGTAAGGGGGGCAGGTGCACCTGGGGTGAGGGAGGGACCAGGGCAGGGATGTCCACTGTAGGCTGACAAAATAGAAGTAAGCATATGTGAAAAAGGGCTTATATTTTCTCTTTTTATTATTATTATTTATTCATGAGAGATACAGAGAACAAGAGAGTGGGAGAGAGAGGAGAGACACAGGCAGAGGGAGAAGCAGGCTCCATGCAGGGAGCCCGCTGTGGGACTCGATCCCAGGTCTCCAGGATCACGCCCTGGGCTGAAGGTGGCATTAAACTGCTGAGCCACCTGGGCTGCCCGGGCTTATATTTTCTAGTTTAACCTAAACCATATCATGAGTGAAAGTTGTTAAAAAAAAAAAAAAAAGAGACATAGGCCCAGAGTGGAGCCACTTGTGCTAAGCCCACATCACCAAACCAAGACTCGATACCTAACCTAATTGCAGTTTCAACCTTTCACAGGAATGTAATCTTAACTGGTCAGTCTGGAATTTCCTGGTCAGCACAAGTAAGGCAGTCTGCCTAATGAACCCTTTCTGTCCCCCAAAAAGTTCACCTAGCCCCAAATAATCCTTTTTTTTTTTTTTTCATTTATGACTTACTTGTCCCACCCCCCTCTCTGCCTTCAGAAACCTTTCCTTTTCTCTAGCTCTTTGGGACTCCTTTCCATTTGCTAGATGGGAGGCTGTCTGATTCATGAGTCATTGAATAAAACCAATTACACCTTCAAATTTACTCAGTTGGATTGTTGTTATTTAATAAGGGTATAAAATGAAACTGGGAGCCTGGTCTGGGTGAAAAGGACACTGGGTTGAGATCCAAAGATCTGCATCCAAACTCTGCTGTCTGGCTGTGTGAC
Source organism: Canis aureus (assembly GCF_053574225.1). Classification (NCBI taxonomy): domain Eukaryota; kingdom Metazoa; phylum Chordata; class Mammalia; order Carnivora; family Canidae; genus Canis; species Canis aureus. The sequence goes on along the minus strand of NC_135621.1, from coordinate 65,137,450 downwards.
TTTGGACGGACTGCTTCAACAGATCTCAGTTTCCCCATCTATAAAAAGGGAGTTATTATCGCAATGTTAGCATTGCAGGAGGTGTGAATGGAATAATGTGTGCTTTAAAACCCACATTGTAGGCATTAAAGCATTACCCAAATACTTACCCTAGGCCTGGGAGGGAAGAGAGGAAGGTACTATGTTTTGTGTAATGTTTTTCAAAGAGCAGGTTGTGAGCCATCAGCAGATTGTAAAAAAAATTTAGTGAGCCCTGATCAACTTTTTAAAAAATGAATATAATAGAAAATATCAACCTATAACCCAAGTACTAAGGGTAGGTATTTTGTCTTTGATTAAGTTGTATGTGTGCATGTATGTGTGTGTGTTAGGACGTGTGTGGTGCTGTACAAGACAGTTTTTACATCACCACCACGTACGAACACTTTATTTTCTGTGGTAAATAAAGAAACTAGAAATAAAGGGAGCTGTTTTTGCCTTGCTGTATTTTTTAACTGCAGCATTTTCACATTCCAAGAGTGGGAGAAGAATTCATCTAGGCAAAGAATTTATGTTTTGTTTGGGAAAACAGTCTAACGGGCTCTTTGGTTATGCAAAGGTAGGAGGCCAGGTTGAGGCGGCCAAACTACACGATAAAGTCAATATTCTGTTTCCTTTGGTGGTCCTAGAAGAGGCAATGGGGGGGCCTAAGGTTTCAGAGGTAAGGGGGTTTGGGCAGGGCCTGAGGAGGGAGACCCTGAGTAAAGGCCTCCCATGACACTGTGATGGAGCACTGGGGCTGCCTGTGTTGTGCTCAGTGAGGTCTCCTTGCCTGCATGTTAAGCCCTTACCAGGTCTTCAAACCTTGACTGGAATTGATTAGGCATCTTAGCCTAGTTCTCTCCAGACAGCACTGCTTCAGGAATGATGGGCAGGTCCCTGTCCGGGAACAAAGTGTGGGCATTGATAGAACCCATGTTCGGGGAACTGGAAAGATCCAGAAGTCAGGAGCAGTATGGAGTGACAGGAGACAAACCAGGATGGTGAACACACATCCAGGAATTCTTGGTAATATTTGAGAGGGAATCCCTCTGGCCTGAGTATTTTTCTCTAATATTTAAGTAAAGGATAATGCTGGAAGCTTAGAAAACATGGGGGCACCAACCAAGTTAAGGACTAAGAGGCTCAGCCACAGTTGAAAATTAGAAAGGCACTAACCTGTAGCTTCAAGCAAGGCTCAGCGGGACTATGACCAGAGTCATTATTACCACCACCTCCTATCACAGCACTTTGGTTCATGACCCTGGTAGGAAGGATAATGACTCTCCAAAAATATCCACATCCTAATATCCAGAACTTGTGATATGTTAGGGTACATGGCAAAAGGGAATTAAGGATATTGGTATAATTAAAGTTACTAAATAGCTGGACTTAAAATAGGGAGATCTTGTGTGCCTAAAATGCCATCATAAGAGTCCTTAAATCTGGAACCAGGAAGAAGAATGAGTCTCAAAGTGATACAATGAGAAAAAAAACTTGATTAGCCACTGCTAGTTTTGAGGATGGAAGGTGGCCATGAGCCAAGGAATGAGGGCAGCCTCTAGAAGCTTCAGTAGACCAGCCTCCAGTCCAATGAGGTTCTGACCTCCAGAATTGTTAGGTAATCAGTTTTTGTTAAGACTTCAGTTTTAAGAGAAGTTTTAGGTTCACCGCAAAATTAATGGGAAAGAATAGAGATTTCCCACATACCCCTGCCCATTACCAGCATTGCCCACCGGAGTAATTCTTTCACATTAGAATTCTCTCTTGGTGTTGTACATTCTACAGATTTTGACAAACGTATAATGACATATGCCCGTCATTATAGTACCATAGAGACTATTTTCGCTGCCCTAAAAATCAACTGTGCCCCTCCTGTTCACCACCTTCGCAACCCTTGGCAACCACTGATCTTTTTACTGCACCCCCGCCCCAGTTTTGCCTTTTCTACAGCATCTTGTAGTCAGAATCATATAGTCCGTAGCCTTTCCTGACAACTTCATTTCATAATATGTATTTAAGTTTCTTCCATGTCTTTTCACGGCTTGCTAGCTCATTTCTTTTTAGTGCTAATATTCCATTGACTGGATGTACCACAGTTTATCGATCCATTCACCTAGTAAAAGGCATTGTGGTTGCTTCCAACTTTTGACAATTATGAATAAAGCTGCTATAAACATCCATGTGCTGGTTTTTGTGCAGACGTAAATTTTCAACTCATTTAGGTAAACACTGAGGAAGACCACTGCTGGATCATAGGGTAAGAATACATTTCGTTTCGTAAGAAACGCCAAACTGTCTTTCAAAGTGGCCGTGCCATTCTGCATTCCCACCTGCAATGAAGAAGGGTTCCTGTAGCTCCACATCCTCGCCAGCATTTAGTATTGCTGTGTTCTGGCTTTTGGTCATTCTAATAGGTGTGTGGTGATATCACATTGTTTATCTTATTGTTGTTTAAATTAATTTGTGTTGTTTTAAGTCACTAGACTTGTGGTTCTTTGTTATGGCAGCAATAGAAAACAAATACAATGACATCATGCAAGGAAATGACAAGGAACCAAGAGACAGGAGGCATGACCAGGAGCTACCACCAGCTCACTGTGTTTCCTGGGATGAATTACCTGATTCTTTTGGGTTTTAGACACCTTGAGACTAAACTAGGCATGGTAATTCTTCCCCTAAGCTATAGCAGGAAGCAATGAGTCAATTTGGAATATAATGGCTACACTAACAACACCGGAAGCTCCCAGTGAGGAAAGCTGGAATGGCCTAGGAGGTGGTTTTGTGGTTCCATCAGTATTGGTGCTTTTTGTGAGTTCAGTCTCCTAGAGATGCCATCAGCCCAAGTCATGACTCAGCCAATGATGACTCCTCAAGACCTCAGTCCTGCCTAGAGGAGCAAGCAGAGGCAGGAGCTGACCTTGCTGGGGAGCTCAGGAAGGACATGAGACAGGCATGGTGTGCACATGCATGAGGCTGGGCAACGCTTCCACCCAGACTTTCTTTCTAGAGTAGGAACTAGCCAAGGGTGAGGATTTGGCACAACTGCCCTTGAGTTCCCTGTAGACCACGCCCATGAAGATATTTAACTCCACAGGACTTAAGCCGGACATAGTCTCACAGGAAGCATCGTTTAATAATAATGACCTCCAGGTGTTCTCCACTCATGGTTGCTAATCCTTCCAAGAACCCTGCATTGGTATTCACCTTTGACACAGGTTCTAGAACTGGCATTAGGGCATGCAATTAGCAAAAGGTAGAGCCAGGGTATAAGCTCAGATCTGTCTGAGCACAAAGTAGCCTGCACCGTGTACACCCAGCTGGAAGGGAGCTTGAGGCCTGCCCCTCACTTTACAAATGAAGACAAGTGATCTGTCCGGGTTCACTCAGCTACTTAGAGCCGGGCAGGGTTAGGACTCAGTTTCTTGGCTCCCGGTCCATTATTCTTTCTAATAACCTCTGGGGTTCATAGACTTCTTTGGGAAGCTGATATCAACAGTGTATCCTCTCTCTTCCCCAAATGAACATCTATACACATTTATTTTCCCTACAGTTTGGGGGTGAGTTTGTGAACCCCCCCTCTAGCTACAGACCCCAAGTTCAGAGCCCCTGCACTATACCCTCTGCCTCTCTCACGTGTAGGGCCACGAATAGAGTGGGAATTCAAGGGTGACTGTATATTAACCAGGCTTGTAAAGGAGAGGGTTCATTCTCCCTACAAGTTATACACTCTGCTTCATCTTTCACCCACTTTTAATTTTTTTTATAACAGCTTGAAGGAGAGCAGATTTTGTCACCTCAAAATACGTCTCTCTGGCATAAGGATTATTTTGAGCAAAAGGCAAACAAAACCCAGCAGATTCAGGGAAAGTTCTTTACCTCCCCCTCAACTGCCTAAATTTACATTGGAAAGTGGGCCTGAACCAGAAGGAGAGCTATTACCAGAGATACTTTTTCACCTAAGAAACTCATCTGCATGACAGGGCAACCTTGGGTTACAAACATCTCTCACCTTCCTGTGAGTGGCCTTCCTTCCCATTGTGTCCCCAGACCCCTACCCTTTTCCTTAGCTCAAGATGCTTTATAAACCTCGAGGACCTTGTTGTCCTTTGGTGTCATATTTTTGAGGACTTCCACGTGTGTGAAATTTGTTTTTCTCCTGTCAATCTGTCTTATAGCAATTTAAGTATTAGACCCGCCAAAGAAACCAGAAGGAAAGAAGGGAAAAAATTTCCACCCTTACAAGCTTTGTTGAGACATAATTCACATACTGTGTAACAAGCTCTTTTGTCATTCCTGCCTTTTCCATACTTCTGGAAAATGAGAACAATTCTACAACTCCATGCATCATGGGATTGCTAAGAAAAACTAGAAGCCAATTATATGTGGTAATTATTAGTGCTATTGCCAAATAGTCATTTCAGTTTTATCCCTTTCTAGACACATGTTAGATTATACTTCTTGGTGTTGGGAAGGAAAATTTTATTCTACTCTTCAAGATTCTTCTAGCTGCTCTAAGAATCAAATCGACATGAGCCACATTAACAGGAGAAAATCAAATTAATTATGTACATACAAGGAATCCATATAAACACATGAGAATCCAAAAATAGGTACCATTATGTAGATAGATATGCCAATCTGAGCTAAGGAGAAGGGGGTAGAGGTCTGAGACTTCAAAGAGAAGGAAGAAAATTCACAGAAAGATGAAAAAGAGTAAATATTTGGCAAAAAAAAAAGCTTGCCGGGCCATACAGAAACAGTGGGACAGAGAGAAGAATTTTAACAGATTATGCTAATTTTCTCCCTGTCTACTACCCCTACTTCATATTACATTGTGGTTATTACAGTGATAGCTCCCTTCCTGGAACAGGTCCTCTAGCTAAATTCCTTTAGGCACTCAGGGGGAAGGTCAGTTTCTTCCTGAGTCTTTTGGGCCTTGATGATTTTCAGCTCAAAATAATTCACATGCCAAAGAGGCACATCTTAGGGTTATTTGTTCTGAAGTCCTACATTGGTGTCCTTGCGGTTGGGTGGAACCACATGAGCATTTACAGCCAATGATTTTCTTTGGCTCATAAATTTTGAGCAGAAGTGATTCATGGCACTTTTGGGCCAAATCTTTAATTTCTGAGTGAGACCTACCATGACATGACCACTAGCAATGTTCTGAGTAGTGGCTGCTCCATTGCCCTGGGGTCTCAGAGTGAGGAGGCAAAAGGCATGGCAACAGAGTTCCTAATGCATCTGTAATGATAGAGAAATAAACCTTTGCTGTTTTAAGGTACCAGAATTTTTTCTTTTCCTTTTTTTTTTTTTTTTTTTTTTGCAGCAAAACCCAGCCTATCTTGACTTTGATAAAATTTGTGGATGTCCTTTATTTTTTTTTTTTAAGATTTTATTTATTTATTCATGAGAGTCACAGAGAGAGACAGAGACACAGGCTGAGGGAGAAGCAGGCTCCATGCAGGGAGCCCGATGCGGGACTCGATCCCGGGACCCTGGGACCACGCCCTGAGCCAAAGGCAGACACTCAACCACCGAGCCACCCAGGCGTCCCTGTGGATGTGCTTTAAAAGCTACAGAACACTTACAAATATAAGGATTGTCATTACCCCAATTGTACTCTTACTGCAGCTTTTCCTGACATTGCCAAAGTCTTCACATTGGAGCAATGTATATTCTGTCTAAATGGATAATTGCTCATCAATGTCCCAATGATCGACTGTAGGAACAGTCAAGGGGCTACATGCATGGTCCCCAGAGTGCAACTAAAAGAGAGATTCCTTTTGGATTCCTTTGGGAGTAGCAGCACAACTGATGAGCTGCTAACGAAATATCTTGGTGTGAAGAAAAATTGAGCCCCCAAAGAGTTTTGGATAGTTGTGCTACTCATTCCTGTTAACTTGGCAAAGCCACTCTGCATGCTGCCAGTAGCTTGGCTGAAGTTGAAAGAGGCCATCCTAGACACAGTATTTGATACGCCATACTACAGAACCAGAGTAGCCAAACACAACAAATAGAGCGATAAAGAAAAAGAGTTTGGGGGTCAGATAGACCTCTTAGGTTCAAATCTCAATTTTGCCACTTACTGGCAGCATAATCTTGGGCACGTTACATAACCTGCAAGACCCTCCATTTCCTCACCTTCCACTCAACAGTGAACCCTGACTCACATTCTTCTACAGTTCCACATTGAACTTGGCTGCATATAATGACCAATGGGATGTAGCAAAAGTGATGCTAAGTCACAAGAAGGCCTGGTCTCTTGGAATACTAGCTCTGGAGAAGCCAGCGCTCCTAAGACATCCGACTGCCCTGATACTATGATGCTGTGAGGAAGCCCGACAGAGAGAGACTGTGGAGATACAGATACTTAGCCAGCCTCCAGCTGTCCTGTCATCTCAGCTGAGGCATCAGATACATGAGTAAAGAAGCCACCCTAGATATCCAATCTCAAGGACTCCAGCCCTAGCCACCATCTGATTGCACCCACATGTGAAAGTCAAAGACGGAACCACCCAACTGACCATCCCAGCCCCAGAAGCCTAAGCATATAAATAGTTATTTTAATCCACCAATGTTTAAGGGATGATTGCTACACAGCAATAGATAACCACAACGTCATCTGTGAAACAGGAATAATAATAATACCAAGTTTACATGGTTGCGTGAGAATAGAGAAAATGCATAAAATGCCTAACTCAATGCTTTTGCACTTTACAGCAGCTATTTGTAATAAAAAGGATATGTCTGGGGGGCTCCTGAGTGGCTCAGCCGGTTCAGCATCTGCCTTTGGCTCAGGTCATGATCTCAGGGTCCTGGGATCGAGTCCCACATGGGCTCCCTGCTGAGCGGGGAGTCTGCTTCTCCCTTTCTCTCTGCCCCTGCTCCTGCTCCTGCTCTCTCGCTCATGCGTGCTCTCTCTCAACTAAATAAATAAAATCTTTTTTAAAAACTATGATATGTCTGTATAATTGCACCCAAATGGAGCAATTTTTATAATTGAAAAATACCGTCACCTACAATGAGGACATTCTTGCAATACGTACAGATGTGGCAAGGAAAGAAGGCAGGAACAGGGACAGCTGGTTGAGCCCTAGAGCTACCGCAGGTCACAGCAGAGCAGAGGAACCATGGGACAGGACACATTTGGAGCTGGAAGTCTGAGAACCTAGGAGAAGTCTCAGGCCCCAGGCCTGTGTTCCTTGCACATCCATGATAACAAGAGGAGACTAACACAAGCAAGAAAACCAATGCAATATTTATTTCCCTGTATTTGCTGTGAGCTATGACCACTTAAGCTTAAAGTTGGTTCTCTGAATTAATGAAAAAAGCCCTTGTATTCAAACTGAATCTTCTGTTGCTGTGTAACCGAAAAACAGAAATGAGAAATAACTACAGTGGGGCTGAAGTGGCTCAAGTTCAAAAATGCAGGAAGGTCTCTCAGCCTGCAAAGGGCTGTTCCAGATAAGGTTCACACTTCCAAATGTCAAGGAGACTGCTCACTCAGGAGCTCCCCAGTGTGATTGTTCAGGGCTAAAAGTCACACTTAATTATGCTCTGAGCTCGAGAAATTCCAGGAGTAGCAGTTGTTTCTCTCAGGAATTAGGCTTGAAAGAAGGAAAAAAATGCTTTGTCCCATCAGCCACCTTACTAACAATTTCAATGCTGTTTGGAGAAATGACGACAAAGGATGGGAAGAGAGGAGAGGAAAGGAAGGGCTAGGAGTTGGCACCCCAACCTGTGAGGGGGACTGGATGGCTTGATGGGGAGAGGAACTACCCCCTTGAATTCCTTCCAGGTCTTTTGCCCACCTCCCTCACCACTACAGGTGCCCTTCCCTGCAATTCATGCTCTGCCCTGTTAATTCCTCACTAAAGCTCTTTTTTTTTAATTTAAGATTTTATTTCTTTATTCACGAGAGACACAGAGAGAGAGGCAGAGACATAGGCAGAGGGAGAAGCAGGCTCCCTGTGGGGCGCCTGATGCAGGACTCGAACCCAGGGCCCCGGGATCAGGTCCTGAGCTGAAGGCAGATGCTCAACCACTGAGCCACCCCGGAGCCCCACTAAATCTCTTCTTAGGATAAAATTTAACAGGCAAACTTCTGCTGAGGGGCAGTGATTCATTTAAAATAAAGACATTTTCAAGTCCTGGGAGATCTCTGAGCAGAGAACAAAGCCTCAAAGCAAAGAACTCATTTCTCATCTTGATTGAAAGGCCACTGAGCAGACAGGAGAAGAATGTTTGCAGAGAAGGGCCTTCGGTGTCCCTGAAATGACAGGGTCCTGTCCTACCCACAGAGAGCTGCTCTTCTCCTCACTTATTCTCTGGAATCAGACGGTGCCTCGTTCCATTACTACACTTGGATTTGTTAATGAAATAGCCCACTCCTCCAGGATTTCGCTTTTCTTTTTCCTGCTAAATGTGATTATTAAGGAGTGTTTTTTAAATCTCCATCATAAAAAAAAATAAAAAAATAAAAATAAATAAATCTCCATCATAAATGTAAATACAAACTTAAGGGATAAGGGATAATGCTCTGTCATTATTCATTTAGATTAAGGTATATGAACGTATATTCTATATTAGCCTGATTTTTTCCCATCACTATTTCCTTGTTCTTCATATTCCCCTATCCTGAGATTTTTGCTTTGATTCATTTGTTGCTTCGAGAGAAGCTCTTCTTTTGAATACATTCCTTAAATGGGGTATGTGGGTGCTATACTCTCTTCTCTACATCATATCCACAAATAACTTTCACCCTGAGGGGTGAGACTTGTCAGGTGGGGTTGTAAGAATTCCTAGGCCAAGGTCATTTTCTTTCATTTGTCGTTAGATGTTATTCAGTCTTCTAGCTTCCAGTGTTGTAAATGAAAAGCCCAATGAACAGTCTGAGGCTCCTTTACAAGTTATTTGTTCTTTATTGCTTATTATTTATAAGCTTCCGGACAATTCTTCCAGAGAATAAGTTCTCTTAATCCTGGGAGTTGAGGAGTTTTACAGGATGTTACTAGATGTGTGTCTTTTTTGCTCAATCTCAGCCTGGAACTCAGTGAGCCCTTGGAAAATGCAAGTCTTTCTTAACGTCAGAGGCATTTTCTTGTACCATTTATTGTCTCCAGCAATTCGTTTTCTCCCTTATGAGCTCCTATTTCTCAGATTAGGTGTCCTAGATCTTATCACGGCAAAATAGGATGGCCATTATGAAGCAAAAAATGTGGGGCAACTGTGTGGCTCAGACGGTTGAGTGTCTGACTCTTGATCTCAGATTGGGTCTTGATCTCAAGGTCAAGAGTTCAAGCCCTACACTGGGCTCCATGCTGGGCATGGAAACTGCTTAAAAAAAAAAAAAAAAAAAAGCAGAAAATGCAGTTAACAAGAGTACTTAACAGCACAGTCACAGAAACCAGAAAGCCTGGGAGTGGATACCAGCTCTGCCTCAGCCGTGTGATCGTGGGATCCTACATTAACTTTCCTGGGCCTCAGTTTCTTCAGCTGTAATATGGGTTGAAGAACAATTGTACTTAATGCCTAGGTTTCAGTAACAAAGTACGTTAATATATGTAAGTTTTGATAAAAATACAATTACTGTTTTCCCTCATCTCTTTGTAGTCCCATGCTGTGGGTTGAGATATCCTTCTACTTGATATTCCAGGCCATTAATTCATTTTTCCATTTTGCCCTTATGCTATTTTTACAACGAGCAATCGCTACTTGATAAAAATGACTAGAATGCTAAATTTTGAAGCATTTCCTTTAAATAATTGTTATAAATGACAGTGTGATGATTTCTGAGAGACCCTTTCCTAGACTCACCAGAGGAAACAGCATGGTCAGGGGCACCAGGGGATACTGTCTGGAAGGTTCAGGCAACAAATGAAAAGAGCTCTGCTGTTCGGACACAGTTTTGCTTCAGTCCTGGCCTTCGGGTCAGGTGGCAGGAAGGCCATTCTCTAGATACTTCCTTTCAGAGCCACCACTTCCCCCCAGCTGCAGAAGGCCAGGATGTAGCCCCATGCCTCTGTTTCCATTCTGCCTTGGTGGGAAAGGGCCAGGTGCCAGCTGAGGGGGGTAGGAGGCCATCCCCTGCTGAGATGACACGCTATCCCAGCTTTCCCTCTGGAACCGCAGAGATCTTAGTGAAAAATAAACAGCATGGTGTAAGAACACCAGACCGGGAGTCAGAAGTCTTGCTTTCAGCCACCAGGTCCATGACCGTAGACAAACCACTGTGCCTCTCTGAACCTCAGGAAAATAAAGGTAACAATCATAACCACCTCACAGGGTTGTTGCTTTTTTTCTTTTCTTTTTTAAGGAGGACCCGACGTGATGATGTTATATAGAGCATTTTGCAAACTATAAAGAACCATCATCATTCATCTTGGTAAGCACGTTAGGCCTGTGAGTGGCACGGGATGGGGGAAAAACAGGGCCCCATACCCACTGGCAAATCTCATATTATGGGGAAATACTTGGAGATAATAACAATACCTCTCTGTTTTCTTGTCTCTTAACCACCACACCCCCCGGCCCCTTCTGTGGAATCTCAGCGTGTGGGTGTGGCTGCAGGTGCAAGCCCTGTAATCACAGCACTCAGGGGGCCTCCTTCCTGTTACCTTCTGCCCCGGCCCAGTGGGGCATGTGTGTGTGGGAAAGCCTTACTATGTAAGATCGAGGGCAAAGGATTAAGTAACTGGCAAGGGTTTCTCTGCTGGCCCATGACTAACCCTTTAATTGAAAAGGAGGAGCCCCTGAATGACAACGGGACATCTTCTCTGCCATTGTGTTCAATCTAGATGCTACCTGGGTGATCTCTCTGGAAGGGGAGGAAACTCCTCCATCACACAGGTGTGCTCCAGTCCTCAGGCCACAGAAACACACCCTTTCTCTGCAGCTCCTCAACCAGAGGGCAACTCCCAGATGTCAGGGCCCAAGACCCAGAGGAAGCATGCCTGGGTTATCCCTTCCAGGGAGCTGTTTATGGGAGGACTGAGTCAGGGATGGAGTTGGCATCACTGCCCGGTGGGTGATGGAACACATCTTTCCCTTTGATTTACTTTTCTTTGCATCATAGAACCTGACCACTGGCCATTGTTATTATCTTGGGTTTGTTTTATTTTAAGCATGGCTTTATGATTATTTCAAAATTATATGTATATAAACATCTGTGAACATATCTCTCAACCTAAGATCTAATATATTAATAACTTAATATTAATATACTATTAATATAAATATTAATATATTAATAACTTAAGTGTTTCTCTCCATCCCTTTACTTTCATTTTGTATTTATAATTTCCTTGCTTTTTATTTATTTATTTATTTTAAAGATTTTATTTATTCATGACAGACAGAGAGAAAGGCAGAGACACAGGCAGAGGGAGAAGCAGGCTCCATGCAGGGAGCCCGACGTGGGACTCGATCCCAGGTCTCCAGGATCATGCCCTGGGCTGAAGGCGGCGCTAAACCGCTGGGCCACCGGGGCTGCCCAATTTCCTTCCTTTTTAAAAGTAGTTTCATGCTATGCTTAATTGCTGTTTAATCAGTTACATTTAATGAAGGTAATGCTTAATTAATATTTAGTTTTAGCTGTTTTTAGACTTTATAGAAAAGGTATTAGTTATATATCTTTTATATCACTCAGCATATTTAACCAAACTATATTGTCAGAACTGTTGCGTGCCTTGGTAGTTCATTGTTTTCACTGTAAAATATCCCACTGTGAGAATATAGGAGTTTATCCATTTACCTCTCAGTGGGCAATTTGGATATTTCTGGGTTCATTTATGTTTGTTGATTTTTGGTATTATGTGTGGCACTACTAAGAATAATCTTGTATGTGTATCCTGAGAATGTGACTCTTTTACAATAGAGTTAATATGGCCAAATTTATCAAGTTTTTCTCTTTGGGGCTGGTGCCTTTTTATACTTTATTAAAGAAATGTTTCTTTTTTCCTTTAAAGATTTTAAGTAATCTCTACATCCAAGGTGGGGCTCAAATTCAACCCCAAGATGAAGAGTCGCACGCGCCGCTGACTGAACCAGCCAGGCACTCCAAGAAACTGTCCTTTCTTTAGTGCAAGAAAGATAGCCATCTATCTTTTCTACCAAGATAAACATACAAAGACATGGTTTGACACCATCCTTAATCTTTTCAGAGTAGATCTCGTGTGTGGTGTTAAATGGAGATCCGGTTTCATTTTTATCCATATGTATGTTTTTCTAGTTCCAGTTATTGAATTGTTCCTCTTTTCCCCGCTAATATGACATGGCTCTTCAAATTGTATTTCACACCAATTCTTCATAGGAGAACAACATTTTTCACTCGTAGTCTTAATAGAATATTATGTTGGCATATTACCTGTAAAACATTATGTCAATATATTACCTTTTTAAAAAACTGTTGAAAAGTTATCACTTCTGTAGGGTGTCTAGGTAGCTCAGCATCTGCCGTCTGCTCCAATCATGATCTCAGGGTCTCAGGATCGAGCCCCACAGCTGGCTCCCTGTTCAGTGGGGAGTCTGCTTCTGCCTCTGCCTCTGCCGCTCCCTCTACTGCTCCCCGTTTGTGCTCTCTCACTCTCGCTCTCTTTCAAATCATAAATAAATAAAATCTTAAAAAGAAAAGTTATCACTTCCATTAAATGGATTCCTCACTGGCTATGCTTCTGGTGTTTATCCTCCTCAGTTTTCTTCACAGCATCAGGCAAGCGCCTGATTGGTCCGCCAAAGGCTGGAGCCAGGGAGAGGCCCTGCTATTGGTCAGCAGAGGACTCCCTGGGCTCATCTGGACTAACTTCAAATACCTGGGGGGAACCTGTTCTGGGGATGCTGGCCTGGGAATGGGCTGGCTTAGAATCAGTCTGAAAAATAGGGCGCTGTCATGGGTTGGGTTGAATTGTGTTCCTTAAAAAGATATGTCTTAGCCTCTGAATCTGAGAATATGACCTTATCTGTTAATAGGGTCTTTGCAGATGTAATCAAGTTAAGATGAGGTCATATTGGATTAAAGTGAGCCTTAATCCAACGATTAGTATTCTGATAAAAGAGGGAAATCTGAACATGGACACACAGGGGAGAAGGCCACGTGAAGATGGAGTTAGCGATTGGAGTGATGCATCTACAAGCCCAAGACTGCCAAAAACCAAGAAACTGGGAAGAAGCAAGGAAGGATCCTCTCCAGAGCCTTCCATGAGACCACAGCCCTGCTGCCAACTTGATTTCTGACTTGTGGGCTTTACCAAACGATAGCAATGGTTGTTGTGGGCGGATAACAGAGATGGACAAATCTCAGATTTTCTCATGCCCCTGAGGGTCCTGGCTCCACTCTCCTGGGTCTGTCCTAGACCCCTCCTCTGAGGGAAGAAGCCTGGCTCTGTCAGCCATTCTTGAGATAAAAATCAGCAGAAGGGAGGAAGGAATGGAAACAGCCAGGGGCAGGAGGGTCTGAGAGCTGCTGGAGTGCAGAAGCCCTGGCAGTAGGTGGGAGAAGGCAGGAAGGAAAGTGTGAGGCTCTCATGCTGCCACTGGAGAAATCAAAAGTATTCCTGAGGGCTATGGGTTCACTTAGTGATGAGAAATGCAAGTGAAAGAGGAGTTATTTTTAAATTGCTTTTGATTTCATGGTCTCGTGGCAGCATGGGAGCTCCAGCAGGAAACTGAGCCATGTGGACTGAGGCCCCATGAGCTTTCCTGCCTCCTCATCAAATGCTTTCTGCCCACCAGCTCTGCTAAGTGCTTGGCAGAAATATCTCCTCTCCTCCTCGCAGCAGCCTGTAAATAGAGGCTGATTTAAATGATAAAACTGAGGCTGGTGAGTCTTAGTTAAACGGCCAAGTTCAAAGAGCTTTGGAGTGCCTTCTGTCTGGCTCAGAACTAGAAGCAGGCAGGAGTCTCAGGGTGGCACCTGCAGCTGGCGGCCAACCCCGCAACTGGTGGGCACCCTCAGCGCAGCCTTGCCTTGTACGATAATAGAGCTTTGTTTCCCTCAAGGAGACCATATGAGCGCGGGTTTCTGACGCGAGGCCTAGCTAGGCAAGGGGACAGAGGCGGTGGCTACAGAATGGGCTCTGGAGCTTAACTGCCAGAGTTGCCCCCAGCTATGGCTCTTTCCAGCTGTAAGAGCATGTGAACTAACCCCCCGGGCCTTTGTTTCCTTCTCTGTAAAATGGGCACAACAGCTCCCAGCTCAGAGAGTCGCTGTGAGGATTAAATGGGTTAATACAGTAACACACTGGGAACAGCCCCAGCACAAAGCAAACACTCAATAAAAGCTAGCTCTCGTGGTCACTAAAAATATGATGCCGTCATCAGATCTGACAAGACCTTGGCTACAAAACATGTAAGTCATGGAGAAGAAGAGTCTAATGGTAGATTGCAGGCAGTGTAAGGATTGAGGTCTTGAGGCAGGGTCAAGATGGTGGAGCAGGAAGGTCCTGAGCTCACCTCCTCCCACAGACACACTAGAAGTACGACCACACATGGAGTAGCTACCTCTGGGAATGAACTGAAGACTGGCAGAATGGATTCCACACAACGGAGGAGACAAAGAAAAAGCCACATTGTGGGGTAGGAGGGGTACAGGGGTCCACTCAGGATCTGCACCCTTGACGCTGCGACCCACAAGCAGGAGGGGTACCCAACAGCAGAGTCCCTCCCTGAGTAATGATGTGCCCGAGCCCCACATCAGGCTCCCCTGCCCAGGGGACCCGCTCCAGGAAGATGAGCCCCCCATATAGTCTGGCTTTGAACAACAACAGGGCTTACGTCTGGGAGAGCCAGAGTACAGTGGGCAATCAGACTCCTTTCTTGAAGGGCACACACAGCCTCACCCACTGGGAGTGCTGGCACAATGGTGGCAGTTTGAAAAGCATGTGGGTTATACATGAAGATTTATTTACTAATTTTACGGCATGTGCTGGAGAAGTAGGGATCTGTTGGCACATTCTCTGGGGACAGAAGCACTGGTAGGCACCATTTTTTTTTCACTCCCTTTCTACCTAGCCAGACCAGCACGGGAGGGAGCCAGCTCCAATACCATCCATCTACCTCTCTAGCACCGCTCACCCCACTCTAGGGCAAGGGAAGCTAGTCCTGCACACTAGAGCACCTGCAATAGTTGCAGCCACCAGGCCTGTCACCAGCTGCACTGAAGGCCTGTCCCACCCACCAGCCTACCGGTAGCAGTCATAACCAATCCTTACAGACAGCTGAACTGCGGGGCTACCCCTTGCACGGGTCAGTTGATGCCAATCTTGGCCCAGCGACAATAGGAAGATGCATGCAGCCCACACAGGAGATACCCCTAGGGCCCCCTGCTCCATTGATAAAGGGGGGTTTCCACTACTGGGAATCACAGGACACCTTCTACATAAAGCTAGTCCTTCAAGACAGGGACATAAGTGATCTACCTAATACAAAGAAACAACCAGAGTTAGGCAAAATAGGGAGAGAGAGAGGAATGTAGTCCGAACAAAAGAATAAGACAAAACCTCAGAAAAAGAACTAAATGAAATGGAGATAAACAGTCTACTAGATAGGGTGCCTCAGTGGCTCAGCGGTTGAGCGTCTGCCTTCGGCTCAGGTTGTGATCCTAGAGTCCTGGGATCAAGTCTCACATTGGGCTCCCTGCATGGAGCCTGCTTCTCCCTCTGCCTGTGTCTCTGCCTCTCTCTCTCTCTCTAATGAATAAATAAATCTTTTTTTAAAAAAATCTACTAAATAAAGACTTCAAAGTAATCGACATAAAGATACTATGGAACTTGGGAGAAGAATAGATGAACACAGTGAGAACTTTAACAGACATAGAAAAAAAAAACCAATAGAGCTAAAGGAAACAATAACTGAAATGAAAAATATACTAGAGTGACCCAACAGCACTGTAGATGATTATGGAAAAAAAAAAAAAAGATCAGCAATCTGGAAGACAGAGTAATGACAAAGATCACATATATATTTCTTATTATAAATCACAACATCACAGACTACGTGAGCCTCACCTATGAAATGGGGGGTAATAGAGCCTACCCTACCAAGCTCTTGTGAGGATTACAGGGATAGTCCTTGGGAAAACACCTACCAGGGCACCTGACATGCAGCACACTTCAGTAAAAGCCAGTTGAGTCAGATTCCTAACCAGGCTGTTGCTTCTTCCTTTTCCTATCTGTAAAATGAAGATAATGTAACAATACCACCTCCCAATCTTAATGCAAGGAGTCAGAGTTTTTGTTTTAAGATTTTATTTATTCATGAGAGACAGAGAGGCAGAGACACAGGCAGAGGGAGAAGCAGGCTCCATGCAGGGAGCCCCACGTGGGACTCGATCCCGGGTCTCCAGGGTCACACCCTGGGCTGAAGGCAGCACTAAACCGCTGAGCCTCCGGGGCTGCCAGGAGTCAGAGTTTTGATAGCTCTCTGGTCACTAGATAAAAGTTCTCTCAAACTAATCCCAGAGATCATTCCTACAAGCACTACCCAAGCGTGGGACCTCCTCCCTGCTCTTTGTAAGCACCTGGCTAGGAAAGACCAGAGACTGGCCCACAGCCTCCCTACAGGTCGGTGTCGGAGGCCCTATCAGTGCTCCAGGACTTCCTGGGGACGAGGCCTGCCTCCTCCTTAGGCAGCTGGTCCACTCAACCCCCCAAGAAAACCTGCACCTACAGAGGACTTTGTTTTATGACTGCCCCATAGATAAACACACAGGCTTTTTTTGTTTTATGGGTTTCACAGCTAATGATTATTGGCAACACAGGATGGTAAAAATGGCAAACCTGGGAAAGTTCCAAAATCCTGCCAGGCTGGTCCCTGATTTTCTGGGAATAGGAAGCGTCACTCCTGAAAGACAGGGCTTTTGCATTGAATATGGGACTCCGACACAATGAAGCCAGGCACCAATGGAGAGATTTCAGCCAGTGCCAGTGGCCTGTAAGGAAAGCCAGAGGGGAGACAGGTGGCCTCCTGTGAGTGAATTTTACTGCTACAGAGATGCCCAAATCCCCTCAGGTCCCCACTGAAGACAGTCCAGGCAACTGGTGATCTCAGGTGGCCTGGGCTGTCTTCTGGGGAGGGTGGGCTGGACACAGAAGGAAGACTGGTCAGCCTGGCCTAGGGACAACAGAGGGGAAAACTGAGCTAAGAAGGACTTCACCAAAAGTGTGTTACCTGAAATACAAAGATGAGTCATGAAAAGAAAGCAGAAAAAGCAGTGAGATGTGTTACCAGGTTCTCTTTTCTGTTCCACAGGCAGGGAGAAGTTGTGGCCAGCAATGCCAATGGAGGGAGCACAGTCTGCTTGAGCAATCTGCACTCCTCCGCTGCACTTGCAGCCACTGGCAGGGGTTCGGAGGGGAAACCGAAACTGCACAAGTAGGAAAGCCCCTGCAGGAAGCCAGCCGTTGGTCCGGCTTACTGGTTACCAGGGCAACCAGCAGATGCTCTTCTCCCCTGAGAGGGGGTGGAGGCCCAAATATCTCCTGCCCTGTGGTCCAAATAAGAGGACCTCATCTATGACAGCATCAAACAACAGCACTTCCTGTGCATTTCCATCTCACTTAATCCACCTCTTGAGGGAGTCAGATCCAGGGTGATTATACCCATTTGACAGTTGAAGAAACTGGGGCCTTGTGACACTAAGTAACTTGTCTAAATTTACATGACTCAGAAGTAGATCAGATCCAACCTGAGTCTTTTTAAAAAAACTTTTTTAGATTTTATTTATTTATTTGAGAGAGAGAGAGAGCTAGAGCAGGGAGAGGGGCAGAGGGGGAAGCAGACTCCCCACTGAGCAGGGAACCTCAATGTGGGGCTCCATCCCAAGACCTGAGATCATGACCTGAGCTGAAGGCAGACGCCTAGCCAACTGAGCCACCCAGGAGCCCCTCAACCTGAGTCTTTAAACCGTAAATCCAGTGTACATCCCCCTCCACAGCCTGTCTGTCAAATTATCGGCATGTGGTCTTGTCAGGGACCGTCACATCTCTGAGTGCATGCAAGCCACGTGAGACACGCCAGGCATGGCTTATTCCCCTCTCCTTCACATCACACATGAGAACTGGCAGTGCACGGGGGTGGGGCTAGCAACAGCCTTGCTGTGTGGTTAGCCAACACTCTGACTAGACTCGAATCCAGCACTTTTCCCATGACACCCAAAGCTGGCTGCTTTCCCCTCATCACATCTGGAAAAAATGACTCAGGTGACAGTGGGCTACTCGTGTCACGCTCATATATGGAAGGTGCCACGTTGTTTATGAAGCACTTCAAAGCAGGGCATCTGCTCTGGCTTTCCCCCAGGTCTTTATTAAGTAAAGGTCATGATGTTTGCTGAAATTTGAGTGCAGGGGTGCCTGGCTCACAGGAAAGGTCAAGATAAGGTTGATTTCTGGAGGCCTCTCTACAGATAAGCATGAATCACACCCAGCCCTTTGCTGGATAATAAGACTAAGAAGCTCCAGCTCCTCACTTCCTATCTGGCTTCTGTGAGCTCTGGGTCTGACTGGGCTGCAGAACATGCCAACCACTGAAGAAAGGCAGGAATAGAAAGGTTCAGGCCCAAGAATGATTTCCGGTTTCCTTTGGAATGGCACTTTTTCTGGCTATAAAGAGAAGTTTCTGATCCTAATTCCACAGAAGACCCCCAACTGTTCCTCATTCTCCATGGCTCTGGACCAGATCCAAGGCCCTGATGGGGCCTGAGGCCCCTTGCCTGGTCAGCGCACTAAGATCTGCTCAGGTATTTGGCCTCCTTCTCTGCCCAGAACAAAGAAGTCAGCAACAGCCACAGCGGCCTCTCCAAGGCAGCAGTAAGGGGTATCGCTCCTAAGGCAACCCCTTCCTGCCCGCTCTGTCCCAGCAAGTGCTATTTGTAGAGGTGGTAACAGGTAAGGTGGTAGGAAGCTGGGTTGAAACTTTAATTGGCCTTGATTCACCCATTGCTCCTGCCTTTCTTGAGTGGTTCAAATGTTCTGAGAAGCCCCAGGTAGGTCAGAAAAGTGGCAGCCTTTGGCCTTCTCTGCTAGGAGACTGGCCCTACCAGAAAGGGACAGTCTCACTATCTGTCATTCTGTGGCCAGCAAAGAAGAGAGGGAAGGATTTCCTCCTCTCTCTAGGGAGTAAGCAGGCCTGGGGATTGCTTTTGGTGGGGGCTGAAGTGGCCCGTGGGTATGAGTCACTTCTCCTCTGAGGCAAATGGAAATTACTCTCCTCTGCCTGTTCTCTCTCCTCCCCAGTCAGTGGAGCCTGGCTTCAGGTGGGCTGAGGAGGGGAGGAGGGCCATGTCCTCTTCCTGAGGCCTGGCAGTCACCAAGACACTAGTCTCGTGTGCTACAGAGGCAGAATCACAGCAGGAAGATGAGAAGGTCGGAGTAGAAGAGACTTGGAGAGTTTGTACCAGGCTGTGTCCCAGACACTCTCAGAAAATTTCAGGGAAGGAAACTCTAGGTTGGAGTTTCATTTCATTTTAGAGAGAGGGAGTTTCAACAGAGGCTCCTGGCATATCACAACAGATTCATTCCACAGATGAAAAAAATGAGAGTTGGAGGACCTGAGAGAAAAAGAGAGATGGACAGACAGACTGTGAGCAGTTCCACTGCCCGAGGGGCAGGTACCACGCTCTGATAGTAGCAAGAGCCCGGAAGACCCTGGGATCTTGTGAGCTCTCGAGAGCTGCACCTGCTTAGACATCAGGGAAGGGTGGTATAAATGAGGCCAGAGCAGCGACCTCCTTGTAGCCCATACTCCTTAAAGTCATCAAACAATGATTTAAAAAAAAAAAAAAAAAAAAAGGCCAAAAGTTAATCAGAGGCAACTAATTATGGAAAATAGACTTGAAAAGTGCCAAGAGGAAAGAAACAGGATCCTAGAATGGAATGTTAGTTGTCTCTCCCCCCACACACATCCAGAGCTGAATGAGAGGTCAAAAAATAAGATCCCAAGAAGTGTCACCAATACTTCAGTTTGGCACGAGGAGGGCCGAGAGGCTACACAGGCCATCAGGGAAAAGCCATAGAGAAATCCTGGAGAGAAGGAGTCCCTGGGCCCGTTGGGGTCCTGTGATAGAATGTCCTTTCACCTCCTGGTACAGGGAGGGTTCCTTTCACACAGGAGATTGATTTCTTGCTTTCTGGAGATAAAGGGGGGCAAGTCTGAGCATTCTTCTTGCACTGGCTGTTTCTTAAGTAACTTTAATTCAAAATAATCAATATGCCAAAAGTGGCACATTTGGGGATGGCCTGCCCCAGAACCCCATCAAGGAAACCAGCTGGGGCAGGAAGAGCAGCTGGACCTGCCTTTGAGCCAAATAGCCAAGGAACCAAAGAACCAAAGGTTGTGTGGCCGAACGCTAGCCATCTGCCCAGCATTGTGTGGAGACAGAGTCCAGAGTTTTGGTCCACTAGCTTAAGTCTTGTTCTGGAGGCAGTGCCCACACCCCATAGGACAACACCAAAACCTCCCTTAAGGAAGTCCTTCCTCCATAATCCAGGGCACATGAAGAAGTCCCAAGAAAGAGGACGCCCAGGGAAGATGAGCCACAAACAAGAATTACAAAGTCTATAAGTATAAGCAAGACTAGGAACACTAAGGTAGTTTTTAGACCCTAAAATAAGAAGAATTTACATTTGAGGAACTAGAGATAATAGACAATCTCAAAAAGATTTTTTTTAAATTTTTTTTAATTTTTATTTATTTATGATAGTCACACAGAGAGAGCGAGAGAGAGAGCCAGAGACATAGGCAGAGGGAGAAGCAGGCTCCATGCACCGGGAGCCCGACGTGGGACTCGATCCCGGGTCTCCAGGATCGCGCCCTGGGCCAAAGGCAGGTGCCAAACCGCTGTGCCACCCAGGGATCCCTCAAAAAGATTTTAAATTAAAATGTCTGTCAAACTCAAGAGAACTAAATGAATGAATAGCCACCATAAATAAGAACAGGTAATTATGAAATAAAAACAGGCAGATATTTCACAAAGTAGAAATATCAGAAACAAATAATGTAGTTATTAACTGGACAAAGCTCTATTTGTGTTTTACAGGTGTATGAGTGTTTTCTTATCCTCAAGCATTGACATGTACATTCTCAGAAAAAAGTTTGGAAGAATATACATCAAGTTGTGAATAGAAATTAACTCTGAGAATGAGTAGGGGTATGTCTTTCCGTCTTTTTGGACTATCTGCATCGCCTACCTATTTTATATATATATATATAGTGAATATGTAATGTTTCTATCAAAAGAAAAATCAACAAAAGACACATTTTAATTTAACTTAATTTTTAAATTTTTTAAAAGATTTATTTATTTTAGAGGGAGAGTGCAAGAGCAGGGAGAGGAGCAGAGGGAGAGGGAGAGAGACACTCTCAAGCAGACCTCCCCACTGAGCACAGAGCCTGATGTGGGGCTTGACCCCATGATCCTGAGATCATTACCTGAGCTGAAATCAAGAGTCAGGCACTCAACCAACTGAGGTACCCAGGCACCCCGACACATTTTAATTTTAAAATGATGGGGGTGTTGGCAGGGCTTCTGGTTCAGCCTACGTCACTAAGTATAAAATAATCATGAATTAAACCATGAGAAATTAATAAAATTTTATCACCTGAAAATAGTTAAATCTGGGGCAAATGTTTAGAATATATTTGGGATAGGCTGCCTTTATACAGGCTAAATGTCATACCCAAAATAATTCACTTCAAAGATAGTATAATATTGTGATTTATAACAAGAAATACATCCAGTTGAATAGCAGAGGGTTAGGGGCACCAACATCCACACAGTAGAAAATCCATACACCTTTTGCCTCCCTCAGTGTGGATCCCTGGTGATCTGGGAGATAGGATTTGAATATTTCACCAAAAACTTTACTAATAGCCTACCATTGACACAAATCCTTGCCAATAACATAAACAGTTGATTAACACTTATTTTGTATGTTATACGTATTAAATAAATGTATCATATACTATATTCTTATAATAAAGTAGGCTAGAGAAAAGGAAATGCCATTAAGAAGTCGTAAGGAAGAGAAAATACATTTTCAGCACGGTACTGTATTTATTGAAAAAAATCAAAAAATCCAAAAAAAAAAAAAGAAAGAAAAAAATCCATTAGTGGGCCTGTGCAGTTCAAACTTGTGTTGTTCAGGGGTCAACTGTGGTGGTTTTGATCAAAAGTCACAGAGGCAGGTGCCTCCAAGCACTGACTGGGGCTCAACCTGCCTCTCTCTCTCTCTTTTTTTTTTTAATATTTTATTTATTTATTCATGAGAGACACAGAGAGAGGCAGAGACACAGGCAGAGGGAGAAGCAGGCTCCATGCAGGGAGCCGGATGCGGGCCTCGATCCCGGGGTCTCCAGGATCACGCCCTGGACTGAAGGCGGCGCTAAACCGCTGAGCCACCTGGGCTGCCCCTCAACCTGCCTCTCACATGGGTATCTTGTGGATGAGGAGAAACAAAAGTTATTTATTTAGTGATGACTAATGAGCAACATCAGATAAGGCCACTAGTAATAAGTCAAGATGGTTTAAAGAACATAACCTCAACAAATGCTTTCCAACCCAGTGTAATGTGCTTTTCCCTGGACACAGCGTCCTAGGGGATGAGTCACAAATACAGTGTGACAGAAAAATCTTCTACTCCAGGCCCCTGCCCGTGGTTCCCTCCTTCCCCTGGCAGGACTCTGGCATCGCATCTATAGCACCTCAGCTGACAGCCGTTCTCCCCTTCTCTTTGGTGCCATTCTCCTCTTTGCTTCAGTGGGACCAGCAGAGGGCTTTGCTATGATGCCGACCCTGCCGTCACCCAGAACGACGTTGTTAACTCCATCCGTCACTGGGGTAGTGGTCATTAGCAGCACTGCTCCCGGGTTTTGTGGCTGTCACTGCTGCCCAGTGAGGACATCACCACATATTCTGACCCCATACTGTGCCCTTAGACCCTTCCTGAAGACACTGGACTTCCTCTATCGGAAACCATCGTGATATTTTGATTTTATTAGGAAGCAACCCTTGGCTGCCATTTGCTGTAAAGATTTGTCTCTAGAATGTGCTTCCTTGGGTGTAGCCAAGCACAGCCCACACAGCTCTCTGGCCACCCTTGGGTGAGCTGTTCCTCTTAAGCAGTATTCACAGCTTGTTTCTATGGCTCCAAAAGGAACAGTCCTGCTCTTCCATTTTCTGAAGGCTTCCTTGCTTCCTCCACCCAGAGCTGGGTCACAACTTCTCAGCCGTCAACCACCATCAACCATCCAGGGGAATATTAAAAAAATTCCTTTCCACCATTTCAAACCACAGCCTTCTATTTTTTTTTTTTTTAAAGATTTTATTTATTCATCTGAGAGTGAGAGAGAGCTAGCAGGAGCAGGGAGGAGGGGAAGAAGGAGAAGCAGACTCCCTGCTGAGCGGGGAGCCAACGTGGGGCTTGATCCCAGAACCCCAGGATCATGACCTGAGCAGAAGGCAGACGCTTAACTGACTGAGCCACCCAGGTGGCCCGAACCACAGCCTTCTAAATTGAAGTGAACTTTTTGCCCATCAGGCACATGTTAAGGTGTCAAAGTCACCCTTGTCTTTCTTTTTTTCCCCCTACAGATGTAAACCTGCTCTCCTAGGGTCCAGCAGTTAATCCTTAAAATTCTTTTCATTTCTCCTGGCAGTCCTAGCACATTCTCATGCAAAGCAGATACACAAAATCCCATTTGGGTATGCCAACACACATCCCTTCCCTTGCGTATAGCTGTGGTCCCAGGAGCCTCTGCCACGTGATTGTGACTTGTCACACATGCCCTACCCTCAGCAGTCCAATGCTGACCTGCTCCAAAATGGTCCACTCCAGTCACGGGCCACCTGTTGTCTCCTATTCACAGCAGATGCTGTTTAACGACCAAAGCCAATCCAACCCTCAGGTGTTTAAACGAAAACAAGAAGGCTTTCCCTCCACATTTGCACTAGTTTAGATTTGCTGGGAAAAAGAGCATCTTAAAGAAAACATCAGGGATCCCTGGGTGGCGCAGCGGTTTGGCACCTGCCTTTGGCCCAGGGCGCGATCCTGGAGACCCGGGATCGAATCCCACATCGGGCTCCCGGTGCATGGAGCCTGCTTCTCCCTCTGCCTGTGTCTCTGCCTCTCTCTCTCTCTCTCTCTCTCTCTCTGTGTCTATCATAAATTAAAAAAAAAAAAGAAAACATCAGTGTTCACTGAGCATCTTTATGAACAGTGCACTAGGACAGACACAGACAAGGATTCGAAGATGGATAGTCCAGGCTTGTTCATGGAAGAAGTTTAGTCTGGAAAATAGGAGAGTCACATACTGGGGCGCCTGGGTCGTTGAGCATAAATCTCTTGATTTTGGCTCAGGTCACGATCTCAGGGTTATGTGATCGAGCCCTGTGTTGGGCTCTGTGCTCAGCATGGAGTCTGTTGGAGATTCTCTCTCCCTCCCCCTCTGCCCCTCACTCACTCCACTCTTGTGCTCTCCCAAATAAATAAATAAATAAATTATATTAAAAAAAAAAAGAAGAGTCACTATACTTTGCTGTTTGCTTGTCACTGTCTCAGTTCACATACCCTGTCCCAGTGTAATTAGTATCTATATTGCTTTCCACTCTTCAGAATGTCTCGGTTTGGAGGCTAAGAATTATACAGTCACGCTAGACAGAAGATCTATTCACATGAAAAGAGAACTCAGAGGGACACCTGGGTGGCCCAGCAGTTGAGCATCTGCCTTCGGCTCAAGGCGTGATCCCGGGGTCCTGGGATCGAGTCCCACATCAGGCTCCCTGTGTCTGTCTGTGTCTCTATCCCTCTCTCTGTGTCTCTCATGAATAAATCAATAAAATCTTAAAAAAAAAAAGAGAGAGAGAGAGAACTTAGAAATGCAGGGTGGGACACACTATCAGGTGCAGGGTAAAGGGCTGTCACAATGCTTTTTAGAGAGGAGACAGAGGCGCCAAGTGTTTAAGTAGCTTCTGGGACCATGAGGCCTGTTGGGCATCGCTGGGACCAGTCTCCAAGGCTACTTCCTTAGCAGCCCCTCCACACACATGCCTTCCCAGTGGAGAAAATGAGGCTTCCAGAGAATGGCAGGGAGGGGAGACACATGGGGGTAGACACCCCAGGAGAGTCTGCTTTCATTGCTTGGAAAGACAAATAAAAGGTTTTCAAATATTTTTAAGGGAGCACTAGAGAGAGTGATGGACAAAGCTATGAGGACTACTTGTCCTGGACACACACTACAGGGTCCAGATGCTGCGTGAGAAGGTGCTTCGGGTCTTCGTGTACGGGAGAGAGACTGAGAGGGGGCCATACGGGTCTATCTGACTGCCCTGCAGAGGCCCAAGGAGACTATTTGGTGTGTGTGGAGACGCCTCCGGCCTGCCCCGGGCCTGCCCCTGCTCTGCTCCAGCCTGCCCAGGTCTCACGGGCAGAGGCAGGTACCAGCATCTGCCTTTGGCGTCAGTGGGGGCTGAGGGGACACTTGGCCTGGGTGCCTCTATTCAGTTCAGTTATTTACCCATCATGTGGTTAACCCCACTCACATCATGACGTGTCCCCCAAGCACCCCACTGATTATGGGGCTTTCCTGTGTGTTCTCTAATTCAAGTGGCTTCTGGAAGCCTTGCGGGGGGGAAGGGGCAGCACCAAACTCAGAGGCCCGGAGCCTTCCCCTGAGGTGGGGACAGGCAGGGAATCCCCACAGGCCGGCCAGCAACCCCCCAGTCACTGACACCCTTCTGCGACTTGTCAAAGAAGAATTTTCAGAAACGTCAAAAATGTGGCACGACATGGGTGAACACTGAGGATACTATGCTAAGGGAAGTAAGCCAGCCACCAAAGGACAAATACTATATGATTCCACTACCTTGATATATTTAAAATAGTCAAATTCCTAGAAGTAAGGAGTAAGCTGGTGGCTGCCAAGGGCTGGGGGTGGGGGTGCGGTTGTTTAATGGGTATCAAAGTTTCTGTTCTGCAAGATGAAAAAGTTCTGTCTTACGGCAATGTAAATATTCTTACAACTACTGAAATGTACGTTTAAAAAATGCTTAAGATGGTATATTTTATGGGGTTTTTTTTGTTTGTTTTATACCAGAGCCATACACACAGACGTGATTCTGTAGGGATGGTACAAGGGAGTTTTCTGGCATGATCAAGCTGTTCTGTGGCCTCGTTGTAGTGGTTGCACAATTTCTAAATGGGTAAAGTCCATGGAACTGTAACATGAAGTGTCCATTTTGCCTTATGTCAATTTTTTAATTAAAAATTTTAAAACATAGTTTTCTTACAAATGTAGACTAAACGTGTATCAAAAGCGAATTTAATTAATTAATGAGATAATCAACAGGATGGTAAGGCTGGTTCAAAAAAGTATAGAACAGGGGCACCTGGGTGGCTCAGTCAGCTAAGTGTCCCTCAGCTCAGGTCCTGATCCTGGGACCCAGCCCTGCTTCAGGATGTCAGGATGTCAGGATGTTGGGGTGTCGGGGTGTCAGGCTCTCTGCTCAGTGGGGAGCCTGCTTCTCCCTCTCCCTCTGCTGATCCCCCTGCTTGTGCTTAATCTCTCCCTCTCCCAGTCAAATAAATAAAATCTTAAAAAAAAAAAGTACAGAAGATATTTAAGTCTTTCTAATAACTGAAAGAGCATTGAAATAGTTTGTGAAGCTACATCATAAAACCTTAGCCTTGGGTTTTATTTATGCAAAAATTTATTTATGCAAACATTTTTATTTGCATCACTCTATGACAATCCTGTGTGGCTATCGGTTTTCTATGCTTTCCTTATAAAGTTGTAAAATACCCTAATTAATAGCAAATAGACAAAGGTTCACATCCCTAGAAAATCAGATCATCCCCCACAGGCAGGACTGTCGCGGGACAATGCCCCAGCCCAGCAGGACTCAGGGGCTTGCAGGAATCCCCTTGTCCCATTTCCAAATCTTGGACAACTTTTCCTAACCGTCCAGATGAAAGGAAACAAGAGAATGTGAGGCCCAGAGCTGTGCCAGGCGGAAACAGTGAGCGGCGCTATCAAAGAAGCGATGCCCCCGGGGACGCCCTGCTCTCCGGAGGAGGCCAGCGGGTGCTCGTCCTCGTAGGGGATCAGCAGTTTCCAGGAACCTAGGCATTTAGAGAAAGGACCGTAGGAACGAAACCGGGAAGGGGTTCCCGGCTCCACAAGCCACCCAGATCCTTCTCAGACCCATCAGGCCCATCCTTGCCCCAGGATTCTGGACTCACAGCAGTGTGGGGCCTGGATCTGTCCCTCCACGTTTCACAGACACTATTCCGACCTCTATGACTTCAGGTGGCTCCCTCTGCCTTTCTTTTCCAGGCACTGGAAATGGAACACCCATGGGTGGATCTGCTCGGAGGGGAACCCCAGGGAAAGCCCGGAGCAGACTTAGAAGTGGATCTGGCCTGCTCTGGAGATCTCCTGCGAATGGGAGGGGTCTGGCCAGCCCCCCCGAGGCTGACGTCAGGTGCAGGGGGACCCCTGAGACTGCCCCCCCCACCCCCCCACCCCGATCCAAGGCCCCTGGGCTTCATCTGTGGGGAAGGGAGGGAGCAAAGCTGCTCAGCAGGAAGGGGAATGCAGAAAATGTGGGGGGGAGGGGGGCAGCTGGAGCACCTGAACAAAAGGCCCTGATAAATCCGGAATGGAGAGGAATGGAGAGCCTAGGCCGGGGTCCCTCCAAGGCAGCCAGAGGCCTTGTTTACACCCTGGTCGCCCCGGGGCCGCTGAATTCTTCACCTCCCTGCGATGGTGACTGGTGACGGGAGAGAGGTGACCCCCGCGTCTGTGCCAGCCTCCCCCCCCCCCCTTAATAATTCAGGGCTGTCGACCCAGCGGGCCGCAGGCCTGGGCAGGGCCCAGAGCCAGGGCCTGTGGTTCCGCTGTCCCTCGCCGCCTCCCGCACCAACTCCCAGGGTCTGACTCCCCCCACGGAACCTTCGGGACCCTCGGGCGGGCACTAAGGCCTCCAGCCTGTCAGCCCTTCCCGCCCGGCTGCCCCCGGCCACGGCTCTGGTCTGTTGTCTGGCGGCCCTCAGGCCCCCCCTCGCTGGATGCAGCTCCAGGAAGGGACGTTCTCATGACCCCCCCAGCCCCCTCCCCTTCGGGGCTCCCCTCCACCTCCCCCCTCTGCATTCCCCGGCCTGAGCTCCCTGCCAGTGGGGGGACCTGCAAGGCAGGGGCGGCACCACCCCTCGAGTCCCTGCAGAGCCCAGGCTCTGCTCTGCATCAGGAAAGGCGGGGCGGGGGCGAAGGTGCTGCGGCCTGACAGCGTGGACGCCAGAGGGATCCCGTGGCACCTCGGTCCCTCTGGGGAGGGCAAAAGAAGGGCCAGGTTCCTGGCAGCCCGCGAAGGGCCGCCCGGGGAAGGTAGCCGCTGAGACCGTCTCCACCCCGGCCCCGGCCCCGGCCCCGGCCGCGTGGGGGACAGTGGCTGCCCCGGGTCTGGGCCTCCTGCCACGCTCCACACTGGGGACAGAGGTGCTGGAGCTGAAACAAAGCTGTTGCCGTGGCAGCAACAAAAACAAGCAGCTCACGTGGAGCAGGTAAGCCCACGCGCCAGCAGGGTCCTGGCAGGCGGGGTGCAGGCCGCAGAGCAATCAGGAGAGGCTCGGGCCACAGGCCGGGGACCCCCGGGAATGCAGGACACAGGGGTCCCCAGGGTCTCCCCCGCCTCGGGCAGCAGGAGCCAGCTCAGAGGGACCACAGTCTCCCTGTGCCTCTTCTGCGCGAAACTGGGCCCTGCTGACTTTGGCACCAGACCGAGCCTCCTGGGTGGGAGGCAGGGAAAATACCTCTTACATAACTCAGTTTACAGTTTGACTTTTTGAAAGCCACAGCGTGCCACCGATTCGGGAGAGGACTTTATCTGAGGCTGCTCCACGGTTGGTCTCCTCATCACTGGGCCTCCTTCCCACCAGAGAGGTTCCCCTCTGCTGAGCAGCTGGGGCCAGGCCTGGGCCCAACCTTCACATCCTCACCAGCCTCCGGAGGTGGGAATCCGAGCCTGAGGCTATGGGGGGCTCCAAGGTTAAGCGACAACTTCTAAATGATCTCCCGCCACCTTGGGTTTCTGCTGATCAGGTTCTGGAGCCCAAATGTAGGTTTATCATATTTCCCTGTTAGAGGTCATCTTGAAGCCTACCCCAAAAGAGAAAGAAAGTAGACTGGTGGTTGGCTAGGGCTGGAGGAGTCCTGGAGGTTTCAGGGTCTAAGGGGTACAGCGTTTCTTTTTTGGACGAAAATATTCTAAAATTCATTGGGAAGATGGCTGTATGACTCTGAATATACTAAAAACCACTGAACAGCATGCTTTTTTTTTAAAGTTTTTATTTGCTTATTAAAGTCATCTATACCCAACACGGGGCTCAAATTCATGACCCCAAGATCAAGAGTCACATGCTCTTCCAACCAAGCCAGCCAGGCCCCCCTCTATTGTATACTTTAGATGGGTGAATTTAGATCGATGTGACTTACATTTCAATAAAGCTGTTACAAAATAAATAATTTTGACAGATTTGGGCTCACAAGATGATCTGCCATTTGGGGTACGGGCTCTGCATCTGCTCTCAAGCCAGCTGTCCCTCTGACCAACACATCCTCCTCCTTATATGTATCTTATTTTGTTTTGTTTTGTTTATTTTTTTTAAGATTTATTTATTTATTTGAGAGCGGGAGAGAAAAAGAGTTGCATGTGAGTGGGGGCAGGGCCAGGGGGAGAGACACAGGGCTCAATTGCAGGACCCATGAGATGATGACCTGAGCCAAAATCACACACTGGATGGTTAACCAACTGAGCCACCAGCCTCCTTGGATGCATTTTTTTAAAAGATTATTTACTTATTTACCTATTTGAGAGAGAGAGCATGAGCAAGGGGCTGCAGAGGGAGAGACAGAAGCAGGCTTCCCGCTGAGCAGGGAGCCCATTGTGGGTTGGTGGGGTTTGATCCCAGGCTTGGGATCATGACCTGAGCAGAAAGCAGATGCTTAACCAGTTCAGCCACCCAGGTGCCCCCCCACCCCGCCCAGATACATTTTAAAATCTCCTGGTATAAAGGTTTGCTGTCATCCACCCTCACCCTCTGTTACTTGTCCCGATTCCTGGCAGTCACACTAGCCTCCGGCAGCAGGGCCCCACAGAGCTCTGTCTCATGCTCTTATGTCCACTCACGTGGAAAAGATCACAAGGGCCCAAATGGCATCTCACCTACTGCTCTGCCTGTGAGAGTGGAAGAGGAATGAGCTATCCTGGATTGTTAAGAATGTGGCAGGAAATCAGCAGAGGTATGGGGGGGTGGTGATGAAACTGTGGAAGACCACCTTGCATCCTAACCCACACTTGGCCACCCAGAGCTATGGGCTTGCATTGGGCTGGTGATAAAATGAGGCCTTCATTTCCTTAGAGAAGTCAACAGAAGATCTCTCAAAACTGCCTGTCTTCCTACCTCAGCATGGGTGCCAAGGCCTTTGGTGGTCCCTCTAAAGGTCAGTGAGCCCTGAGACATTGATTCCCTTTGCTCTGTGGGGCCTGGAATGACCACAGCTCTTGGGCTGGTAACCTTGGGCTATTTGCAACCTGGCTCAGGGTTCCAGGTTTCTCCCAGTTTACCCAAGTAAGCCAAGAGGTAAAAACAGTTGGCACCCAGCTCTTGTTTTGGTTCAGGTCATGATCTCATGGGTTGAGAGATTGAGCTCTGCTGAGCAGGGAATCAGCTTGAAGATTATCCCTCTGCCCCTCCTCCTCTCATCCCTGCCCCCTCTAAGAAATAAATAAATCTTAAAAAAAAAAAAAATAGGATGCTTGGGTGACTCAGTGGTTGAGACTTTGGCTCAGGTCGTGGTCCTGGGGTCCCAGGATCGAGTCCCACATTGGACTCCTCACAGGGAGCCTGCTTCTCCCTCTGCCTGTGTCTCTGCCTCTCTCTGTGTGTCTCTCATGAATAAATAAAATCTTAAAAAAAAAAAAAAAGAGAGCGAGAGAGAGAAAGAAAGAAAAGAGAAGAAAGTAGCTGGGTGAAATCACTGCCTTGACCAGTGGTTCTCAAAGGGTAGTCCCAGGACCAGCAGCATCAGAATCTCATGGGAACCTATTAGAAATGCAAATGCTTGGGCCACCCCAGATCTGCTGAATTGGAAACTCCAGGGATGGGGCCCAACAATCTGTGTTTTAAGCCATCGAGGGGAGTCTGATGTACCTTAAAGTTTGAGAGCCATGGCATAGATCCCGAGGTCCCTGAGGTATAGGGATATTTGCCTTGTCCTAATGGGTATCCTCAGCTTTTAGCTGTGTCTGCCTGTTATATGGGAGGAAATAATGAAAATTTTATTGAATAAATGAATGAATAAATGAATGGTTTAGTTCCACTGCCATTAATTGCTTCTCTCCAAGCAGATGCCAACCAGGACATTTGCAAGCTGATAAAAAGGGAAGAGTGTGGGTATATCTGATCGTTCACTTCAGCTTCTAGTTGGCTCAGTTCGGTGTCTGAATTATTAAGCAGGACTTAACAGCGCATTTACGTTTTCTTTTTACAGATGAGGACTTGAATCCGATAATTCTTCCCTAATCCCCAGAAACAAAAGCATTTTCCACTTGATTTCCAACTCAGGCTCTCCCCCTACACTCTTCTGGCTCTGGAAGGAAAGGAAAAGGAGGAGGCAGCTGGAAGGATGTTTCTGCATTTTCAAGTTAGAATGTGCCCAAACTGGGACGCCGGGGTGGCTCAGCAGTTGAGCGTCTGCCTTGGCTCAGGGCATGATCCTGGGTCCAGGGGATGGGGGGATCGAGTCCCACATGGGGCTCCCTGCAGGAAGCCCACTTCTCCCTCTGCCTGTGTCTCTGTCTCTCTCTGTGTGTCTCTCATGAATAAACAAATAAATCTTTTAAAAAATAAAATAAAATAAAAATAAATGTGCCCAAATGATTATACATCTGGCTCCTAGGAGAACCAAGACATAGGGGCCAAGCATTTCTTTTTTTTTTTTTTAAGATTTTATTCATTTATTCATGAGAGACACACACACAGAGAGAGAGAGAGGCAGAGACACAGGCAGAGGGAGAAGCAGGCTCCATCCAAGGAGCCCGAGTGGGACTCGATCCCGGGACCCCAGGATCACGCCCTGGGCCGAAGGCCGGTGCCAAACCGCTGAGCCACCCGGGGATCCCCCAAGGGCCGAGCATTTCTTAGAAACCCCGGGGATGGGCAGGCACAGAAGAAGGAATAGCCCCGCTTCCCGGTTCCAGCCAGGCGGCACCTCCTCTCATCTGATCCCGAGTCACAGGCCAACTTCCTGATTCACGGCTGCTGCTACCTCCCTTGAATGGCATTTCTTGGGCTCGACCCAAAGCTGGTATTTCTTGGGCTGGCATTTAAAGTTTGAGAGCCATGGCATAGATCTCAAGGTGGCATTTCTTGGGCTCGATCTCCCCAAACCACCCCCTGTGTCCCCCAAGCCTTGCTCCTGTGACCACACACGGCCCAGCAGCAGAGGGCAGGGGCAGCGCCAGGACTGGGGTGACATCCGCTGCCCGAGTTCCACCTGCCACCGGGGCCCACCCTCCACTGACAGGCGCTGGCTGCCCCCGGGCCCTTCCCCCCACCCGACACCCAGCACCTTCTCTCAGTGTCTTCTCTGTGTTTTAGAGGGGGGGCCTCTGGAGCAGTGGTAGAAAGACCAGGCTGAGAAGTGCCCCCGGCCCTTGTCTGGGGCTGTAGGCTCATCACGAGACATAAAGTGTCCCCCTTCCTCCTCATGGATGACCAGGGCTTAATCCTGGGGGTTTAGGTGTCCCCGGCTCAGAAACATGAGCCTTTATTATCTTCATCAAGTAGGTAAAGGGCTGGGGGGAGGGGAGCTGCCTCAGATGCAGGATCACAAGGGGCTTCCTTCCCGGGCCCCATGAGCTATGGGGATCTGCCTCCCAGGAGTGGAGGTGCTGAGGGTGAGAGGCAGGGGCACCAGGGTGGTGGCCCCCCAAAGCTGTGTCCTAGCTTAGTCTGAAAGAGGAGGAGTCACGCTGAGGAGCCATCAGGGCAGTGGGGAGAAGAGCGCACACAGCGCCTAGGGACGGCTCTTCCCAAGCCTCTGCGGCCTGGGGCCTGGGCACCCACAGGCCGTGGGGTGCAGGGTGAGGACGGAGAGGAAGGACGGGACCCTACCAAACCACAGGGACTCCCTCCTTCCAATCCCAGAGCAAGGGATGCTTTGTCACTCCTCACACTTGGGGAGATCTTGAACAAAATTGCCCTTGACTGTAAGCTCCTAGAGACAGGGGACAGGCCTGCGCCTTGATCTCCCTGCCCCAGCGCTCAGCAGTGACAGGCACAGGGCAGACGAAGGCTCGCCCGGGAATGCTACCATCTCTGCCTGTTCATGTTCTTTCTCCTGCTCCTCCTCCTCCCGCCACCCTCCTCCTCTTTCTCCTCCTTCTTCCCTCCTTCTTCTTTTCCTTCTTCCTATTCCTCTCCTTTCATTTCTTCTAAAAAGTAACTTTTTCAGGTGTAATTCACACACAATGAAATGGACCTTTTTTTAGTGTAACGGTTCTGTTAAGTGCATATGGAGTCACGTGACCCCATCACAATCAAGTTACAGAATAGTCCCATCATCCCCCAAAAGTTCCCTTGTGCCCCTTTGCAGTCACCACCTCTACCTGGCCCTCAGCTCGGGCACTTCCGTATCAGTGGGATCACACAGGGAGCCCCCTCTTTGTGTATCTGGCTTCATTTAGCACGATGTCCTGGAGAAGCCCCCACGCTGCGCATGTAGGGCCATGGTTCATTCTTATTGCTGAGTAGTAACCCCTTTTAGGGCTCCATCACAATTTGTTTCTTCATTCACTTGTTAGAAATTTGGGTTGTTTTCAGTTTGGGGCCATAATAAATACAGTTCCTATCAACATTCAGGTTATGAGTCTTTTTGTGGACATAGTTTCATTCTTCTTGGGTAAATATTTAGAAGTAGAATTACAAGGTCCTATGATAAATATGTACTTGAATTTTTTTTAGAGATTTTATTTATTTATTCATGAGAGACACAGGCAGAAGGAGAAGCTGGCCCCCTGTGGAGAGTCTGAGATGGGGACTCGATCCCAAGACCCCGGGATCACGCCCTGAGCCAAAGGCAGACACTCAACCACTGAGCCACCCAGGCGTCCCTGTACTTGACTTTTTAAGAAACTGCCCAACTATTTTCCAAAGTGGTTTTATCACTTTATTTTTCTACCACCAATGTGTAAGCGGTATAATTGTCCCAGTCCTCACCAACACTTGGCTTTGTCAATGTTTTTAATATTAGTCACTCTAGTGGGGACGTAGTAGTGTGATTTTAATGTGCATTTTTCTGATGAGTAATGATGTTGGAAATCTTTTCACATATCTTTTTGGCATTCATATGCATTTTATAAAGTGTCTGGGTAAGTCTTTTGCTCATATATTTTTTTAAAGATTTCATTTATTTATGAGAGACACAGAGAGAGAGAGAGGCGCAGAGACACAGGCAGAGGGAGAAGCAGGCTCCATGCAGGGAGCCCCACGTGGGACTCGATCCTGTGTCTCCAGGATCACGCCCTGGGCTGAAGATAGCACCAATTGCTGAGCAACCTGGGCTGCCCTTTTGCTCATATTTTTAAAATAAACTTTATTTTAGAATAACTTCAGATTTACAGAAAAGTTGTAAAGCTAATATAGAGCTCCAACATATCTTTCACCCTTTTGGTCATTTTAAAAATTGGGTTGTTTTCCTTACATATTCTGAATACAAGTCCTTGGTCAGATATATGCATTGCAAATATTTTCTTCCAGTTATCTTGTATTTTTCTTTTTTTTTATTTTATTTATTTATTCATGATAGACATAGAGAGAGAGAGAGGCAGAGACACAGGCAGAGGGAGAAGCAGGCTCCATGCAGGGAGGCCAACGTGGGACTCAATCCCAGGACCCCAGGATCATACCTGGGCCAAAGGCAGGTGCTAAACTGCTGAACCACCCAGGGATACCCTACCTTGTGTTTTTCAATTTTTAAAATGTGTTTTCCAAAGAGCAGATGATTTTTTGGACTTTTCTTCTGAATTTCAATGTGTCAGTTTTCTTTTATGCCAGTGCTTTTTTGTGTGTCCTGACAAGTGAAGCTTTGCCTATCCCAAGTTTATGAATTTATCCTGTCTTCTTCTACACACTCTTGTTACTTACTTTTAACTTTAACATACCTCAAGGATGATTCGTTAACATTTGAAACACCCTGAGACACCTGAGTGGCTCAGCAGTTGAGCGTCTGCCTTTGGCTCAGGGTGTGATCCCAGAATTCCAGGATGGAGTCCTACATCAGGGTGCGATCCTGGAGTCCTGGGATCGAGTCCCACATCGGGCTCCCTGCATGGAGCCTGCTTCTCCCTCTGCCTGTGTCTCTGCCTCTCTCTCTCTCATGAATAAATAAATAAAAAAATTTTAAAAACCCAAAAACATTTGAAACACCCCAATTATGAATAACACTACAGAGGTGATTATTTAGCTGGTTAAAAATACTATAAAAATCTATACCAGAGGGTTTGTTAATTGGACTAATGCACTTTAGAAGTGCATTTTCAGGAGACACACCGTATCATAGTCACATCAAGTTATACAATAGTCAGGATACAATAGTTGGCTAAGAAGTGGCAGGCCTCTATCATCTACCCTTATTGAGCATTTGAGGCGTAGGCCCTGGTGGTCCTGCGTCCTCCCACTTGACCAAGGGACCTGTTACCTGCCTCAACCACAGGGCTAGCTGACCCTGGAAGCTGAGAGAGTGTGACATCATCCCAGAGAGGACCTTTTGATAAAAGGTCAGGTGGGTTCTCAGGGCAGAAAGCAGGACTTCCTAAACAGGTTGCATCTACGGTTTGGGTGGCTATTCGCTGGAAAGCATATATGTATTTGGTAGGCTTTGGTGTCAGGCTTCTTTTCGGCAAAGCAAACATCCCAGGAGAAGGTTGGTGTGACCTTCGAAGGATTCCAGACTAACCTAAAAGAACCTGAGGATTTTGCTAAGTGACCAAATCAGCCACGGTCAGTTCGCATAGTAAGGAAGAAGAAAGGAACTGCTCTAGGCAAAATAAATAGAATTATTGCAGGAGTGCCTCCAAAATGAGAGTTCTACTTTTTTTTTTTTTTTAAATTTATTCATCAGAGACACACAGAGAGAGGCAGAGACACAGGCAGAGGGAGAAGCAGGCTCCATGCAGGGAGCCTGATGTGGGACTCGATCCCGGGACTCTGGATCATGACCTGAGCTGAAGGCAGACGCTCAACCACTGAGCCACCCAGGCCCCCCCAAAATGAGAATTCTAACTGAAGAAAGGATGCCTTCTCTGTTTTGGAAAGTGCGGCCCACATCTGGCCCACATCTGGCCCATGTTAGGCTGGAGCTCTCACAGGTGCCTCAGAGTAACCTCTCCTCTGTGGCTACGCTCAGCCCCACTGCTCCCAAACCTGACCTTGCTCCACCTGCTACCGGAATCCTTAGTCAGACCCTGAATTTTCCGTCTATAATCAGGACCCACCTCTGAATATTTTTTCCTCCTGATAACGTTCCCCTTAGCCAAAGCCAGAGGGGTCTCTGCTCCTCCAGGGGAGTCACCCCTGACTAATTGAGATGAATCCTGCCAGGGAGCCTAGACCCAAACTCGTGGTTCCAGAAAGGGCCACTATGCAGCCACACCAGACTTTATCCTGATTCTTTCATTCATTATTACACAAACAACAGGTCGTCATTGCCTATAAATCAGAAATGTGGTAAAACAAAAAGAAAACAACCCAAATCCCACCAACTAGCAAAGGATTTGAATAGACATTTCTCTAAAGAAGATACATAAACAACCAATAAGTACATGAAAAGACACTCAGCATCACTAGCCATTAGGGAAATGCAGTTTAAAGCTACAGTGAGATACTGCTTCACATCCATTAGAACGGTTATTAAAAATAAATAAATAAATAAATAAATAAATAAATAAATAAATAAAGCCAGAAAGAAAAGCAAAATAGGTGTTGGCGAGTATGTGGAAAAATTGGAAACCTCATATATTCCTGGTGGGAATGTGCACTGGTGCAACTGCTGTGGAAAACAATTTGGTCATTACTTAAAAAGTTAAATATGGGGCACCAGGGTGGCTCAGTTAAGCATCTGCCTTCAGCTCAGGTCATGATCTTGGGGTCCTGAGATGAAGCCTCATATCAGGCTCTCTGCTCAGCTGGAGGCCTGTTTCTCCCTCCCCTTCTGCTTGCTCAATCTCTCTCTCTCTCTCTCTCTCTCTCTCCCTCATGGTACTGTCTCTCAAATAAATAAAATCTTGAAAAAAAAAGTTAAATATAGAATTACCATATGATGTAGGAGTTCCACTCCTTGGCATACATCCAAAGAACTGAAAACTTATGTTCACACAAAAATTAGATTCGAATGTTCACAGCAGCATTCTTCACCATAGCCAAAAAGTGGAATCAACCCCATGTCCAGCAACTGATGAATGGATAAATAAAATGTGACATATGTAATATCACAGTTTAATATTCAGCAGTGAAAAGGAATAAAGTACCGATATGTGCTACAGCCAGGGTGAATCTTGAAGACATTATGCTAAATGAAGCCAGACACAAAAGGCCACATACAGTAGGATTCCATTTATATGAAACGTCCAGAACACAAACCGATAGAGACAGAAAAGATTAGTGGTTGCCAAGGACTGGGGAGAAGACTGACCACTAACGGACATGGGTTACGAAATGCTCAGGTAAGGAAAATGTTGTGGAATTAGTGAAGATTGTGCACGACTCTGAATATACTAAAAACTGCTGAACTGTGCACTTTAGAAGGGTGACGTGTATGGTATTTGAATTATATTTCAGTCAAAAGCATATCCTATCAACCAACTGATCATAAGCATTGAATATTTAGATAGGTAGCTCCGCAGGTCCATGTTACATAAATACCATGCACTTTAAAGAGGGAGATTGGGCAGCCCGGGTGGCTCAGCGGTTTAGCGCCGCCTTCAGCCCAGGGTGTGATCCTGGAGACCAGGGATCGAGTCCCATGTCAGGCTCCCTGCATGGAGCCTGCTTCTCCCTCTGCCTGTGTCTCTGCCTCTCTCTGTGTCTCTCTCTCTTTCTGTGTGTGTGTCTCTCATGAATAAATAAAATATTTTTTAAAAAAGAGGGAGATTATACCAAACTATGGAAAGAGCCCAGATGTCCATCAATAGATGAACAGATAAAGAAGACGTGGTGTATATTTATACAACAGAACACTACTCAGCTATCAAAAAACCCGAAATCTTACCATTTGCATCAACGTGGTTGGAACTAGAGGGTATTATGCTAAGTGAAATAAGTCAGTCAGAGAAAGACAATTATCCTATGATCTCACTCAAAGGTGGAATTTAAGAAACAAAACAGAAGACCATAGGGGAATGGAGGGAAAAATAAAACAAGATGAAATCAGAGAAGGGGACAAGCCGCAAGAGACTCTTAACTATAAAAATACAAACTGAGGGTCACTGGAGGGGATAAGGTAGGGGGACAGGGTAACTGGGTGATGAGCATTAGGGAGGGCATGTGATGTGATGCGCACTGACTGGGTGTTATATAAGACTGATAAACCACTCACCTCTACCTCTGAAACTAATCATATATGTTAATTAATTGAATTTACATAAGATGAAATTTTTAAAAAGAGGGAGACTGGACTATTCATATTGTTTGTTAACATCCATTTGTCACATAACAGTTTTTGAATATCTGTCCATGTCAATAAACATAGACCTACATTATTTACTTTTATGGCTACATACATGCTGCTATAGGTTTATAATAATTATTTAGCCACTTCTTATTACTCAATATTTAGGCTGTTGCCAGTTTTTACTCTTAATCAACAGCATGCTTGAATATACTTCTTGATTTACTTATCTCATTATTGCTCTAAGATAAATTTCAAGAAGGAAGACTGTTGGATTTTTAAGATATAGAGAATCTGTGAAACTGCCCCCTGCAAGCTTGGGTGACTTCCCTGTGCCCTGAAAAAGTGAGGTAATCTAAGCTCAATAGGCTCTTTTAATCATTTTCCTCTTTGCTTATTTGCAGGTAGAAAAGCAGGACCACATCCCTCTTTGATTTTTTTTTTTTTTAAAGATTTTATTTATTTATTCAAGAGAGAGAGAGAGAGAGAGGCAGAGACATAGGCAGAGGGAGAAGCAGACTCCATGCAGTGAGCCTGACGTGGGATTTGATCCTGGGTCTCCAGGATCATGCCCTGGGCTGAAGGCAGGCAGGCACTTAACCGCTGAGCCACCCAGGAACCCCCCCTCTTTGATGTCTAACCACTTTTGCTGCCTGCCCTGCCATTCGGCGCCAAGAGAACTTGCTCTGAAGTTGTCATGTGCCATCTTCTAAAGCCCCCAACCCTCCTAAGCCAGCTTCTCTTTTGGGCGATATCTGTATTTCTCAAAGATCTATTAATTCATGGATATTTATTCACTGGATGTGAATGTGATACATCTTATTATCTATTGAATATTCTGATATTCTTTTCAATATTGACTAAATGTCAATATTTAGTTGTATCCCAATTACTGTTTATAACACCCTGGGAGGGAGGTATCACACCCCTTTCACAAATAAGATAACTGAGTCTCAGAGATCATTGACCCTATAATTGGCAGAGCCTGGATTCAAGCCCATGTTGTCTCATTCTAAAGTCTCCACTCTTTCCACTCGGGACATGGGATCATGCCCATCCTTTCCCTGAACTTTCTTGAAATCTCCCATCCTGAAATCTAGAACACACTGACTATACACATGCCATGTGCTCTTAGATTTCATACATAGGCTCACTGCTCCTTGTTGGCCAGAATTTAGTTCCAAACAACAATTCCTTTGACATCTGAGAGAACACTGAGACCCACCCTCAGATGTCTAGGCCCCAAGGCCAGTCCATCAGGGCTCCTGGGGCCTTGCACCCCAGGCCCATTTCAATGATCATCACTGGAAACCAGCTTCAGCAAAGTGTGCAACTCAGAGCTAAAAGCCTCCACAGAAACAGAGCCC
Source organism: Canis aureus (assembly GCF_053574225.1). Classification (NCBI taxonomy): domain Eukaryota; kingdom Metazoa; phylum Chordata; class Mammalia; order Carnivora; family Canidae; genus Canis; species Canis aureus. Next base: position 65,097,347 of record NC_135621.1, on the reverse strand, counting down.
CACCAGATACCCAGAAAAACCATGAGGTTTCTTTTAACAGTTTCATCTTGTTTAATAAGATTTGGTGCCTAAAACCACAGAGCTCCTGTAAGTGAAACATGAGCTGCTGTATGGGTTTGCAAAGCTGTTCCGGAGCAGAGGACTGAGCAGGTCTGTGAGGATGGATTCCAGTGTGAGGAGCAAACAATGTGCCCTCGTTCCACAAGCTCCTTGGATCCTCCAACATGCTAAGCCAACCTGTGTAGACAGGTCATTTCAGTCCTACTTTATAGGTTAAGAAATTGGGGCTCAAAATTAAAAGTGACTTGAGATGTCACGCCTCGTAAGTAGAGTCAGCAGAAATCTTTACCCTCCAGGCCTGAGGCCTCTCTGGGTCACTAGAAACTGAAGAACATTGTTTAACTAGATGACTGATCCTTGCCCTTTTCATGGGTCTTGGCTACAATCACCTTGGGCTGTTCTTTTCATTTACTTGCTTCCTGGCCCTAGGGCCTTTGGATTTGGAACCCTCCTCTAGATAGTCTTTCTTGGTACACTTTGTTCTGATTATCTCCTGCTGCATAATAAACAACCCCAAACTTGGCAACATACAACACCCTTTTTGTTAATGTTCTGGATTCTGTGGGTTGGGATTTGGACAGAGCACTGTTGAGGGGTCTTTGCTCTGCACCTAGATACCTGAGGCCTCAACTAGAAAGACTCAAATGAGTAGGATTGACTCCAAGGGCTGGGTACTGAAATCATTTACAACTATAGTGTCCAAACAGTGGCCACATGCAGCTATTTAAATGTACATTTAAATTAACTAAAAATGGGGCCCCTGGGTAGCTCAGTCAGTTGAGCGTCTGCCTTTGGCTCACTCAGGTCATGATCCCAGGGTCCTGGGATCGAGCCATATTGGGCTCCTTACTCCATGGGGAGACTACTTCTCCCTCTCCCCCCCTGCTCATGCTCTCTCTCTCTCTCTTTCTCTCTCTCTCTCTCTGTCTCAAATAAAGTCTTTAAAAAAATAAAATTAATTAATTAAAATTTAAAATTTAGTTACTCAGTGGCACTGCCCACATTTTAAGATTCTATGGCCACATATGGCTAGTGGATTGAACACAGATGTATGTGGATAGCAGCTGCAGTATTGGACAATACAGATATAGAACATATCCATCACCATAGAAAATTCTGTTGGTAAGCCTGCTCTGGTAGTGGTGCCTTTACCCACATGCCTGGCACCTGGGCTGGGATCTTTGGAGAATCTACATGAGGTTCGGTTTTCTCACAGTACATGTTTACCAAGAGGGTGTGTCCCAAAAGGCAGCATCAATAGAGCAAGGGTTCTAAGAGACCAAGACAGACACTTCAAGCTTCCTCTAATCTAGCCTTAGAAGTCATGTGCAACCCTTCTGTCACATTCTATGGTTACATGAGAAGAGGGGTGAAATAAAATACAAACACTACATGGGACATACTTACATTAAAAAATCACTCACTGTTTATCTGAAATCAAAATTTAACTGGGCATCTTGTTTTTGTTTTTGTTTTGTTTTGTTTTGTTTTGTTTTTCTGCTAAACCAGGCAATCTTACATGGGAGTCACTAAGTCCAGCCAGATTCAAGGATAGGTGACCCATTAGACCCATCTCTTGAGAGAGTAGCAACGTCACATTGCAGAAGAGCATGTGGGATGGAAGATATTGGTGGGGCCACCTTTGGAAAATACAATCTGCCACATATGGTCAGGTGGTTCCTCACAAAGTTTAATAGAAACGTTCACAGCTCCCTACCACCTAAAAAATGGCATTCACATTTTATGGCCTGGGTGGATAGAATGAGAGAAATTATCTCTTTTGCCATCTTTTATCTTTTTTCTCTGTCACATGGGGCTTTGGGGCCAACTATCCTCAAATAGTAGCTCTAGGCCTTTTAACAATAGGCATTTATCTCTACTGATACCATGACCAAAATAAGCAACAAATACTGAGAACAGATACTCCATAGCACCACTGTAGACAGTGTTTTGTCTAAAGTAAGGCCCCCTGAGGTTGATAATGTGCTGTGGACACAGTGATCAATCAGGGAACTTTTGTCCAGGACAAATAGCTCCTCATCTGGAGGTCTCTAAGATCCAGCTCAACCACAGGAGTTCTCCCATATATGCCTTCCTATTGTTAACATAATGACACACAGGACAGAGGTACAAGCAACGCTCTATGGAGATGGAGATTATCCCTGCCACCAACATAGGACCATTTATTCCATGCACAACAGTTGGTGCTATCACCCGCTAGTCATACAAAGATAGAGGTGTCCTGCTGAGACCTGTAAAGGTGAGGCCAGGATTCTTGAAGACAATGAGGTCACTCCCAGTGTCAAGCCTTAGTCAGATGGAGAAGAATAGAATGTATTTTCTCTCTTTCTTTCTTGACCTAGGTGTCTTGTTGTCCTGGGGGTCTGGGAGGGAACGCGGGTGGAGAGTGACAAGATGGTGTGCCCCATGTAGAGACCAATGAGGAGCTAGCAAGTCAGGACCTTCTCGAATCAAAAGTGAATTTTAGCTCATTAATCACTTCGTGGAGACTCAGGATGTGTTCTGTGCTTTTCTTTTCCTTTGGACATGTGTGGAGAAGGGCTGGGACCAAGAAGGAAACAGAAACAAGATCATCATAAAATGTCAAGTTGAAAATAGATAAGAAACTAAACTAAATTATATATAATACAGTCCTAATTTTGTGTAATCCATGTATATCCATACATATACCCACATAGTGATTTTTATTTTCTTTTATGTATTCTATATTCTCCCCAATGAGCAATTAGCATACATTACTTTTATAATAAGAAACACGTAGACATTACTTTTAAACCAGAAAAAGGAGGAACAGACTGTTGGAAGAATTCCAAATTAAAAGAACACCAACTAAAGTGCTATGAGTGGCTGTTGTAGCTCGTTGCTACTCAGCTGCCATTTCCTCATCTTTCTTGTTAATAGAAAGCTGATCTGAGTCAAGGTCAGTAGGCCCAGCTGAAGAAAATTAACTATAATTGGGCCAAAGCTCATCTTCTTTGTCGGTAATTAGTGTAAAGGTTGGCATGTGACCCATTTTTGGCCAATAAAACATAAGTGGAAGCCTGCTGGTGGCTTTTAAGAAAGAATTTACTCTTTGGTTAAAAATAAAAAGGAGGGGTGCCTAGGTGGCCCACTCCGTTAAGTGTCTGATTCTTGATCTCAGTTCAGGTCTCAATCTCAGGGTCATGTGTTCAAGCAATGTGTTGAGCTCCACACTGGGCATGGAGCCTACTTAAAAAATAAATGAGAAAGAGAGAGAATCAAAAAAGGAAAAGCACCCCAAGACCTCCTCCTTAACCTTCATGTTAGGATGATGTCCTATGAAAATAATACTTGGTGCTACGGCAGCGATCTTGTGACCACAGCAAGGAGACATGGCCGACATGTTGAGACGGCAGAAAGAAAAGATGAGAAGACTTGAGATCTTTAATGACATCACTGAACCACTAAATTCACCCTGAAACTGCCACTACCAGATTTGTTATATGAAGTAATCGAGTCTGTATTGTTGAAGCTATTTTAGTTGATATTCTACTATCTGCTACCAAATACATCCTGGATAATATTCACTATCAAGAGATAATGTTAGAAACCAGGAATTAAGGATATATTCATATGGTTGAAGCCACTAGAAAAGCCAGGAAAAGGGCAGCCCTGGTGGTGCAGTGGTTTAGCACTGCCTGCAGCCCGGGGTATGATCCTGGAGACCTGGGATCGAGTCCCACGTCGGGCTCCTTGCATGGAGCCTGCTTCTCCCTCTGCCTGTGTCTCTGCCTCTCTCTCTCTCTCTCTCTCTCTGTCTCTCATGAATAAATAAATAAAATCTTAAAAAAAAAAAAAAAAGAAAAGCCAGGAAAAGCCATGTTGAGTGGGATAAGTCAGAGATGATATTTAAAATATTTAACAATTGGTCCATCTGGCCAGTTGGACACAAAGAAATCTGAAAGGGGCACTGGCCCAGTGAGAATGGACATGAGCCATAAATAATTGATATGCCTCTGCCTGTGTGTCCCAGCTGAATATCAGCCCTAGAATAGCTACAAAAGGCAAGTTGGGAGAAATAATTAAACCTATGTTTGGGGAAGCCTGGGTGGCTCAGCAGTTGAGCGTCTGCCTTCAGCCCAGGGCCTGATCCTGGAGACCCGGGATCGAGTCCCATGTTGGGCTCCCTGCATGGAGCCTGCTTCTCCCTCTGCCTGTGTCTCTGCTTCTTTCTCTCTAAGTCTCTCATGAATAAATAAAAATTAAAAAAAAATAATTAATAAACCTATGTTTGGGGATAAATTTTCTTGGACCAGATTCTCTACAATGTGCCTCTTTGAAAGTCATGGCTTGTTCCAGGACTCTGATACTTTATTTAGTTCTCCAACCTAAGTGAGAATAATAGTCTAGTCCCTTACTTCCCTTTGTTAAGAAAAATTATCCAAAAATCGGAAATTCAGCAAAAATATTACCAGGTACTCCTCCCTCTTTCCTTCCTTCCTTCCTTCCTTCCTTCCTTCCTTCCTTCCTTCCTTCCTTCCTTCCTTCCTCTCTCTCTCTCTTTCCTTCTGATTTAAATTCCATTAGCCAACATGGCCCATCATCAGTTTCAGATGCAGTGTTCAACCACTGGATTCACGTAACACGTGACGCTCATCACATCACATGCCCGCCTTAATGCCCGTCACCCAGTTACCACCCCCCCCCCCCCGTACTCTTTCAAAGCCACATGACTGTGAGTCTGTGTAACAATCTGCCTACAAGTCATCTGATTTTGAGGGAAGCAACTGTTGGACTTACTATTTTCAAGCGATTAGGCTGAGCTCTGTGAGGTTACATCTACTGTGTGGAAGTGACATGTTTTGCAAATGACCTTTCCCCGGTGGAGACGCAAATGACTTCTGTCCAGTAGAAAAGATAGGCAGTTGGATTGCCCTGTGAGGTCACCATCTTGTCCTGTCTCTAACTCAGCCATCTTGCTCCGGCCTTCTTGGCACTAACCACATATATTTCTGTCTCTTCTCCTTGGAACTAGCTGTGTCATCGTGCTGCTTCCCTCATTAGGGAGCTAAAGAAATCTTGGACAAGGCTCACTGTACGTTTGGATGAGAACCGTGTCTTGACCTTTGGGAAGGTGACATTTTTGGAGCCCAGCTGTCACAGGCTCTCAAAATGACTTTGCTAAATGTGAAGGAAAGGGAATAGCAGGAGGAATTCAAGAAGCAGAAAATCAGTCTGGCTTCCAAACCTATCATGGTTAAGGTGTTACCTACTTCACGCCTTGTCCCCAGAAATGACAAGTGGCTGCTGCAGAGGGCCTTGGTGACCCTCCAGCGTTCCCTTCCTCACCTTACACCACCCACAAAGACAGGTCCACCTGACCAGCGGCCAACTCCAGGCCCTCTGGCACCTCCAAATCCAGGCTGTGAGAACATCAACATCGACTGCTCCCGTTTGGACCCTGTTTGGAGATCTGGGACGTGCCTTTCCCACAGATGGTGAGCAGGACAGTAGAGGCTGGTCCTCCCTCCTCCAGACCCCTTCTCCCATCCTGGAGATGGGGCCCCGACCCTTCCGGCACCCAACAGTATACTGTACCCTTCCTATGCATGACCCAGGGCCGGGCTGGGAAGTCGCCCACCCTTCGGCCTTTCCATCCAAATGGCTCAACCTGGGCCTTCCCGGGCTTTTCCTTCTCATGGCCACTTCATTCCAATCTCCTGTCCCAACTGAATGCCTGTGTCCTGCCTTCTCTTGGGCCCAGCCCTGGAACCCAGCGCCCTCTTGCCTTCCCAGGGCCATCATCCACCTCAGCAGCATATCCTCATAAAAGGTTTGGAGCCAGTTACTTCACATGGCTGCGTGGCCACCATCTTCACATTTATAGTAGAGCCCCCAGGCCTTCCTGCCTCCTCAGGGCTCCCTGGTGCCCTCCTGCTGTGCCATCTGGACCTGAGTCCCTCTGGCTTCTCCCTCTGAGCCTCTCCCTCTCCTTCCCTTCTCTGCCCGACTGCTCAGGGCTCCCCCGCCCCGTTCTCCCCCCTCCACTCTTCCCCCCAAAGGGCGGGAAGTGTGGCCCTGAGCTTTCAGCCTGGATCTGACTGAGATCACCTTGGAGGAGACAGCAAGGTAGTCCCTTCACGCAAAACAGGACATTTCTCTAGAGGGCAAAGGAGGCAGCCGTTGGTTCTCATTTTAAAAAGTAAAATTTTCTTCTCCCACCACACACAGGAGAGAACAATACAAATATAGAGCCAGATGGAGGGAGGAAGAGGGAATTTTTTTTCTGTCACATGGCTCTCTCAGGGAAACTGTCTCTGAATTTACCATATTTATATTCTCTCTCTCTCTCTCTCTCAGAGCCCCCAAAAGAGCTGGATTCAGAATTGCCCTTTAGGGAAGAACACAGTTTTCCCAAAGGCAGGGCGAACCTTTGGGGCATGGATCATGTCCTTCCCCAGGCACAGAGTCCAAGGGCTCTTTGCTGTGTCACAAAATGATGGGGCTCAGGAGATGCTTCCAGCAGCTACTAGAATGTTCCCTACTGAGACAGCAGCATGAAAAATGCTCCCACGCTGGGTATCGATTCACTATCTCCATACGTTAGCCAGCAAAGAAATCAAGGAAGGGTTGAGTTGCATGTTGCAATTTCTAAAAATAAAACTTCCTAATTTTGAGTTTCACCAAGCCTTAGGTTTGGTTTTGCAACATTACGCATGTGCTCTTACTTCTTACACTGTCTCAACTTTCACAGAGCTTTTAGGAAACTTCCCTTTGCATGGAGAAATTAGCCTAAGAAGGCTTGCTGTTAACCTTCCTGTTGACTTTCAGTATGAGAAGACACCAGACTCTACTGGTCTTCTTGGGCTGCCATAACAGAATGCCATTGACTGGGTGGTCTAAACAACAGCAATTTGTTGCCCAGCTCTGGAGGCTGGGAAGTCCAAGATCAAGGTGCCGCCAAGGTAGGACTCATTCTGAGGCTCCTTCTCTTGCCTTGTAGAAGGCTGCCTTCTCCCTGCGAGCACCCTTCCTTTTGTGCACATAGGGACACAGAGGGCTCCCCGGTGTCTCTTCTTGGAGGGCATTTATCCCATCGTGAGGGCTCCACCCTCATGACTTCATCTAGCCCTAAACACCTCCTGAAGATCCCACCTCCAAATACCATCACATTGCGGGTTAGGGCTTCAAGCTATGAACCTGGGTGGGTGCGTGGGGGTGACATCACTCAGTCTATAGCAGGGTCTCAGCCTTCGGGCCAGTCTCTCCAACTCCAAATCATGTGACGTTGAAATGACAACCCAGATCACCAGCTGCATTTTACAGTCTGCAAGGTTTTCCTCTTATCTTCCATGACTATAAGTAGGAAAGCGTATTAAAAGTTATTTACCCTAGTGTTTAAAGGATTTTTTTTTTACAATCCTCTTCAAATACTTCATTAGAATAGTAGGTAGTAGCATTCCTTTGAAATTTCAATAAATTTCTGCCAAATGTCCTTCTACTAGAGAAAAAGAAATTCATGCTAGATACAGGAAGAAGATGATAGTAAGTTCCTCTCTGTGGTAATCCAAAAATATCACAGAATACTGCATGTTAAAATGCATTAGAAATGCACAATGACTTTCTTCTCATCCTTATATGTCCATTTATGGACTATGATTCATACATAAGAATGCTCTGTCACTAGAAAAGCATAAAAAATCAAATTTCACCGTGGCATATTTATAATTGCTACTAGGAAAATATGCAGTGTTAAGACAGGGGGTGATTCTTTCTCCTTTGGCCTTTTTCTCTTTCCTGTGTTGTTACAATGTTAATTGTACATTTATTTCTAGAACAATGGTAAATAATGATAGCTAACCCTGGTTGACTTCTTAGCATGTGCCAGCATCGGGCCAAGTATTTATACTCCCTATCTCTTCTAATCCCCACAGAAGCCCCACGAGGTAGATATTGTCATTGTCTATGAAACCACACACAAAAAGTTAAATGTTAAGTATTTATAATTGCCTCCCTGCTCCCCACCTCCTAGGAAGGTAGTTTCTTGGAGGACTCTTTATTTTCCTTGGTGGGTGCTGTTGGGCACAGGAATGGAAAAGCCAAGAGACAGGGGGGCTAAGTTGAAATAAAAAGGTGGAATCGGTGAGTGGCTGGAGGGAGCCGGGCAAACTAAGGGCTGGGAGGGGACAGTGAAGAGAAAGCGAGGGGGAGAGGGAAGGTAGGAGAGGCCTGGCAAGGGCCCACGGGCTGCAAGAGGAGGCCAGGGAGAAAGAGAGAAACATGCCATGGTCACTACAGAGAGGAGAAGAATTTGGGGAGAAAATGGGAGATTTGGAGAGGATTTTTCAAAGTTCAGGTACATGAAGTATAACTTACCCCTTCAGAGCTCCAAGAAAGCCTCAATACTGACTCTGCCACATGTTGGGTGCCTGGGTGGCTCAGTCGGTTAAGCATCTGCCTTCGGCTCAGATCCTGGGATGGAACCTCAAGTTGGGTTCCCTGCTTAGCAGGGAGTCTGTTTCTTCCTCCTTCTCTGCCCCCCTCTGCCAGCTTGTGCTCTTTCTCTCTCAAATATATAAATAAACTCTTAGAAAAAAAGACACTGCCATATTTCATTTAAATCTAAGACACCACTGCCTGTAAGATATAATCAATGGTGGAGTACATCATTATTTTCTGTGCCAGCCAAAAGGAAGGCAGGAAGGCAAGAAGGGAGGGAAGGAGGGAGGAAGAGAGAAAGAAAGAAAGAAAGAAAGAAAGAAAGAAAGAAAGAAAGAAAGAAAGAAAGAAAGAGAGAGAAAGAAAGAAGAAAGAAAGAAAGAAAGAAAGAAAGAAAGAAAGAAAGAAAGAAAGAAAGAAAGAAAGATTACAAATACCTATCATTTGAAAACATGTTCTGATTTCAAAGGAACACGGTAGATTATTCTATAATACTCAGTCAGATTTATGGGTTTTCTTCTTCTTTTTTTTAGTGCAACGTTATGTGGTGAGGTCAGATCTGAGCTGCCCAAGGAGGGCTTGGCTACATTTTAGTTACACACATTTTACAGATAAAAATTGAACCTCAGGCAGCCCAGGTGGCTCAGCGTTTTGGCGCTGCCTTCAGCCCAGGGTGTGATCCTGGAGGCCTGGGATCGAGTCCCACATCGGGTTCCCTGCATGGAGCCTGCTTCTCCCTCTGCCTGTGTCTCTGCCTCTCTCTGTGTGTCTCTCATGAATAAATAAATACAATCTTTTTTTTTTAAATAAATAAAATCTTTAAAAAAAAATCGAACCTCAGAGAAGCTAAGTCACTTACCCCTGGGCTCACAGATAATAAATGGAGAGCCAAGATCCCAACCCAAGTCAGTTTAAGTCCCAAACCTATGTTCTCTACTTTTTAATTAAGACACACAGTTAATAGTTGGCCAGCATTTTATTAAACCTGTAGTTAGTAACAAAAATAACTTTTGAATTAAAAAATAACAGCTTTAGGGGAAGATGGGTGGCTCGGTCATTTGACCATCTGACTCTTGATTTCAGCTCAGGTCATGGTTTCAGGGTCATGGGACTCGAGTCCTGTTGGGCTCATGCTCAGCATAGAGTCTGCTTGTCTCTCCCTCTGCTCCTCCCCCTGCTCTCTCTCTCTCTGTAAAATAACTAAACAAATAAAATTTAAAAAAATAACAGCTTTATATAACATCATTTACACATTGTTGTGATTCAGAAGTCCCTACCCATTGGAAAAAAATTGTGAGAAACCATGATTTGGGCTTTGTGGCTCTAGAATTCCTTTCTTTCTTTCTTTTTTTTTTTTTTTTTTTTTAAGATTTCATTTATTTATTCATGAGAGACACAGAGAGAAAGAGGGAGGCAGAGACACAGGCAGAGGGAGAAGCAGGCTCCATGCAGGGAGCCCGACGCAGGACTCGATCCCAGGACTCCAGGATCACGTTCTGGGCCGAAGGCGGCACTAAACCGCTGAGCCACCGGGGCTGCCCCTAGAATTCCTTTCTCTTCTTTTCAAATTATCTTTAATTAAGTAGGATGGTCAAATACTTGAATATTCATCAGGAGGTTCGAAAATCAAAGCTAATTCTGCACTTCTACTAAGCAAACATTTTCTTTTAGAGACAACAAAAGGGAAGCCTTTCTGTGATTCAGAAGTGAGGAACATCAAGCTCTAGGACCAAGCTCCAAGGACAAGTTCTAAGACCAAGACCAAATACATAAAATATAAACAGATAAGCAGACCATGAACCTGGGAAAAAGTGTCCAATCTCACTAATAATTACAAAAATCCCAGACTGTCCGATTCCACAACAGGTACCTGACAACGTGGTTTTCCAACACTAACTAACACTTTTAACAAATCTGGATCTTTGTCCATCCAAGAATGTTCCCCCTACCCCCACTTATGAAAATGTTATTTCTCTTTAGCTCCTTTTAATATAGAACAATCCCTCAATTATTTTCATTATATATGATACTGACTTTAAAAGTGCAAGTCATATTTCTCAAAGAATGTTCCACTATCTGATTGCGTGTGTGTGTGTGTTGTGTGTGATGCAGTTTAATGTGTCCTCCTACCGCCTGTGTTTCCTATTAAATACTGAGGTGGGGCGATTCAGGCTTAAACTTTTTTGGTAAAATTGTTTCACAGGTTATGCTTTCTATGTCATAGCGCATCTCATCAGAACACACGCGTCAGGTGTCCGGCCCTTAGGGACAAGGCTGGGATGCGTGGTTACAGTGCTGATTGGCAGTTACCTCCCTTTGCAATGAGTGAGTAGCTTGTGGAGTGGCACCTTCTTCTACCTTGTTCATCTCTGTAGCTTCCAGTTCCTAGCACAGGCCACACGCAGTCGATGGACGAGTTTTACCTTGTCCCTACAAACTAGAGTTGAGCACAGCATCCAGATCTCACAAGCGTACTTCCTTTAATGGATTATTCTGGAATAATGGAGACCTTAGGAGATGGCCGTAGGAATCCCCAGAGCAGGTGCTGAGGGGTCACAAAGTTTCTGCTGCTGCCTCAGGCTGAGTGCCCAGACCCATACTAAGCGCTGGGGAAGAACTGCCTTCTTTCAGATGCGGCTGGAGGAGGCTACCCAGAGCTTTGTAAACGGCAGAAAACCGAAGAAAAATTTAAACTGTCATTTCAAAGCTGAGAACAGTTTTCTGTTTTGCAAGAAGTGAAGACTTGGAATCTCCCTTAGTTCTTGGAAAACCACCTGCTTAGTTCATTAATGTGATGTAAATTTTAAGCAGAAAATGTTTGAGTTAAATTGCTTATTATAATGTAAGAGGGTGTCTATGTTTTTGCATAGTCATCTCTCTCTTTTTTTTAATATTATATTTATTTATTCATAAGAGACACAGAGAGAGAGAGAGAGAGAGGCAGAGACACAGGCAGAGGGAGAAGCCGGCTCCATGCAGGGAGCCTGACATGGGACTGGATCCCAGGACTCCAGAATCATGCCCTGGGCTGAAGGCAGATGCTTTAACTGCTGAGCCACCCAGGCGTCCCATCTAATGAGGCATTTCATGCTACAAATTTCCCCCAGTGCTGCTCCTTTTGCAACATCCCACAAATTCTGTCATGTGTTCATTTTCACTCAGGTCAAAGAAGAGTTTCTAATGTCCCTTTTAATTTCTTGTATTACCTATGGCATATGTAGAAGTATGTTACTTAGTTTACAAGTATTTAAGAATTTTTTCAGAGGTCTATAATTGATTTCCAATTTAATTCCATTATAACCAGAGAAAATACTTAAAATGACTTTACTCCTATAAAATGTATTGAGACTTGTTTTATGGCCCAAAATATGGTCTACCTTGGTAAATTTTCCATATGTACTTGAAAATGCGTGTTTGGCTTTCTTGCACCATATACAAAAAAACCCTCAAAATGACCAAAATGTGAGATCTGAAACTATAAAATGCTAGAAGAAAACATAGGCAGTAATCTCTCTGTTATCTGCCATAAAAACATTTTTCTAGATATGTCTCCTTTGGCAAGGGAAATAAAAGCAAAATTAAACTATTGCAACTACACCAAAATAGAAAGCTCTCACAGAATTGAAGGTAATCATCAGCAAAACAAAGGGGCAACCTACTGAATGGGAGAAAATATTTGCAAATGATATATCAGGTAAGAGGTGAATACCCAAGATATATAGAGAACTTATACAACTGAACACAAAACAAGTAATCCAATTTAAAAATGGACAGAAGACATTTAATGACATTTCTCTAAAGAAGACATACAGATGGCCAATAGACACAAGAAAAGATGCTCAACATCACTAATCATTGGGAAATGCAAATCAAAACCACAATGAGATATCACTTCATACCTGTCAGAATGGCTAAAATAAAAAATACAAGAAATAAGTGTTGGCCAGGATGCAGAAGAAAAGGAACCCTTGTGCCCTGTTGGTGGGAATGCAAGCTGATGTAGCTAGCCACTGTGGAAAACAGCATGGAGGTTCTTCAAAAAATTAAAAACAGAATTTCCATATGATCCGGTAACTCCACTACTGGGTATTTACCCAAAGAAAACAAAAACACTAAATCAAAAAGATACATGCACTCCTATGTTTATGGAAACATTATTTACAATAGTCAAGATAAGGAAGCAGCCCAAGTGTCCTTCTATAGGTGAATGGATAAAGAAGTGGTATATAGAGACAACGGAATACTACTCAGCTGCAGAAAAAGAATGAAATCTTGCCATTTGCAACAATGGAGATGCATCTAGAGGGAATAAGGCTGGGAAATAAGTCAATCAGAGAAGACAAACACCATATGATTTCACTCATATGTGGAGTTTAAGAAACAAAACAACTATAAAAAGAGGAAAAAAAAACAGACTTTTAAATATAGAGAACAAACTGGTGATGCCAGCGGAGAGATAGGTGGGGGAGGATGGGTCAAATAGTGAAAAGAATTACAAATACACTTGTGATGAGCACTGAGTAATGTATAGTGTTGAGTCGTTATACTGTACACTTAAAACTAACATAACACTGTATATTAATTATACTTGAATAAAAAAAGGAAAACGTGTGTTTTGCTTTTGTTGGGTGGAATGTTGTAAGTCAAGTTCATCGATAATGTTGTTCAAATCTTCTAAATCTTTAATGATGTTCTATCTTCATGTCCTATCAATTGTGGAAGGAAGGGTAATGAGATCTTCAACCACACTTGTTTGTTGTTGGTTTTTTTTTTTAAAGATTTTATTTATTTGACAAGGAGAGAGCACAAGATGGCAGAGGGGCAGAGGGAGAGGGAGAAGCAGACTCCCCGGTGAGCAGGGAGCCCCATGTGGGGGGCTAAAGGCAAATGCTTAACCAACTGAGCCACCCAGGCCCCCCTTCAACCACACTTGTGAATTTGCTTGTTTCTCCTTGCTTTAGTCTTTGCTTTATGTATTTTGAAGATCTGTTAGGGACATAAACATTTATGATTTTTATATCTTCTTGATGAATCGGCCCCTTTGTCATTGTAAAATGACTTTATCTCTATGGTTTCAGCCTTATCTGACATTAATATAGCCACCCCAGCTTTCTTCTAACTAGAATTTGCATGTTTATCTTTTTCCATTCTTTTATTTTTACCCTAAGTATCTTTATATTTAAGTGTGTTTCATGTAGGCAGCATATCATTTGGTCTTGTTTTGATAACTAACCTGACAATCCTTATCTTTTTTTGTTTTTGTTTTTTGAGAGAGAGAGAACATGCACACATGTGCATGGGGGCGGGTGCAGAGAGAGAGGGAGAGAAAGAATCCTAAGCAGGCTCCAAGCACAGCGGGGAACTCGACTCAGGGCTCGATCTCAAGACCCTAAGATCATGACCTGAGCCAAAATCAAGAGTCAGATACTTAACTAACTGAGCCACCCAGGCACCCCAAAATAATTAGTTTTTTTTTTTAATTTTATTTATTTATTCATGAGAGACAGAGAGAGAGAGGCAGAGACATAGGCAGAAGGAGAAGCAGGTTCCCCACAGGGAGCCTGATACAGGACTCGATCCCAGCACCCTGGGATCACAACCTGAGCCAAAGGCAGACGTTCAACCACTGAGCTATCCAGGTGTCCCCATAATTAGGGTTTTTTTTTTCCATAATTAGGTTTTAAGTCTATCATCTTGCCATTTGTTTCTATTGGTCCTATATGTCCTTTGTTTCCTTTTTCTGCCTATTTGTAGATTAACTAGCACATTTTATGATTCTATTTTCTCTCCTTTACTGGCTTATTAGCTATAATTCTGTTTCTTTATTTTAAAGGTTGCTTTAGGATTTATTGCGCACGTCTTTAACTTATCACAATCTACCTTCAAGTGATATTATACCATTTCTCATACCGTATAAGAACCTTACAGTGGTATGCTTCCATTTTCCCCCTCCCAGCCTTTATCCTATTGTTTTCATGTATTTTACTTTTAAATTATGTGGTAAACCCCATAATACATTGTTATTTTTGTTTAAGCAGTCAATTATCTTTTGAGATGTTAAGGAATATAGCGGTGCTGTGAGAGAGGCTTTCTCAGCCTGTGATCTGCAACCTACCCTGGGACCGAGAGCCAGAAAGTGCCTGGGGCCCCAAGCCTTTCTCAAGAGCTTCCTATTAGTATTTCTCAGCCAGCATATGAAGCATGAGAACCAGCATAATGACAAAGATCAGATTAAGGACACTGCCTTCCTCTTAAGCCTACAGTTTCTGATGGCCTCAAGTAGTTGCCCTCTGTTAAGGAAGAAAGAACTGCACTTAGAGCAACCAGTAAATAACTGAAATTTCAGAATGCTGAACTGTTTAAATGAGATTTTATGAAATATTTGGCTGTGGTTACCCAGTCATATAGCTGGCAGGAGGCCAATAGCTGGAAGCCTCCTAAGTGCCAGCAGGACTTTTCTGTCAACAAGACCGCAAGTCAGGCCTGTAAGCTGGTCTTGAACCACAGGATTCCATCTGGTTGCCCCAGAGTCTGGCATTTGACTTTGCTCCTTTCAGCACAATCCCCTCCTCCAGGCCAGCCTTCTGGTTTTCTGGGGCCTCATATCTATCATAGTGACCAAGTTAGACCGGTGGCCTTCTCCACATTTCCCACACCAGATTCCCCTCTGCTACTCATTACAAGATCTCCCCGACACTATTCAAGGGCTAGGGGCCTGCCTGCTGGACTAGATTTACATTAGGATCACCCCCTAGTCTCCACCCTGCCCAATGGCAGGCCAATCTCCAGGTACCAGATTGTCTAATCGGGCCTGAACTGCTGCCATCACCACCCACGTATTGAAAGAGGAGACTTCGAATGTCATGAAATCCACCTGCCTACCTGGGCAGGGTCCTCCATGCGTGGTCAACTACTAGTGTTTCTCTCAATTAAGTAAGGTGTCTCCGAATATAACTTCCACCTGAGGTTCTATTCTGAGATCTTGTCAATTTAAACAGGACTTCCCTACTTTCCCCTCTACCCAACCACCCTTCAGACGGAAGACATCTTTGATCACGTGTTCCTTTTGCCTTCTCTCCTCAAAACCAAAACATTTTTAGTTGAATTAAACTTAAAAACAAATTATTGAGCCCTACTAAGGATATGTAAGATAAAGCTAGACCCACAGATGGAAAAGTAGGAAGAAGGAATTCTGATCTCCGCAGTAAGGAGTTATTTTCCTACTTGATGGGAAGTGGAGTAGAGCCCAACTCAGAGGACTCTGAAGCTTATGCAATTTTGTGGCCCTCTTAAGAATTAAAAAAAAAAAAAAGAAAGAAAAAACAAAAACCTCCCCACACACAAAAGAGGGACGCCTGGGTGGCTCAGCAGTTGAGCGTCTGCCTTCAGCTCAGGGAGTGATCCTGGGGTTCCAGGACATTGGGCTCCCTGCATGCAGCCTGCTTCTCCTCCCTCTGCCTGTGTCTCTGCCTCTCTCTCTCTCTCTTTCTGTGTCTCTCATGAATAAATAAATAAAATCCTTAAAGAAATAATACAAAACTGCAAATACACACAATTTTTTTCTTGAAATAAGAAAGGAAATCACAACAAATGAAAAACTATATAAACTCTAGAAACAGAATCATAAAACCCAGAAAAATTACTTATTTTCATAAACTGTCAGACATATATATCTCTTTAATAATTTTTCCCTTCACCTTTTTTCAGTCACACACTCTCTGGTTGCTCCTTCATATAACAATAAACTTGTGAAATAATTTTTTAAAAATATTTTATTTATTTATTCTTGAGAGACACACAGAGAGAGGCAGAGACACAGGCAGACGGAGAAGCAGGCTCCATGCAGGGAGCCCGACGTGGGACTCGATTCTGGGTCTCCAGGATCACACCCTGGACTGAAGGCAGGTGCTAAACCACTGAGCCACCCGGGCTGCCCTGAAATAATTTTTTATAGGAAAAAAACAGAAGGATAATTTAGTCTTTCCTCTACCATGTTTGATCAAAACTTGCTTTTCATTGAGAGTTTAGAAAAGTCTCTTTCACCTTCTCCAGCTCAGCTTCACAATTCATTATTTGTAATGTCATGTATACTGTTGGATTTTTCCCAAATTTGGGGAAAACTGTCAAGTTCATTCCATATCAGAGCTATATATAATTTCAGGGACTTTCAAGTTTTCTTGTGTGGTGACTCATCTTATTCTTTGAATTGACTACACTCACTATCCAGTTTGCCACCAATATTTTTGTAGTGGCTTATTGTGAGTTACATATGCTTTTATGTTATGTCAATGTTTTATATCAATAGCAAAAACTTGGTAAGAATCTATATAGCTGTGCTTGGGAGATGCCATTTCAGGCTGAAGAGCAGTCTGAGCACAAACAGGCCTGGAAAAGACAAGAGTTCCATGGATGAAGCCAAGGGTATGTGGATGGTGGCAATGGGTGATAAGATTAGGATATTAGACCAGGTGGGAAAGTGGAAAATCGTGTCAAACAAAGCCAACGTGTAACGACAGATTCTCATGCCTTTAAGCATAAGAATCAAAGCTTCTGATGGATCACTGAGAATAAGAAAGCCAATGTAGTGTTAAGTCCATGAGATGAACCTTGGAATGAATCCTAACGCTGCCAAGTACCAGTCTGTGAAACTCTGCAGCAGCAACACGACTTTACACAGAAACGACTGTAAGCCACGTGAATGGATGTTCCTAAATCCTGCTACAAGTACCTCCAAGTCAACTTTCCCTTAGCCAAGTCCTGAAAATACCCCAGCCATTCCCACCAACCAGACTCGAGGAAGTACGAGAGAAGGGAAGCTGAAGTAGTAAGGGAAACCAACCCCAACTGACTGCAGGTAAAACATGTTCTGTAAATTTTACAAAAACATATGACCACATGAACACATTGCTAGGGACTCTCCCAGGGCCATGCAAGGGGCCAATGTAAGTGAGGAGCCCAGAAACTTAAGTTTCTCTAGTTTCCTAGTACATTCAGCTCTTGGGTGAGAGCAGAAAACAAAAACCACATACACACTATTTTAATTATCTCCTGTTGAGTAACAAATCATACCAAAACTTAGTGCTTTCAAATCACATACTTTTATGATCTCAGGATATAGGGTTGGGAACCCAGGCACAGCTCAGCTGGGTCCCCTGCCTCATGGTCTCTCACAAGGCTGCAGTCAGGGTGTTGGCCAAGGCTCTGCAGTCTCCTCTGAAGACTCAACTAGGGGAAGAGTGGCTTCAAAGCTCCTTCATGTGGTTGTTGGCAGGATTCACTTCTTTGAGGACTCAGACTAACTGCCTCACTTCCTAGTTGGCAGAGGGCCAGAGACCACCCTCAGTTCCTTGCCACATAGGCCTTTCCAACATGGCAGCTTGCTTCATGAAAACCCCCAAAAGAGAGAATTTGCTCACAAGACAGGAGTCACAATCATTGAGAGACATGGAAGGGACATCTCATTATCTTTGCTGTAGTCTATTGGTTACAGGCAAGTCACTAAGTTCAGACATGTGGCGGCTCCAAGAAGCAAGCTGATCTCTAGAATGATTCTCAGTCTCCCTCCACTGGCAGGGACACGAGGCAAGACACAGCTGGCTGGGCGGCCCACAGGGTGGGGCAGGAAGTTGGAGTATCTCTTACAGGCTGTGGACACAGGAAGTGGTGGAGATGGAATGCCAGACTCCAGTCCAAATGGCTCATGCTGAGACCCAGTTCTCAAAATGAGTCATTAAATGCAGGACTGGGACAGAAATCAAAGCCAAGAACAGAGGAACATGAGAGCTGGACAAGAAGTAATTCAGGTAGTCCTTCAGAGAAGTGGCCAGCACTGCGGCACGCTGTCTACCCATCCTCAGCTTATCTTTGCATGGGCAGTTGGTCCATTAAGAGGCTGGGATGTGACAGACGGACAGAAAGAACATAATAAAGAGTTAGTAAGTATGTGGAACAAACAGTTCCCTGCTTTTTCTTCCTCCCCTCTCTGGAGACCTTTTTTTTTTTTTTTAAGATTTTATTTACTTATTCATGAGAGACACAGAGAGAGAGGCAGGGACATAGGCAGAGGGAGAGGCAGGCCCCACGCAGGGAGCCCGATGTGGGACTCGATCCCGGGTCTCCAGGATCACACCCTGGGCTGAAGGCGGGTGCTCAACCGCTGAGCCACCCGGGGATCCCCCATCTGGAGACCTTCTGAGTGCCACTCGAACTCTTCTTCTTTCAACGAATATTACCATGTTCATCTATTCAGCCAACAGCTGTGTATCGAGCTCCAATTACGGAAATGTATAGAGGTGAACACAACAGATACCTGCCCTTACAGAACTTTCCATCTACCTTCCCATAAAAACTGGGTGGAGAAAACAAAGATTAAATTCAAATTAAATCGGGGTGGCTCAGTGGTTTAGTGCCTGCCTTCTGCCCAGGGTGTGACCCTGGAGACCTGGGATCAAGTCCCATGTCAGGCTCCCTGCATGGAGCCTGCTTCTCCCTCTGTCTCTGTCTCTGCCTCTCTCTCTCTCTGTCTTTCATGAATAAATAAATAAAATCTTTAAAAATTTTTTTCAGGGGATCCCTGGGAGGCTCAGTGGTTTGGTGCCTGCCTTTGGCCCAGGGCGCAATCCTGGGGTCCCGGGATTGAGTCCCACGCCTGGCTCCCGGCATGGGGCCTGCTTCTCCCTCTGCCTGTGTCTTTGCTTCTCTCTCTCTCTCTCTGTGTGTGTGTGTGTGTGTCTATCATGAATAAATTAATAAAATCTTTAAAGAAAAATTTAAAAAGAATTTTTTTCAAATTAAATCAGCCAATCGGGTTAGTACAAAACCTTAGGAAACACTTTGGAAATCTGAAACTATTGCCTATTTACTCACATACTTCCTCCTTCCAGAAATACTATTCTAGGCATTTACTCAGTCATTGGACAACTACCTCTGGAGCTCCTCTCCTGGGCAGGGTACAGAGGTGACTAGGACCGACATGCCTCTGTCCTGGAGAACTTTCATTTCAGTTGGCAGGAGACCATATGCAAGCAAAGACACCAGAGCTTTGAAGACAAAGGAGGTAACAGGACAGCAGGCACGAGGGGCCTCTGGCCCAGAGGAACACCGAGGCTAATGTGGGGGACACACGGCAGCGCAGCAAAGTGGCTCCCCCCAGGCAACTACAGCCCTTTGCTCCGAATGCACCCCTGACGCCATGCAACTGGCTCACAGACAGGCAGGGGTCTCAGGGCATCATGGGATCAGAACTACGGAATTTCAGCATCAGCAGAGGCCTTAGGCCTTTACTTTATCTCCAGCACTGGGAGGGAGTAAATGGACGACCAGGGGACAGCCCAGCCTGCAGGCGGAAAGCATTGAAAGGACCCTTCCCGTGGCCTGTAAACCCAGTGGAGCCTAATGTGAAGGTCCTGTCTTTTACTGGTGTTGGGGGAGCTGGGAATTAATTGATGGATTTGGTCTGGTTTTGCCCAAGAATTGGAACTGAGTCCCTGCCTTACCTTTTCTTCTCCTTAGATTCAGTGAAATTTTATTCTGTAACAAGTTGCTTGAGCTAAAAGCCACTCACCATACAATTCACCCCCTGCAAGTGTACGAGGTCAGGGGTTCTCAGTACATCCACAGAGTTGTGCAACGGTTATCACGATGAATTTCAGATCTTTCTCGTCACCCCCAAAAGCAACCCCACGCTCCTCAGTAGTCATGCCCCCTGCCCCCAGCACCTCCAGGCCCTAGGCAATCACTGTCCTGCTTTACCTTTCACTGCCCACCTGAAATTATTAGGTCACATGCTCTGTGAGTCACAGTTGTGTCACTTAACAACACTTCGCAGTAGCCACAAACCTTCGACAAACAGGTAAACGTGTGAGAAGAACACCAGGCTTCGCGGTGAGTCACGAGGACAGAGCGTGAGTCAGACTCCGGGATGACAAAGCCCGAGGGAAGCAGCTGACAGAGGCGGGCACCCCGGGACAGCAGGGTCAAAGGCCAAAAAGCAGGTGCGGGTCATGGCTGGGGACTGGCGAAATGCCACCGCGCCGGCGGCCCTGGGCTGCACCTTGGCAGCCTCCCCACGAGCTTCCCGGAGGCCCAGGGAGACCACCCCACAGTGGGATAAAGCTGGGGGGCTACGCAAGGAGAGAGTCCCCCACTTGCCAGCTGTGTGGGCTTGGGGGCACATTCCCTGGTGAGCCTCACTCTCCTCGTCGGGAACCCCGAGGGCGGGGGGATGGCGGCGCGGGCCCCGGGACACCCCCCTCTGCGGCGCAGTGACACACGGCGGGACCCCCAAGGCTTCCCCCAGTGGGGCCCGGAGGTCCTGCCTCCCCACCCCTGCCAACGCCAAGTGCGGCTTTAAAAGAATGATCACGTGATTGTGAGAGCGGGGTACGGTCCTGTGGCTGCTCCAACCTCTGCAGCTCTGCAGCTGGGCCCCAGCCTCCGCAGGCCCCGGACCACCCTGGCAGCTGGGGGCACAGAGCTTTCTAATGAGCATCCGTCCACCTTCCCCGTCACCGCTGTGCCAGGCTCTGGAGTGCCTCCTCCTCAAGGGAGGAGCCAGGGTCTGGACTCGGGCTCTCCTTCCCTTGACCATTGGACCCACACCCCACACTCAGGCTGTATGGGCACCCAAGCACCCCGCCCTGCCCAGTCTTTTCCCACATCACCAGCATCTTCTCCCGAGGAACTGGATTTTATACGTGCAAACACACACACAGACACCCCCTTTCCCTGTTGTTGGCTCTTTATGTGTCACCAGAGCAAACACTCAGAGCCTATTAACCTGACCTGAAAGAGAAGCTGTAAACTGCCTTGCCCAGGGATTGCAGACCTGCCCTGAATACACCCTGGGAGGAAGGAAGGACTACCCCGCTTCCTGAGTTTTTCTACCCAAATTCTTTGTCCTAAGACAAAAACATCCAGTCCCACCTCCAGCTGCCTACCAGTGTCTCAGGGTAGGAGTCGGGAGGCTCTCGGAGCAGGCCTCAGCCCGAAACTCGAAACTCGGGGAAGGAGTGAGGCTTTCCTGGTATCAGCCAGGACCAAGGAACACAACTCCAGCCAGCCTGGGCCACAAAGGGAATGTATCGGCTCCCCGGCCAGCCAGGGCAGGGGGAGCACTTCCAGGTCACCTTTGCTCTCTCCATTCCCCCCTTTCTGCTTTCACACATGTTGTCCTTATTCCTTTGCTAATGGAAAGCTTTGCACAGACAGCCCAGGGAGCTGGCGGGGTAACTCCAACGGCCCCATTTAGCAGCCCCAAGAAATAACCGCTCCCCTCCCCTAGCCCCAGAGACTCCAACAGGCCCTGCTTGCTCACGTGCCCAGCCCCGCCCCCCACCCCTGGTCTTGGGGCTCCAACCATCTCCAGGAGGAGGAGGACGGAGGAGAGCATTCTGGGCAAAAATAGTAGCAACGACAATCCTCTACATGGCAGCTGTTTTCAAACATGAGAAACTTCTCCTCTCTGAGTAAAAATAGAGCCCAAATGCTCTAAAGTAGAGGAAGAGTCTGGAAGGCCAAGAATGCTGCCGAAAACAGCCGTTCTGTAAATAAAGCGCTGTGTGCTAGAGTAGGACAAGGAGCCTCCTGGAAAGCAGTTCGCAACGGGCCACCCGTGAGCACGCTGGCATCCCCTGACCCTGCCTGAGGAGCCCCTGTGCTCCAGAGGGAACACGGTTACTTTAGCTTGGGCATCCTTGCCAGGCGTGGGAAGAAAAGGCAGGCATCTCCCACATCCGACTTCGGTGCTCTCTCCACCCCCGACCTGACCCTCCTCCTCCGGCGTGACCCCTAAAGGCTGCCCAGTGCTGCAATGCACCCCCTCATTGGTGAAAACCCCACCGCCTGCTAGAGGAGGAGGTCCACCTTTGGTCCACTCCAGGTCCACGAGGAGAAGAAGGACTGTGGGTCCTCAGGTTCTGATCCAGACCCCAACCACAAGGGGTATGGGACAGCTTCCCCCACAACCATGGTCACCGCGGAAATAAACGCATTCTTGGGGCACCTGGGTGGCACAGTCAGTTGAATGCAACTCTTGGTTTCGACTCAGGTCACGATCTCAAGGTCATGAGAACCAGCCCTGTGGTGAGCTCTGTGCTCAGCGTGGGGTCTGCTTGAAATTCTCTCCCCTTCTCCCTCTACCCCTCCTGCTTCTGTTCCCTCTTACTCAAATAAATAAATAAATCTTAAAAAAAAAAAGAAGTAAATGCATTCTTTAAAGACAAATGAACACTTCCTGTTGTTAGCACCGGGGCTTTGCCCCTACCCTGAGGAACAGTAGGCTCTAGCCCCACCCCGATCCCCACATGCTGGGGAGCATTCAGCTCTCTGTACCCTTCTTGAAGCTTCAGATATTTTGTTTTTAGGATTGTTGTGGTTTTTTTTTTTTTTTTTAATATTTGTTTGTTTGAGAGAGAGACCAGGAGTGGGAGGGACAGAGGGAGAGAATCTCAAGCAGAGTCTGCGCTGAGTGCAGAGCCCAAAGCGGCACTTGATCTCACGACCCTGAGATCATCACCTGAGCCAAAACCAAGAGTCAGATGCTTAACAGACTGAGCCAGGCGCCCCAAAGCTTCAGATATTTTGAGTGAGAGCGCCAACCGTGTGCGAGGAAGTGACTGGTGGGAGGTGGTGGGTCAGCATGGGATGAAGAGGATAAACGGAGGAGCAGTAACAGTAGCCAACACCAGAGGAGGAAAACCAGAGCAAGAAGAGGCACAGGGGGAGCAACGATGACGACGAAGAAAGCAACAGCCGCCATTCCCTGAGCTCCTCCTGCACGCCAGGCTCCACGCGCTTCACAGGCATCCACTCATTTAATGCCTTGTACATCTTAAACGTGGAGTGTC
Organism: Canis aureus; assembly: GCF_053574225.1. Lineage (NCBI taxonomy): Eukaryota > Metazoa > Chordata > Mammalia > Carnivora > Canidae > Canis > Canis aureus. The sequence goes on along the minus strand of NC_135621.1, from coordinate 65,074,020 downwards.
CCCCAAAGGTTTTTTTTTTAATTTTTATTTATTTATGATAGTAACAGAGAGGGAGAGAGAGAGAGAGGCAGAGACATAGGCAGAGGGAGAAGCAGGCTCCATGCACCGGGAGCCCGACATGGGATTCGATCCCGGGTCTCCAGGATCGCGCCCTGGGCCAAAGGCAGGCGCCAAACCGCTGCGCCACCCAGGGATCCCACCAAAGGTATTTTTTAACTGCAAAGAGAAAGATAGTACCTTCCTGAGGTAGAAACCCAACAAACGTGTTAAAACTTACCAGGAATTGGATAATACCGTCCACTATTGGCACCATAAGCCCCCGATGTGATGCACTGAGGACAGACCACCTTTTCTGTGATATTCTTGCCCCAAATCCACAATCTCATTCTAATTGTGAGAAAACATCGGACAGACCCAAACTGAAGGAGCCGGCTCTTCAAAAGCACTCTTCGAAGTGTTAAAGTCGTAAAAGGCAAGGAGATGTGAAGAAACTGCAACAGATTAGAGGAGTGCAAGGAAAAATAACTTCTTGCCATGTGGGGCCTTGAACAGGATCCTGGAACAGAAGATGGGCATTAGTGGGAACAAACGGTATAGTTCAAGACTTGTCGTGTAGGCAAGAGAAGGTTGGTTTCCCGTTGTCGGTTGGTCCAGCACTGATCGCGACCACTGTAGCTCGGTTATGTACGACGTGAACCTCAGGGAAAGTCGGGGGCGGGGGGGTACTCCTGTACTACAGCTGTTCTGTACGTCCCAATTAATTCAAAATTTGAGGTGTTTAACTATTTTTGCATTTAAAGTTTTCTAAGTGCAAGATTTCTTTTTTTTTATTAAGATTTTATTTATTGATTCATGAGAGAAACACAGAGCGAGGCAGAGACACAGGCAGAGGGAGAAGCAGGCTCCCTGCGGGGAGCCCCATGCGGGACTCGATCCCAGGACCCCGGGGTCACGGCCTGGGCCGAAGGCATATGCTCAACCACTGAGCCATCCAGATGCCCCTAAGTGCAAGATTTCTCCAAACAAATCAATCCATCTCAGAAGAGCGACTTAGTGGATTGGTCTACAGGAACGAAAAATGCCCAGACTCTGGCTAAGGCAGAGAATATTCTGTCTGCCATCTTGTTAGCAGTTCACCCCAGCTGGGTTTTTACTGCTCCAATAGCCCCTACCGGCCAAGGAGGTCCTCAGCGGTGGGTGCTGGACCGGCACCCATTTCAACAGGCGTTTCTGCAGTTTCTGGGGGGGTGTGACCGCGAGACAGGCCACCTCCGACCATGACATGCTCTCTCCCCTCCCAGCGTCATGGGCCAGTGGGCTCACAATGAGGTCGTTCTGCACCTTCCATCTTGTTCTTCCACCCAGCAGGACTCAAGGAGTGAGAAAGTTCTTCGCTTTCTCGACTGCATTGCACCCCACCCCCGCTTCATTCCTTCCATGGTGACTCACTTTTGGAGGCTTTCACAATCAAATAAATAAAGGCATTTCCCATCCACTTTTTAAAGCTCAACAACTTCATCCCTCCACGTCCACCACTCCTTTCTCACACCCCACAGAGGAAAAATCAGTGTGACATTATTGCTAAGTGGCTGTGGTGTGCCTACGTTGGATTATCTTCTTTACCTTTGTGCTTCTCCGGGTTCCTCCCATCTCACCCACAGATCAGAGGCTGCTGCTGAGAATCCGTAGCCCCCGCCTCCTGGCTGACTGCAGTCCCAGGAGCAGGCCCAGGGGTCCTCAAGTTTCCAGGGAGCAGAACAGACGGGACTTGCACCCTGTCTGTCGCTGTGCTAGACTTTGGCACCTGTCATCTGGCTCCTGTGGCGTCGCCCAGTTAGGTGTCCTGCTAGGCCCCTGCAAGCCTGGCCCTTGACTTGACTGTCTTTGTGACAAGCCAGCAAAGTTCTGTTCTCGTTCCCTTCTGTCCATCCCCACAGACTGGAAGTAAATCACCCAATGATTAGTTAACACCTCATCGTTGTGCCACATTTTGCAAGGAGGTGGGGCAAGTGGAAAAAGGAATTCTGACCCCGGTGCCTTGAACCCTTGGACAAGAGGAAGAAGAGCCCAGGGGGCTATTGCTTCAAAGGAGGCAAAGGCTGGGCCTTTCTCTAGTGTCCACGGACATCTGGGGTGGGGCCAGGCGAGACCGGCAGGGCTGGGTCACTTCCCGCCCATCCAGGAAGATTTGGCCGCTGGAGGGGTGCTGCGTGGGCAGCGTCTGTGAATGGAGCCCAGAGCCCCCTCCAAGGCCACCTCCCCAGCTGCTGAGCTTTGCACAGAGGGCTGCACGGCGGGAGCATAGGGCGGAGGGAAACTGCTCCGTCCCAGGCCCTTCAGGCTGGTTCCAGTTGTCACCAACAGCAGACCAACAACCAGGAGGACAGGGAGGTCAACGTGGCAAAATCTACAGAGGTCGGGAATGACGAGAAACAGGGCTGGGGCCTCCTGCCTGGGCTCAGGAAAGCGGACAGTCCAGCGCTGGCCTCCTCCCCCTGCTCAAATCACCTGGAAACGACAACGAAGGGATAAGAAAATGAAGAAACCCAAGGCAGCACTGGTGACAAAGATGGTACCATCGACGGAAAGATGGGAAATACATGCAGTTGTATTATTGGACAAACTGGGTAACGGAAGGACAGTCCAGAAGCTGAAAGAGAGAAAGCAGCAGGGATATGGGGTTGGCCTTCCCGAAGGGGAAGGAGCCTCCCAAAGGCTCCTCGCTTAAAAGAGACAGTGGAGGTGACTTAGTGGGGGCCTGGCTGCACAACAGCTGGACCAACCCCTCCAAACACACACACACACACACAGATGGGTGATCATGAGCTCAGATGCTTACATGCCAAGAAATGTTTCCTAACCTGAGCAGAGATAGTGCTCCGGTTGGAGGAGAGGCCGAGTAGAACACCCTGACACACACCCGAAGCGAAGAGAAGCCAGCCCAACATCTGGGGTCCAGCGACCTGTGCCCACCTGTCCCTGAAAGGCTCCTGGCCCATACCAGGACCCTGCCCCTACGGACCCGCACCCGGCCTCCCAGGGCAAGGAAGTAGAGTTAGCGGCGAACAGCCTTGAAAAGAAACCCCTTCCAGGGACTTGCACAAGTCCGTTCAGTACATTCATTCACCAAAACGGCCACTTAGTTTTCTCTCCCATGAAAATTAAGATGAAAAACAGGGGCGCCTGGGTGGCTCAGCTGCTTAAGCAGCTGCTTGTACTCCGGTCATGACCCTCGGGTCCTGGGATGGGGTTCCCCATGGGGCACCCCTGCTCATGCTCTTTCTCTCTCTCTGATATATAAATTTAAAAAAAAAAAATTAAGGTGAAAAATAGCATAACTGAGGCCTGAGGTAGCTCATTAAGAATTATCAAAATAAAACTGAGCTGACTCCTCTAAGTAAGTCACTGCATCCACAAAGAACAGGCTGCTATGGAAAGAAGAGTAATAAAACAAGATACTGTTTGGGGAATTAAAAAAGAAAAAAGATGGTCAAAATAAAAGATTTCTATAGAGGGCCAAGCAAAAGAATGGTTATGACTGGAAGTTAATGTTTTTTTGTTTTGCTGCAAAAAGCTTTATTGCGTCCATTTGGTCCGTGGCTTGGGAGAGGGCTGCCTCCTGGCCGCAGGGAGAGGCCCCGGCACCTGGTGGGGGTAGGGGGGCCGCGGGGGCCCCCCAGAGGCCCCTGGGCTTCCGAGGCTCCCCTTCCCCAGGGACCCTCGCCGCCCCGCGGGGGGAGTCGGCCTGTGGAGGGGCCTCGGAGCCGCGCCCCCAAGGTCACAGCGGACCCCAGGGGCCGGGCCGGGCGCCCGCAGGTGCTTGGACGGCGGCCTCCGCCTCGGACTGGCTCCGAGGCTCCTGGGAGCTCAGGGTTCATCAGTAACAAAGAGCTAAGCCCCAAATAGGATTTTGGCTGGACCCGGAGGCAGAGGGTGGCTGTTGGCTCCGAAGGTTGCCCTGGAGAAAAGGTCGGAAGGCGGTTGGCGGCCTGGAGAAGGGGAGCCCCGGGGCTGTTGGGTCCACACGCTGCTGACCCAAGAGACAGTCGAGACCTCGGGGCCCACTGCTGAAAACCAAATTATTTTTGTATTGGATCGCGGGGTAAGTGACCGCACACTCTGACTAAAAGATCATTGTAGACTCAGAAGGGGTCACATCATGGTGGGACACTTATTCCTCAATAGCCCAGGCCCTCAGCCTGAGAAGGGATCATTCTGGGGCACGTTTTCCACACTGTTCTCCAGAGATGTCCCATGGACTGAGCTCCAGTTCCGCAGTGGCAGCTGGCTTAACACACCCTCCTTACTGGTTGCCTTCCTTCCCAACATCCCCTCCTCACTGAACCATGTACCCAAAAAAACTACTTGTGCTAGAATCTTTCTTTCTCCCACGGACTATTTCTGGAGGAATCCAAACGAAGAGGAGAGTATTTTTTCTTTTTCCTGAAAGTTAAAGAAGAGATGAGAAAGTTGGTGCCAGGACCAGGGTTACTGTTGACATTTCAATAGAATGGTTAGGAAAAGCCAACCTGGGGAAGGGCTTGGTGATGAGCAAGAGGAGAATGTTAGTCGAAGACAGGCCAGGAAAAGGCTTGTCACAGGACGGCAGGTCACCTGGGCAATGAGAAGCCCTTGCTAATGCTCGGGATGCAATTTCTTCCTGTGGCTCACTGCTTGATAGGACAGAGCGTTTCCCTGATGCAGGGCAGCTGTCGGGAAGCCGCAAGCACCTTTGTCCAACCAGCAGGCCTCTGACTTAGAAATAAGCCCTGGGATTACAATCAAATTAAAAACTCCATTTTTGCTGCTTCAATGCAATCCTACCTCCCCTGTCACAATGCACACCAGGCAGGAAGAAAGCAATTGCCAAAGGTCAAGAGCCACCATGGTTTCTTGGGTGGAAATTGCTAAACAGGAAAAGTCACACACAAAAGTGACAGAAACAGGACTCCATTATTTCAATTGAAGAGTTTTCAAATTTATGGATTTTTAAGATTTTATTTATTTGACAGAGTGCGAGAGCACAAGCAAGGGGAGTGCAGAGGGAGAAGAAGCAGGCTCCCCGCTGAGCAGGGAGCCAGGAGCTCGAGCCCAGGACCCTGGGATCATGACCTGAGCCGAAAGCAGAGGCTTAACCCACTGAACCACCCAGGTGCTTCTAAATTTTATATATATGCATGTAATAGACACACTGATGCTGTATTTCAATTATTCTAAGATGCAATATTTCACATTTTAACCTCTCTGCAATTGAAGCAAATCATATGGAATTGACTTTTAGTGGTAAATAAAATATTATATCTTAATAATTCATATACAATGTGACAGGGTTGTTTTGGCTCCTTAAATATAAAAAATGCCTCATTCTTGGCCTCTACCTTTTCAAAGCATTAAGACTTGAATGAAGCAGGTCAAATACTTCAATTTTTCAGATTTACTGTTAACCCGAACAAGGTCAAGTTCAGCTTCAAGGTTTTTTGACACATGTCCCTAGCATTTAAAAAATATAACCAATATACAATTAACTTTAAGGAAAAATTGAATTTATCCAATAATCACAGCACAGAGCATGAACAATGTTTTCAACTGTTCTAAACAAGAATTTTTACTTCATCTGGCATTTTTCATAAGAAGGCAAATCACACTGAATTAACGTTTGGCTCAAGTAAAGGCTTCATTCATTTCAGTTTTCCTGGAAGTGAGAATAAGATATCCTTTGCCTTAATAAACATATTTTCCCTTTCTGCATCTGAGGGGGCCAAGACAACTCAGAACACCAGACATTCTAGACCATTGTCAAATCAGGGGTAAGTAGGAGATGGTCACACTTGGGGAGGCCTTTAACTCTGGATTCAAATTCCAAGGGATACAAAGTATTCATTCCCTCAAACTCTTGACCTCCTTTTCCATTCTCCCTTGAACAAATCAAGAAAGGAAACCAGGGTCAAGGCTGTCTTCTTCATCCATTTCCTCTTAACAACTGCCTGGGTTTACACCTTCATAAACCCAGGCAATGCTTATTCAGCCCTGATCTTCATACTTAAAATCAACATGACTTGGAATAGTCAAGAAAAGACTCAAACATGTTTCTGCTGAGGCATCAATTGAGCAGGTCTCAAAGAATGAATTAGATGGTGATGCTTACATCCATCAGGTGGAGGCTGAGGGGACAATCCATCTCAAAGGCACCCAGAGAGGGCTTCATGGACTTAAGAGATCAATCGGTAAACATAATGGAGCCCAATGCACATGTGAAGCTCTAAAACCCAGTATATCCCGTTGCTAAAGAGGACACAAACCCCAAAATGGACATGGATTAGCATAATACAGTCTTTAAGATGCTCCTTTAAGGCAGGAACATACAATGGGAAAAAGACAGTCTCTTCAACAAATGGTGCTGGAAAAACTAGATAGCTACATGCAACAGAATGAAACCCGACCACATTCTTACACCATACACAAAAATAAACTCAAAATGGGTTAAAGACCTGAAACCATAAAAAACCTGCAAGAAAACATCCGCAGTAAGTTCTCTGACATCTGCCGTAGCAGCATTTTTCTAATAGATTTCCTGAGGCAAGGGAAAGAAAAGCAAAAACAAATTATAAGGGCGACACCAAAATAAGAAGCTCTGTACAGCAAAGGAAACCATCAACAAAACAAAAAAGGCAACTTATTGAATAGAAGAAAATATTTGCACTCGATATATCCATTAAGGGGTTAGTATCCAAAATATATAAAGAACTTCTACAACACACACACAAAGACAGCCCAATTAAAAAATGGGCAGAGGACACGAATAGACCTTTTTCCAAAGACCTACAGATGGCCAACAGACATATGAAAAGATGGTCAACATTAACGAATCATCAGGGAAATGCAAATCAAAACTACAATAAGAGATCACCTCACACCTACCAGAGTGGCTAGAATCAAAATGACAAGAAATAACAAGTGTTGGTGATGACGTAGAGCAAAAGGAATCTTCTTGCGCCGATGGGAACGCAAACTGGTACAGCCACTGTGGAAAACAGTATGGAGTTTCCTCAAAAATTACAAATACAGAACCGTACGATCCAGTAATTCCACTACTGATATTTACCCACAGAAAACAAAAACACTAATTCAAAACATCTATGTACCTCTATGTTTACTGCGTTATTATTAGAAACAGTCAAAATATGGAAGTAACTCAAGTGTCAGTGCATAGATGAATGGATAAAGGAGCCGTGGGTATATACACACTCAATGGAATATTAACCCAACCATAGGACAGAATGTGATCTTGCCATTTGTGACAATATGGATGGACCTAGAGAGTATTATGGTAAGTGAAATAAGTCAGACAAAGACAAATACCATACGATTTCACTTACATGTAGAATCTAAAAAATGAGTGAATAAACAAAACCCATAAACACAGAGAACAAATTGATGGTTGCCAGAGGGAAGAAGGTGGGAGGATGAGCAGGATGGGGAAGGGGAGTGGGAGATACAGGTTTCCAATTATGGAATGAATAAAATTCACAGAAAATGTACAGCACAGGGAATATAGTCAACGATATTACAACAGTGTTGTACGGTTGATAGATGGAAGCTGCACTTTGGTGAGCACCTGAGCACCGCCTAATGTACGGAGAAGTCTAATCACTACGTTGTGTAACTGAAACTTATGTAACATTGTGTATCAACTATACATAAAGAAATTAAAAAGGTGCTGCTTTATTTCCTAATTAAATTTTCTACTCGCCACATATGGAAGCATAAATATATATTTATATTCCTCTTTCAGGACTCTAATGGGAAAGCACTTTTAAGAACTTTAAATGCAAAGACAGAGAACCCACTGAGACAGCAAAAGTTAAAGGTCGATATTACTATAATAGTTTGTGTGGGGGGGAAATAGTCTCTTTTGGGAAAATGTAATCAAATACAGGAAACAAAAAGGGATCATAGACCATTCATTACACATTACACATGACAATTAAAAATACAGTGACTTTATTTCCATCTTCTCACAGTCCCCAGTATCACATGTGGTAAGAAGCATCATCTCTATAAACACAAAAATATTTCAAGAAAGCATGTTACAAGATAGTATATGTAAGTAACAGTTTGGCAGAATTTTATCAACTCTAGTAGTTCAGAGTCCCCCTCCCCCACAAAAAAGCCAAGTTTTAAAATTCAAAAATAACAGTTAGCTTTATTTAACATATGTTACACCTTAACACTTAAAATACCATGCTCTAGTTAAATATTTCATCAACAACACTGTATACAAATAAAATATTACACAAAATATATTTAAGAAAATGTTTTGGTCTTTGATCTGAACAATAAATAAAAACACAGGCACTTCCTACACTGAGACAGGGAAGCAGTCTACTCAGAATAATTTTGTATAAGCGACATGAGGAAATATGGCAAGAACAGAATCCTGGAGTTTTAAACTGACAATCCACTCATGAGAAGGTCTGCAATTTCAATTTTTTCACTTAAAGTTCAGAAATGACATATGCTTTCCTGGTCCACATTGAAAAATCATAAGCACAATATGGCTGCCAGGGTCAATTCAATCTTCAGTTGACCGTTATGGAATCACACTCAGTATCCTCAATCACTAAAAATTGAAAATTATCATGATACCGCCTACCAAACCAAACACAAGAACAGTTCAATTTTCTCCTCATTATGGCCATAAGACCAAACAAGGCAAACCAGATAGATGCCACACAGTGATTCTCATTTTGCAAAATTAACCTGATTAACACAAGAAAATACTGTTGGGGTGGCAGGAAATTTTGACAGAATTTTTCTAGACGATTTTAAAAATTCATCCAAATTTCATGAAAATAAATGGAATTCCATTTAACAAAAACCACTGAATCACAGATTACAAAGTCTTTGTAGCCAATACATTTATGAACACCTAAATTGCAGATAATTCACTCATTATAATGGAAAGTAGAAATATCATATGAGGGCAAAACATAAATAACCAAAAACGGTCAAATTCTAGAAATGTATGATTTCAGATGAGAAGGAAGGCAAATTAAAACATAATGACCATCAGCCACAGGGAGGATCAGAACCAATTGTCCCGCCATATCCTCCATAAAAAAATTACAATCTTCTGCTTTCCCTCTTCAGAAAGTACCACATAGGAGGGCTTAGCGGCCCTCGAATGGATACTACTAATAAAGGCAATTTTGATGGTTTAACATAGAAGTTACCCCTAATGTGAAAGAACACAACATGGGAACTATTCAAGATAGGTCTTTCTATGCAAAACTTAGTTTGTATATATTTCAGCAATTTAAATGAGCACTTTGCAACCGAGACCAAATATCAATCATCTCTTGAGGTTTTCTACTATGTACTAACATCAAATCTACATAGGAACAAATGTTATTCTTGTTTTTCTCTTCTATATCAAACGTCTTGAAGCCTTTATGCTTCTCTGGAACGAGGCCGAGCTTCTGAAGGCACATTCCAGTATAAACGTCATCGATGGGGTAGAGAAGGACCTGGTCAGTTATATTGTACAGCCTCAGGGCCAGGTGGCCAGAGTAGAGGAACCCACCTCCCCCTGCATAAGGCGGATAGACACCAGTGTAAACAACTTCTGGGATGTAGTACTTCAGTTTCTTATCCCGATGAGGTCCAGCATTGTGGATCACATCACCTATAAACAGATCTTTGGCTTTGTTCTTGGATAAGCTATTCAAGTAATTCAGGATGTGATGAGTGTTCACAAAAACATCGTCATCGCCCTTAAAAACGAACTCGGCATTTGGGCAAGAAGCGCTCACCCACCTGAGAAAGAGTACTTCTTTCAGGGACAAGTTGAAGAAAGTGTCTCTGTAGTTCCACATGAGAATGTCTTGGTGCTTCTCGCTCTCAAATTTCAGCATATCTGACAGGTCCGGGTGGTTGTCCTCTGGCGGGGTCTGACCCAGTAGGAAGACTCTCACTACCGTTTGGTTCCCCACGTTGGTTTCTCTGCCCCAAGACTCCCGAATTGCTTGCCTTCTGGCAAAGTGTGGAATGAGGGACTTGATCGCCAGTAATAGGAAGGGTTTCTTCGCACATTTATCTGGTTGATCTATAAGCAGCGAATAATTTCGACATCTCAAATACAGCAGAAAGTCTTTAAATCTGTCTGGCAAATTGCTGAAATCTGAAACTACGGACATGACCCTCAGGTCAGGTTCACAAAAATTTAGATGGCTTATGTTGGAAAACCCGTATACTTCTCCCGTCTGGTTGGCCAACATGTTCAAAATGGGATTGTACCGCCTGTTCAGCTTTTCTTGCTCTCTGTTCCAATAGGCCACAGGGGGGGCAGATATCTTCCAGAACTTTTCTTTGGGTATTATTACTTCCCCCTTTCCATTTTTTTCTTGGCTGCTACTTTTGGAGACTTCCACAATCAAATAAATGAAGACATTAACCATCATCAGGATACCCAACAATTTTATTCTTCGACGTCCAACACTCATTTCTCATATCTGGAATAAAAAGGAGGAGAAGCATTGTATTAATTAGATATTTACTAATTTGCATTTGCTGACATAGGTCACTTGCCTCTCTATCATCTCTGGGATAGTGGTTTGGAACAGACTCTGGACTTGGACCGCCTAGGTTCAAACCGTGGCCCTACCATTCCCGCTCTGTGACTGTGGACAAGTTGTATAACTGATGTCTCAGTTTCTCCTTCTACAGAATGGGGACAATAACCTGCTTCACAGGATGACTGCAAGCTTTTGAAACAGTGGCTGGTCCATAACAAGCAGTTCGTGACTGTTAATAGTGTGGCTGCTTCAGACACCTGAGGGCAAAGACCTGCATTTACTAATAAATAACCTCACAGGTAGGTGCTCAACTTCCTTGCTCATAAAGACACACAAATCAGTGTGTTGCAAACTGATCTGCTCACAATCCATAACAAGTACATTTTATATTGTGACCCAGGACATACATTAGCTGTACTTGTACATGTTACAATGTGTGAGTCGCCATGTAATTCGCAAAATTTTCTATTTTGTCTGTTTCATTTTTTAGAAAATGGTGGTCCCAACCCCAAATTGCTTCTCAATCTACCATTTTACAGAAGAAACGAAGGGAGGTGGAGGAGACACGAGCCACCCTGAGTATTCAGAGAAAGAAAATGAAGACTCATACCAGCTTTATCCTACGGGCCCCAAACTAAGAATGACCTGAAAACCATCAACAGAAGAATGGATTATCAAACTGTGGTACATTCATAAATGGAAATTTACATTGTGCGTGAAAGACAGACCTCAGGGGCACCTGGCTGGGTCAGTCAGAAGAGCATGCGTGACTCTTGGTCTTGGGGTCCTGAGTTTTAAGCCCCATGTTGGGTGTAGGGATTGCTTCAAACAAACAAAGTGCTTAAAGAATAAAGAAGACCTCAAATTCCATTTATGTTAGGTTCAAGAAGGCAAGATTAATCTAGGACCTAGAAATCTAAAAATCATAGGGATCGACATTTTGATTGGAAAGGGGCAGGAAAGAACTTTTAGGGCATAGAAATGTACTGTATGTTTCTTGGCCTGAATGAAGGTCTCATGGCTGTATACATTTATCAAAACTCAAACTGCATACTTAAGATCTCAGCTGTTTATAGCAAAATGAAAGAGGGAAACGAAAATGACATTTTCGTGAAATATCAAAGGCCAAGAATAGACTTCAGGCTGTGGGCAAAAGAAGAAAAGAAAAAGCAATAAAATAGCTTGCTGGAGATATAATTCCCAAGTTCTAGCACTACTGAGGAGACATGACCGAAGAAGAACAACCATTTAGATAAGTTTGATATTAAAAGACAACCCACACTGGGGATCCCTGGATGGCTCCGCGGTTTAGCGCCAGCCTTCGACCCAGGGCATGATCCTGGAGTCCTGACTGAGATCAAGTCCCACATAAGGCTCCCTGCATGGAGCCTGCTTCTTCCTCTGCCTGTGTCTCTGCCTCTCTCTCGGTGTCTCTCATGAATAAATAAAATCTTTTAAAAATAAAATAAAATAAAAATAAAAGACAACACACAAAAATGGAATGGCAATACATACTCTAAGGAATTTTCTTATCAGGTTAATTCTACAACAGAGACTCTACACTTAGAATTCCTAAGAACTATTGCATCCCAGGCATGGTGTAGTGTCAGGAGGATTCAGTGAATCTATGAAGTAGGTGTTGTTACTTTTATTCCCATTTTGTACCTGAGGAAACAGATTTAAAGAAGTCATCGTTAAGGGCAGAGCTGGAATCCCTGCCAAGGCAATGAGGTTCCCAGGCCACCAAGCCAAGTGGTAGCCACACTCCTAGAACCTCTAGAAACAAGGCTAGGTGCCTGCTTTAATCAAGGGTAGTGTTTATTATTTTCTTAATATAAGAGGAGTTTTAAGTTTACTGGGTTCCCCTCCCCTCTTTTTTTTCTTTCTTTTCTTTTCTTTTTTTTTTTTTTTTGAGAGAGAGAGAGGGAGAGAGCATGAGAAAGCACAAGCAGGAGGAGCTGCAGCAGGAGATGGAGAAGCAGACTCCCTGCTGGGCAAGGAGCCCAATGTGGGGCTCAATCCCAGGACCTTGGGATCATGACCTGAGCCTAAGCAGAAGTTTAGCCAATTGAGCCACCCAGGTGCCCCAGCTTACTGGGTTCTAACGAACAGTCCCAAAGTACAATTATTTGTCATGATGAGAATGCTGTGAAGTTAACACATGCTGGACAGCCCAGATTAGATGGATGGGAATTCACAAATTCTTTAGCATCTCTAAAAATCTGTCTAGTAGATCCTCATCTAGTTGCTTGCGTTTACCACTGCTAAATAGCTTTGGTTATAGACACAGCAGTAAAAGGTTAAAAACAACAACACGAGCCCCTATCCCATACCCCCACACCCCAAAAGCTTCTGCGTATCAGAAAACACGGAAAATAACGAAGTTATGTGGGTGCCCTCAGTTCACCCAATAACCAGCGCCCCCCCATCACCACCCCATTTCTCCCCTCACTTCTCAACCACTACCTACCTCCACCCCTCAAGAGTCCCACCATTGGGCCACCAAGAAAGGGTCTTTAAATTTTTTTTGATTGATTGATTGATTGATTGATTGAGAGGGTGGGTGAACAAGGGAATGGGGTTGAGGGGGGAGGGAGAGACAGAGAATCCCAAGAAGACTCCCACTGCATGCAGGGCTCAATCTCTCAACTCTGAGACCATGATGGGAGTGAAATCAAGAGATGGGTGCTTAACCAACTGAGCCACCCAGGCACTCCAAGAAAGGGCCTCCAGAGAAGGCAGTTTAAAAACCATGAACAAGACATTTCTTACTCCTTAATTCCAATTTGAAAGGGCCCCAAGGCACACACAACCTGAATAACTCAAACACCCATACCCAAGTCTAGGGGTCACACCATTTTAGGTCAGTTCCTTTCGAATGAGCTTTTGGGCAAACCTAAGGAGCAAACTGAAAGTCTCAGTCCAATACACCTTTGGCAACTTAAACTTAAACCTCTTTGCTCTGGGCCTTACTCGCAAAGGAGAAGAGAACTCAAATGGGACACTCAGAACGTACTTGCATGGGCACTTCATACAGGTAAAGAAAAAGCCATATTTTTATAAAATAAATCCTAATTTTAAGGCTTTGGGGTTTTGTTTTGTTTTGTTTTAGCTTCCAGATGAGACAAGATGGTTTGCAAAAACAACCGATTGTCTCTAAATTGGAATAACATTCCTAAAGCTACAGTAGCACTTGAACCAGGATCTCTGATCTCTACATCTTGGGCAGTTCATTTGAACAGCTTGAAGGAAGGGCAATAAGGAAAAGCATGAGGGTGAACGAGAAAGACTACAACGAGAAAGACTACAATGAGGAAGAAGATCTGAAAGCTACTCAGGAAAAAAACAGCACATGCTATAAACAGCTAACACCTGAAGTTTTCAACTCAGGAAAGGAATATGGGTATCAGTAGACTATTTCTGAAATTTCTAGAGTGCAAGAGGTCAGCTCAAGAAAGAAAAAAGGGAAGCACAGAACTCTACGTAGCAGGTTGTGAACCTCTAAGTTAATTTTCCCAGGGAAAGATTCGGGGTGAATAATATGTGAGATGATTCCAGATAAATGAGCTGGTTATACATCCAGGTTATGGGGCAGGGCTATGGCGACTTGGAATCCAGCCATAACTGTCTGAAGTGATGGTCTGAAGTTTCTGTCACAGAAAGCATTGCTCCTTCTCTTGGGAATACTGTGAGGAAAACATTAGGCTTGCCAACCCTGGCCCCGACTTCCAACTTCATCCACTGCAATTCAGGCCTTTATTTCCATGATCGAGACCCAGCCAGGACTTCCTATCACCTCGGCCAAGACAGGGTTTTTTGGCCCTCAAAGGGACATCATCCCCACTTTATATGTGCTCAAGGATTCCAGTCTGAGGAGCATTTTCTTGCACATTTCTCATTTGCACCCCCGAAGGGAAGCCGAAAGGATAACCCCTTCATAGTGAGAAAAATGGAGGCTCAGAGACGGTTAACTGAGCTGCCTACAAATTACATAAGAGTTACACGACAAGGGTGACATGATGCAGTTTTCTGGTTTGTAATCCAGGGCTCTTTGGATCTCCTTTTTCTACAAGGCACAGCCACATTCTTGTAACCTGACCCAGGTAGGTCAACAGCAAAGTCTCAAAGGCAAGACTAGAAAAACCCAAAGCACAGAGAAACTCTATTTGTCAGCTCAAATGTACACAAGGTACATTTGATCATTACCAAGACTCTCCAAAGAGCGGGATATGGGAGTGCCTAGAAGCTCCCAGCCCCCCTTCTGAGAAGGGGCCAGCCTTCCCTGTCCAAATTCCCAAACATGCAGGTCAGGCTAACTTAACCACTACTTGCTAAAGGGCATTTCTTCCAACCTGAGAAGGAAGGATGGGGAAACCAAGATTCTCGATTATACATTTCCATCGAGTTTAAATGTCATCTTTTATTTGTGACCTGGGTACAGTCCCTCGCATGAGAACTCGGCTTTTGGCAGACTCCTACAACAAACCAAAGTTCATGGAAAGGAGGATAAAACAGTGACCCCCATAAAAATATCTGTGGGAAAAAGCTCTCTGAATTATCTGACTAAATATTCCCATTGCAGACATAAAACCAATACGTGTCCTTTTCTGAGCAGGAAGTTACATTGCTTAAAAAGAATTTGAGTAAGAAAACTTACCCCAAAGCTGGGGAAGATGTTATACAACCCTCACTGTGAAACACAGAATTTTTATCATAACAGAAAAAGGAGATAATCCCATATGCAAACAAAGAATAACCTTAGCGTTTCACCTTGTGCTTGGGAGAGTAAAGGCTCCCCCAGTAAGGACTGAACCGTTTTTGAAATTTCTGAAACACTTCAGTTGGTTCTGTTTAATGGAAAATAACTTCCTTCTTTATTTTATAATTAAAATATTTAGAAAAGCAAGGTAGGAACAGGAAAAATATACTTGTTAGCCGAAAATGGATTACAAAATAGCACAGACGCTATGCTTAAATATGTGAAAGTCCAGATCAAACAACCACACAAAACCAAAACTGGTTTAATCGGGGTTGTAGGGTTGCGGGTTATCTGAACATTCTTTAAGGCTGCCACGTGATGCCCATCCCCGGACGGCGTCCACCGCGGCACGGGGTGCGGAGCACATCACACCCAATCCCTGGTGCGGGGCTCCCGACTACCTGAAGCCCGCGGCGCCAGCCTGTGTCCTGGCCTCGGCTCCACAGTCACGGCCTCACTGCTCGGGGCCCCGCAGGCTTCAGCAGGGCTCTGGGACAACCCCCCGGGCTCGCCTCGGGCCCGTGCCAGGTGTCCGGAGCCAGCCGTGAGAAAGGACTATGAACCCATATGCTTTATCTAATAAATACTGCCGGGCGCCAGCCATCCCATGGGGCGGATGCTCTCAGAGAGGTGACTTCACTGGCCCGAGGTCACACAGCTGGTAAACGGCCGAGGCAGCAGTCAAACCCAAGCAGCTGGGCCCCAGAGTCGGAGTTTTAAGCCATGATGCAAGCGGATGCCGCCGCACAGGGTCACGACTGACGGGACGCTACTCTTATTTTCCAAGGTCAATCTCCTTAAAAATTATTAAAAAAAAATTATTAAATATTCACAGCCTTATATTTATACATTTTAACCTACAAAACTACCAGGAGTCAAAGTCAGATATGGGGTGTGTGGGGCGGGGTGTAAAAGAGGAAACTTGATTCATGATTACTGCATGAGCCAAATTCTGAGCAAAACACCTCACACACCGCATTCTGCTTCCCAGTGTGCGGTCCACGCAATCCCAGTGTCTCACTCACGGACACTAGCGTGGGAACCACTGAAGCGGATGATCCTCAAAGGTTTCCTCCAGTTCTGAAAGCCCTGGAAACACTGGAACAACCTGCCGGCCAGAAAACATTTTAATGTGGCCATCGACAGCCAGGAGGACTCCTCATCAACTCCGACTCAGGGATACTATCTCTCTCTCTGTCTCTGTCTCTGTCTCTGTCTCTCTCTCTCACACACACACACACACACAGCGAAGGAGCTCGGCAGGTTAGGGAGGGGGCCACCAGCACTAGTCCGCACACTCAGGCCCCACCCAACTCCTTGCGGCTGCCCTACACCTCTCCCCCGAGTATTTCCAAGGTTAAGCATAAAAGAAAGGCAGGATCTTCCTGTTACCATTAAATAAAATGAGCAGCCACCGGTCCATCCAGTCGGGCCGAGTGAGGCAGGGAGGCTGGAAATCCGAGCTCTGACTCAACCCCGGCCCGGGCAGGCAGCCTTGGCGCCCGGGAGGCCCTGCTCCTGCTCACCCTCCAGCACACAGCACACACCCACGGCCCCAAGGGGAGGGAGCCCGAGCCCCTGCCGTATCACCAGGCCGGGGGCGCCCGCATGCCTGGGAGAAGTTGCGCAGCACCCTGCAGGCCCGCCGGGCCCCCCACCCTCCAGGGGCCTGGCCAGAGTGGCTTTCCTAAATCCTTATCTCGCAGGCTGCTCCCATCTGCTGCCTGGTCCTTGCCAGCCCTTTCCAGACTCTGCTCCGATAAACAGGGACAGTTTGCAGCTAAGTGGTTCTGGGGGAGATAACAGCTCCGAGCACCCGTGCAGACATGGGGTGACAAGGGTGTGAGCAAAGCAGCTCAGTGGGACCAGAAGGGCTAGGCCATTCCGAGACCCTGTTCCTTGATGGGAAAAAGGAGCCGGGCCTGGGTTCTTGCAGGGCTGGGGAGGGCAGCCCGGGACTTCGCTCACAACCTCACCTAGCGGCTGGCACGGAGAGATCGTGCGTGTCTCGGACTTTGCTTTTTAATCTCTAAGTCGTGGAACAACGGACCACCAGCTAAACCCCGGGAATCTGGTTCCTAGTCACTAGTATGAGTATTAGTACTTCACGTTCAAAATTCAAAGGGAAAAGAACATATAATGAATCTACTCACCCACACATCCCCACAGGCAACATCATACATGGGAAAGTGTCTGGCGGGACATGTTCTCGTCCCCATCTGATCACAGCTCCCCAAAGCCCAGTAGGCTGATGTTCTCAAGTGGTATTTATCATTCAGATAAAATTATCACTAAGTCCATTCTTCAAATAAACATGTACAGAACTTTCAGAAAAGGGAGAAGAAGAAAACTTAGGAAATGATGACAGGGAATGAATCCTCCCGGAGGCTATCTTGACCCTGCCTTTAGTAAAAGTGACAACACTTTTAGACGGGCGGTGTGAAAGTCCATGGAGCTCTAAAACGAGGCTGGTAGCTGTTTGAGGGAGGAAAATGTTCCAGATCCATTTTCACTTGGAAGGTCAGCCTGGCATCTGGAGTCAGCCCAGAATTAAAATCTGGTTCCGCTCCCTGCTAGCTGTGTGACCCTGGGCAAGCTGCTCAACCTCTCTGAGTCTGTTTCCTCATCTGTAAAATGGTGAAGGTCAAACCCACCATTCCAGTCTGTCGCCCACCACTCAACGGGCATTCAAGTTTTCCTCCGAGGGTCCGGATTCCTCCAACACTAAGCACGTTTCTCAAGTTTTGTCATTCGTTGTC
The DNA here is from genome assembly GCF_053574225.1 of Canis aureus. Lineage (NCBI taxonomy): Eukaryota > Metazoa > Chordata > Mammalia > Carnivora > Canidae > Canis > Canis aureus. The sequence goes on along the minus strand of NC_135621.1, from coordinate 65,055,928 downwards.
CCTTTTATAAATTCTCCCTCGCTAGAAATCCGTCTGTCCCCTACCCCAAACACCACCTCCAAAAGGAAGACCACAGCTTGACCCAGTTAACTGCAGCTGTTAGCTTCTAAGTGCTTCGCAGGGCCCCTCTCCCCAGGTCCCCTATTTGTAACGGATGGGTTCCGCCGACCCCGGACGTACACCCCAGAAATACTTGGATTGCTGCTTCTTCATGCTCTCCCCGTCCAACCAGGAGCCGAGTCTCCTGTGCCCACAATGTGACCTGCACCTCCGGGTCACCTCCTCGCCTCCTCTCCGTCTTCAGGCTCGGCCCCAGCTACCGGGCCAGCCTGCCGCCTTCCTCCCCGCCTTGCTCCCTCCTCCCCTCCTGCTCAGGCTTTAGTCCCCGCACATACACTGTCCCTGCTCGTGCTGCTCCCTCAAAGCAGAACTACCCGCCGTGTCCTCTGACACCCCTCTCTTCCCCACTCCCAGGGCTAGAGCTCAGGGCTCCGTGGCCTCTGGGCTTCTCCAAGAAGAGAGACCTGGGAGACCTGGGCCCGCTCACCCACACGCCCTCGGGCCCAGCGGCACTCCGTAGGGATCCGTGCTTCCCTTCACACCGTCCAGCCAACATCCCCCGTCTCCACGCCATCCACGCCTTAACATTCAACCACAGCAAACACATTTCTCTTCCAGAAAATCTCAGCTTCGCTCTGCCATCTGCAGAGTGCCTGCCTTTTGCCACATGCCTTCCTGGACAGCTCCTACTCCTTCCAAATAAATTAGTTCAAGTGTCACCTCCTGGCTGGAGTACACCCGCCTCCCAGGAGCTGGGGCATCGTCTCCAGATCATGCTGGCCAACGCCTGGGCATATCCCATAACCAAGCTCTTCACATCATATCCCAGCACCTGGCACCTGGGAATCATTCCGCATTTGCTAAATGAGCCGATACTGTGGTCATCTGGTCAAGTTCTTAAATACCATGAGATGCTCGGTAGAAACTGGATTAAACATATACATCTTTTCTCCAAAGAGAGGACACTGGAAAATCACTTTATGTACTGGTAAATGACTCACACGTATTTTATAAATCTCTCTTATCAAAGTAATAAAGTACAATAAAAACAAAAATTTAAAGGATTTTTTCTAGAGTTAAGAGAGAGACGAATTTCAGTAGTGAGCTTGTATTAAATCTGGGAGTTCGGGGACAAGATCTGAAGAGGTAAATGGGGTGGACTATGGCCCAGACCCTCATTTCCTGCAGTCAGCCCCAGACCCACCAAAGACAACATACTTGGGTGTACTCTGACTGGGCGTGCCCCGCCTGTGTGTGTGGGAAGGGGTGGGGGGTGGGAATGTACATGCACAGGATTCAGTAGTGCTTCCAAGGGAGGGCTTCATTCCTCCTCCACCCTATCCTCAAATAGGGGAGCCTCCACACCTCCTTCCGGGTGAGGAGAGGACCTTGAGCAATTGTTACCCCATCAAGGCAATGATAGTAGTAGAGGCCCAGGGCAAATAGGCCTCAGGAAGGAAGGTCCTTGGTACAGACTTAAAATTTGAGGGACATCCACTTCCCTAAGGTGGGAAATCATCTTCGAAAAGAAATGCTGAAAGGCAGGCATTTGCTTCCTGTGGAGCTTTTTTTTTTTTTTTTTTTTAGAGAGAGAGAGAGAGAGAGAAAGAAACTCTTAAGCAGGCTCTATGCCCAACACAGAGCCCTAGGCAGGGCTTGATCTCATGACTCTGAGATCATGACCTGAGCCTAAATCAAGAGTTGGAGGTTTAACTGACTGAGCCACCCAGGCGCCCCGTTCCTTGGAGCTTAATGTGTTCTGGAAGCCCTTGTTAAGAGCTGTACGTGGCCATGCCTTGGTAAATGTTTCCACTCTGAGCTCCAGGACCTAGATACAAGCAGTACAGTCTGGCAGGCTCTCGACAGGCCCTCAGAGAAAGCCCTGGATTTCTCTCTGCTCCATCCTTCTGTTTGCATAGTTGGGTTACATGGGATGCATTTCAGCCTGGGTCCAACCAGGAGGCAGGAACCACAGTAATTTAAGCACAAGTTTAAGAATCTGATAAGTAATAACTATAAAGATGGAATAGAATTCTAAAGAGTAGGCTTTGGCAGATGAAGAGTACCGGGAAAAGGACAAATGTGGAAGAGAGCTTCCAAGCTTGTCTGACAAGGAATGGATGGCAGAGAAGTTCCCGGGGTCCCAGGCCAGAGAGGGTCCAGGGAGCAGGAAAGCAGGAACAGCCCCCTGAGGATGCAGCCACAAAGCCTGGAACACACAGTCTCCACCAGGAGAACGAGAGAAAACAAACCTTGGAGACGGCTGGGTGGGCACGCAGAGTCCCCACACCCGGGAGTTAAGGTGCTGCCGGGACCAGGAAGTGGCCACAGCCCGGGACAAAGATGAGGTGGCCGGCTCGCTGGCTGCCCAGGGTCACGGGGCACCAGTATGAATATACGTGGGGCCCCCAGAAGCAGTGGCCTGAGCCCCGGCTCCCCATCCTGCCACCGCCAGAGCCGGATAAGCCATGCCCTGCAGGCCCTAGGAGCGCAGGAAAACAGCAGCTTTACAGGAGCCTGCTTCCAGACACAGAGCCAGGAAGGAAAACCCCACTCTTCCGCAGCACCCTCCCAGAGCCTCAGCTCACAGAAGGCAAAGGCCTCCTGGAAGGCCCGACCCATTTTCACCTGTCAGGCCACACGGGGGGAGTCTGGGGCTGAGAGGCAACGGTCAAGAACTGACCCAAGTCCTCTATCTCTAAATCACCAACCCAAGTTCATCTTCACCCAGACTTTTAGTAAGTCCGAAGTTAGGAGAAAAGGTTTCTTATAAAATGTGGGGCCTGGGCCGCCTGGGTGGCTCCGTCCATTAAACGTCTGCCTTCGGCTCTGCTGGTGATGGGTCCCCGGATGGATGGAGCCTCGGATGGAGCCGGGCCGCTGCTCAGCGGGGAGCCTGCTTCTCCCTCTCCCTCCGCCTGCGCCTGCGCCTGCACCTGCACCTGCACGCTCTCCCTCTAATAAATAAATAAGGCCTTTAGAAAACAAAACAAACCGAAGATCCTATAGACAACAAATAGGTAAGCGTTCATGAGCTGCCGGCAGAGGTCAAGGCAGGACCCGAGTGGGGCCCGGGGTGTCGCCAGCAGAGGTCACGCAGCCGTGGCTCCCGTGGGCCCCGGGGCGGGGGGAGTAGGTGCTGGCGGGCCCAGGGCCTCTCCACAGAGCAGGAGGCCGCACCCGCGCCTACCTGAGCAAGCTGCCCCGACAGCCTGCGGGAATGTGTTCTCTTCCTTCCCAGGCCCTCTACTTAAAGAAACAAAGAAGAAAATGGGCTAAATCACACCGGAGTGGGAATTAAGGGGAAATGAAGAACTCCGCATCCATGTCCATGTTGACAGCAGAGTTGGCTTCTGCGGTCCCGGAGACTTTTATTGGGGAAGTGGGGGGGGAGGGTTAGAGAGAAAGAGAGAGAGAGAGAGAGAAGGAGCGCACCTTAAGCAGGCTCGACATCCAGTGCAGAGCCCGACGCAGGGCTCGATCTCCCACCCCTGAGATCATGACCTGAGCCAAGAGCTGAGAGCCAGAGTGGGGGCCACCCAGAAGCCCCACTGAGATTTAACTCCTGTAAAGCAGGTTGGGTTCCCGGGGGGCAAGAGCACGCTCTGAGGAGTCTGTCTCCTATCAGCAGAGCTCTCGCGCACCTGCGGACACAGGGATTTGTGCTGGCTCACCAGACAACTACCAGCGAGTGGTTTAGGATTTTCCGCATAATCAAAAAAAAAAAAAAAAAAAGAATCACCTCATAAATGCATCTTTTTTGTCTTATTATTTCCTTTGGAAAAACTACAGAGAGAAAGAAGACTGTTCTCTCCTCCTCCTCCGTCCCCGCACCAGAAAGGCCAGACCGGTTTATCTGCACCGCACACCCGAGGGCAGGGCCCACACAGGGCACCATCCACCTTGACCCGGGATGCGGTCCTTCTTTTTAAGCTTCACAGAGAATGGACATCTCCCCGTCTTAATTGATGTTCTTTCCATATGCTTCCTTCCTGATTTTCCTTCCTCATGCCCTTTCCCATTTTCCTATGTCGGAGGCTCTCCTCTCATTTCATCTTCACAAGCTCAAAACTATGAAGCCATTCGTCTGAGGCTATGGAGCTAATCCGGGTGGAGGCAGCACTTGGAGCCTGGACCCCGACCCCAAGACTAAGCTCTTACTCTTTCTACCGCACAGGGCCACTGGTCAAGAAGATTTCAAGAATCCCCCAAATAAAGTTGGACTTAACCCTTTCGTGGGAGCTGTTCAGAGAAAATGCGGCCTCTCCACTCCCCTCACCTCCAGCAGCACAGCCTGAAGGAGGGACCCCAGCGAGGGACCCCTGGACGCTGCTGCAGGTGAGAGGTCAGGTCCCCTGGACAGCAGAGGAAAGGGCCCCGCCTGTGTCAGAGAAGATGATCGAAGGCTAAGTGCTGGCCACAAACTGTTCCATCTCAACTTTTCACTGGTTCTCTCCATCACAAGCACACACAGATCACAGACCACTTTCCTTACTAGAAAGAAGACGTAAGAATTTCCTCTCTGGGGCCTGGTCACTCATCTACTCAATTCACCTCATTTACAGAAGAGGAAACCCAGGTACCAGGAGGCCCAGACCTCAGCCGACGCCCCCACAGGGAGAATCAGGACCGTGAGGCCAGCGGTGAGAAGGACTGTCAGTGACCACGTCTCTTCCTCAGTTTGCAGCTTCAGACTCTAGGCCTTCCACATAAACAACAAAAGGGCAAAAAGGCTAGTTGTTTCCAGCACTGCTTTGAGCGGCTCCATCCCTGATCCCCTCCCCTGGGTGTGTTTGTATTACTTCCCCTTTGCTCTTGGAACACCTAACACACATTTATCTGACTTATCCACACTTGTTGTTAACAAGCCTGACACACCCACAGGATGTGGGGGGCCTCAGGGATGGGCTGGGCCACATTCGTTTTCGGGCCACAATCGTTTTCGTTTTCGCATCTCTGGTGTCTGCCACTCAGACAGCACCTGGATACCGAGTCAATGAATCTGAGGGAAAGGAGGGCGTAAAAGGGGAGGAGCAGTAAAGAAACAAAAAATAAAGTTTTTATTTTCGTTTTTATCTTTTTCATCAAGAGTCAATGCTGCTTGTTGAGTATAATTTCACACACAGGCCCTAAATCTCCAGCCCCGCAGAGTCGTGTACCTGGCCGCTGGCTGTCAGTCCAGGCCACTCCTCTTCCTAAGGGGGCCAAGCCTTTTCCAATTCCAGTGCTTTCCCCCTCAATGCCTTACCCCTCACGGAAGCATTAGCTGGTATCATCTGGATGCTGTACGTAACCTAAAAACATCTCAGGAAACAGTCTACTACGATTAAATAAATCCATAAACAAACACAGGCCCAAGGGTTGGAAGGCAATTACAAATTAATAAAAATGCATAAGCATAAATTACAGTACTGGACTAGAAAAGAATCCCATTATATAAACCAAGTTATCAAAATGACCTTGTATAAATGCTTCTAGAAATAAGTAGGCCATCAGCATGGCTTGGCAATCTTGGTATAGAGATAGGGAGGGGAGGAGGTAATTTGGCGCCAGCTTTGTGGACTCCTTTTGTCTACAGACACTTATAAAGAAAAGCTGATGAAATCAATAAGAGAGGGGCACCCGATGGCTCAGGGGTTGAGCGCCTGCCTTCGGCTCAGGGTATGATCCCTGGGGTCTTGAGATGGAGTCCCCGTTGGGCTCCCCGCAGGGAGTCTGTTCTCCTTCTGCCTCTGCCTCTGTGTCTCTCATGAATAAACAGACAAAATCTTAAAAAAAAAAAAAAAAATCAGTAAGAGAGTACTTTGATAGAAGTACTGGAAAAGAGATTAGTGTCATTTTTAAATATATGAATATTTCACCTAAAGACTAGCTTATTTACACAAGGAAAAGTTGTCTCATCAAAGTTTGAAAACTGACTTTCAAAATTGTATCATTCCCCACTACGTAATTCCATGGGTTATGATAACTGACCACAAACATTTTTTATTTTAAAAGAACCATTTTGGGGATCCCTGGGTGGCTCAGTGGTTTAGTGCAGCCTTCAGCCCAGGGCCTGATCCTGGAGACCCGAGATCGAGTCCTGCGTCGGGCTCCCTGCAGGGAGCCTGCTTCTCCCTCTGCCTGTGTCTCTGTCTCTCTCTCTCTGCGTCTCTCATGAATAAATGAATGAATCTTTAAAAAAAAAAAAATAAAACAATCACTTTAATGTTAAGCACTTGACACCCAATCCAATCTTCCATTTTCTCTGGCATAGAGATTTGTATCTATGTTACTTCCAGCAAGCTCTACAGACAAACTTTCAAATCAACCGCCCTCCCCAATCTTATTAAATTACATGTGGCAATTCTTGACCCTACAAATGTAGAGCTTGAGAGCCTGTCCATCAACCTCCTGCACAATAAAAGTTTACATTTGTCTTCCTTCTAAAAATAAAAATATAACCTCCCCAAATCGAGAGAACATTGTCTGAACATGCTGCAAAAACCGAGGGTGCACACAGCACGTTCCACTTCTTCTGTGACTTTAATATTTAAATCAACACCAATGACATTGATAGTGTTTATTTTAAGTGATTTAATAAATCGCCTGGGGAAGTCTCAATTTCTTGGCTGTTAGGACGCCGGTTCCCGGATGCCCAGTGACACACGCTCACAAGAGCGCCTGCCCTTCCGTGCAGTAAGTGACAGTAAGTGACCTCACGGAGCGCGAGGCCCAGGGAGACCCACCAGGCCTGGAGGAGCGCCTGACTCCAGCGCCCGACTCACTGTCCTGACAACGTGACCGTCGCAGGAAGTTGTGCGGCGCTGGCACGTGCAGAGATTTAGATACTGTCCTACTAAGACAGGAGGACAGGACAGAGCCAACACGTGGGGGGCAAGGCGACCCAGCCTTGGGATCCAGGGACCCAGCCCTGAGGGTCGCAGCGGAGGTTCCTCCGGGTACAGTAAGTCCGCGGCCGCCAAAGCTGGCCTGAGGGCCCCAAGACCGAGAGGGGACGGCGAGCGCCAGGAACCGGGGAGCCAGGTGGGTCCCCAGCCCGCGCCCAGCCCGCCGCCGCTCCGCTGAAGGCCAGCGTGGGGCCGGGGGCGACCCCCCATTAGGCACTCTCACCGCCACCTGACCTCGAGCCAAGCAGGCGGCCCTCAGAACCCTCCCAGAGAAGGCCGAGGCCCCGCACCCCCGAGGGGCGACCGACTCCTGTCCTCCGCACCCACCCCTGTGCTCCGGGTAGCCTCCCCCAGCCTGAATCACTGCCCGCCCTCCTCCCAAAGACCCAGGTTCAAATCCCCCCGCCTCTTCCTGAGGTCGTCCTTTATGTGCTTCATCTCCCGACCTGCACTTGGGATTGCCCCCAAACTGGAACCTCTCAGGAAGAACAGGTGACCAGAGCTGATTACCTAGAACCTACCCCTCACCCCCAGCACTGCTTCCGGGCCCAAACGGCTGCAGGTGAGGCAAGATCCCCTCTCCCCAACCCCGAGGGAGGCAGGACCGAGCCCCTGCAACACACACACACACACACACACACACACACACACACGCACGCTGTAACCCCAAGGTGAAAGCACCCCAACCACTGCTCCTCACACATACTGAGGATCCAATTAAACTGCGCCTCCCCCTGGGAAGCCACGTCTTCTCCAGAGTCAGGGACCATCCTCATCCCAGAAGAATCCCTTTGTAGTGACAAGTGACCCTAGGGTGGCAACCTCAGAGTGGGGTACCAACAAGCAAACCGCCGCCCCTCCCTCAGTTCCCTTCTCCTGGATTCCTTTCCCTTCCCTGCCTCTCTTCCTTTTGTCAAATGTTAAATCTCAAGAAGTTACTAAAAGAAGCTTCAGGCCCGGTTTTTAAGTTGCTTTTTTTTTTTTCAAATATCAAAATAAATCACACAGATTTAAAATACTTTCAAGCCTTCTATCCAAATGTCCTATTAAAAGGGGCCTGTTCAACCAAGACTTATGTCCACATATTTAAAGGGATGAAATGGTAACACTTCCTTCTCTGGCCACCTGCCAAGAAAAATTTATGTTGCCAAAATAAAAGAGATTATGTTTGCTCAATATACAAGCACAGGACAGAGCAGCTTAGAAACTGGGCCTCTTGTACCAAGCAGCTTAAATCATCTGATTTTAAGTGTGTCTGTGAATGTCACCTTCACATGTCCTAGGCTCTCCCCTACTTGGAGACGTCAGGGGCCGTACAAATCCGTGTGTCACCCGGTGCACATCCTCTGCTCACTTCTCCCTTCCCGGGGGGTCCAAACACTCCCACAGTTTCTACTTCTCCAACCGGTGGGTGACCTGGAGGTCCTGCAGGACTTGCGCTCCACAAAGCCGCCTGCTCAGGCAGGGGTTAAGGGCGAGGCCTGCCACGCTGAAACCAGTGACAGCCACCTGAGGCTTCCTTAGATCACTCTCCCTATCTGTACCCGTTTGAAAATTTCCATTATAAAGAGGTGTTTTGTTGTTGTTTTTTTTTTTTTTAAGGATCCATCAGACCCTTAAGGAAAAAAATTCAAAAGAGAAAAACATTCAGTTAAAAATAGGAGTATTCATGAGAGATATTTTAAGTTCATTTGAAGAAAATAATTCCTTATGTGGTGAAGAGAAGAAAAATAAAATGGCTGCATCTCATTTACTGTGAGAATAAAAGCTACATAAGTTCCTTATAAACAAGCGTCAGATTCAGCCATAAAACCATAAATGTAAAATATATTCCTTTAGTTCCAAATGTTAACTATTTAGAAAAGATGGTAACTGAAAGAAAAAAGAAAAGAAAAGAAAAGAAAAAAGAAAAGAAAAGAAAAGAAAAGAAAAGATGGTAACTGGAACAAACCCAATTAGACTCTTTCAATGCTGAACAAAGATATTTGATTCTGAAAACATCACTAGGCTTCCCAATGAATACTCTAGAGCCAGACTTGAAGGTTTTATTTTGTTTTGTTTGTATTTTAAACCTAATTGTGTTACTCTCTGACCGGGACTCAAAAAAGCAGCACTCCAGAGAAGCATTTGGATGTTAAGTGCTTTTCAAAGAAAATATAAAACAACATAATGCTGAAGCACAAATTAAAGACCTTAGCAAGTCCATGGCCCGTGGAAGTAACCTTACTGCAGTGTTCATGCTTTCAGACTCATGACTGCGTTGGATTTAAACACTCCACCTGTGAGGCTGGCCGTGCAGGGCTTTTTCCTATTTCTTCGGGGGTGGAGGAAGCAACAGAAGCTAAGTAGGTTGCCATGGTTACAAAGGTTTTTTTGTTTGTTTTTCTTTTTCTTTTTTTTTTAAGATTTTTATTTATTTATTCATGAAAGGCACAGAGAGAGAGACAGAGAGAGAGGCAGAGACAGAGGCAGAGGGAGAAGCAGGCTCCACGCAGGGAGCCCGAGGTGGGACTCGATCCCGGGACCCCAGGATCATGTCCTGAGCCAAAGGCAGATACTCAACCCCTAAGCCACCCAGGCGTTCCTGTTTTTCTGCGTTTTTTAAAGTCAGCCCTGGAACCAAAATTTACTTCAAATTCTCTACGTGGACCACTCAGTTCGCACTAAGTCACACCCCAGCCCTCGAGATTAGGGCGGCCTTGACACAGCTCCAGGCACAAGCCCCTCCTCCCCCCTCCTATCGACACCCTGAAAAGGTTCTGCCCCTGCCCCACCTTCCCAAGTCCCTTCACCCTCTAGGATCTCCGTAGTGCTTGGTCCCTCCGGACTCCCCAGGGCACCTATCACGGCCCCCACCCCAAATTCAAGACCGCGGAACCCAGATTCTCTTCCTCATTCTCCTACATCTTTGAAGCTTTGCTCCTGGCCCCACAGTCCTGGGCTCAGGCCTATTGCTGGGTCGCCCTTGCGCGTAGCCGCCCCTGGACCCCACCCCCCAGATGCCACTGCAGCCTCCCATGTTCAAAATGTCAAATAAAAAGGTCCCCGTGTACCCGTCCGCGTAGATCCCCCTTCACACCTTCCTGTACTGGTTTCCAAATCCCAGGCCAGCGACCAGGACGCTTTTCACTTCTCACTCTCTTTGGAATAAAGCGCACAGATACACTCTAGTCCCGCGCAGCCCGGTCGGTTTGGGCCCTCGGTGTCCCCGGAGACTGAGGAAGTGAGCAAAGGCAGCACCTACGTCTACGGAGCAGGGTTTGAAACCGACAACCAAGAGTAGAGGCCAGAGGCCCATGATCTAAGGCCGATACGAGCTGAGACAAATACACAGGACGGCAGAGATGATACGGATAAAAGGAGTCAGACAAATCCTTCTTCTCAGAAAGAAAGTGGCAGGAGCGGGGCCAGACAATTCTAGGAAGGGGGACCGGCCACCACGGAGGGCAGGGGCGGGACCGCGCCTTCAGCCTGAGGAGAATCGCAGCTCCTGGAGGTTTCTGAGTAGAGAAGGGCATCAAGTAATTTCAGTTTTTAAATATTCCTCCGCCTTCTTTCTGAGAATAGACTGTTGTGGGGCAAATGAGAAGCAGTGCCCCATCGGGAGGCTGTAAAATGAGCCAGGCCCATGATCACAAGCTGCCCTGCATCCTCCTAAAGGCAAGCCTGACCTTGACACGTCACGACATCCTCTCTGCCAGAACTTTCCATGGCTCCCACGACCTCCGTAAGTATCAAGTACCACGTCTTCGCATGGTCACTGGCCTGCACCGTGTCCATCACCCCTTCCTAGACACCCTGACCTCCAAACCCGCGGGATCACCTGCTATTTCCCTGACACACTGCCCCAAGCCTCTAAGTCTCTGCCCTCCAAAAAGTTATTAACTCATCCGTTAAGGCTAAGCCCAAACACCACTTCCTCAGGAAACCTTTCTTGGCTGCCCCCCAAAACTGCACATGGCTTGCACCTCAACGGGAGCACTCTTTCATCATTTCTGGGTTAGAGTTTCCCACAGACTGCTAACTCGAGGGCAGAACTGTGCCTGACGCATCTAGGAATATACATGGGGCCGAGCACAGTGCTAGGCATACAGTAAGTGCTCAATTGATGCACACTGGCTAAGTGAACAAAATGCTCCTCTGATTATATACCATCTTGAGGTCTTGGGGGGAAAGGGTCCCAAGGACAGGTTTTCTCTCTCAGCTACTGTAATCTGGAAGACCGGGGTCCTGGTGGGAGTACTGGGGGACTTCCACGCCCAGCACTGCTGATAATGGTACAGCCACTTCCCCAGAATGGGGATGGATTTGAACCCAAGCCTTCAAAGCCTCCTGCCCTCTCAGCCAGGTATCTCTAGGCAGGCCCATATAATCCATTTTAAATTTACCTAAAGTATCAGCAATGCATTTTCTTCTAAGCCTATCCTAGAAGTGTACACATACAAAGAAAAGAACCTGGAAGGATCCAAGCCAAGTTAAGGGCAGTTACAGTGTTAAGAGATGGTGAAATTAATTTTATTTTCCTTTACCTTACCTTGAGCTTTCCCCCTAATTAAACATCGTAAGGAAAAAAAAGTCTTTTAGAAAGAATGCCACAGTACCACCCGAGTTATATTCAAAGCATGGCTCCAAAAATAGAAAGTATCCAAAAAGTCCACCAAAAACACTGGGAACATGAGACCACTGAATATATCATATCACTTGCAGAGGAAGATTACAGAAGCTGCAAATGTTTTAAAAGGCAGGTCTGAGCCTAACAACTGGCCCTGTGCTTTCACTTCTGAAATAATTATTTCACAAAACTTAAGGCAGTAAACCTTGTTCCTGGGTACCCCAGGCACTTACCGTTGCCTCCTATCTCCACTCTCCCACAGACCTCATAATCCGGGTAAGCTGTCACTACTGCACCACAGCCTATACCGTGCAGGTGACCTCCAGTGACTGATCAACTAACTCTAAATGGGACGTTTCAATGACTGTCATTTAATGACTTATACAGGAAATGTCAAGTAAAATAACAGGAGGAGCGTCTGGGTGGCCCAGTCCATTAAGTGTCTGACTCTTGATTTGGGCTCAGGGCATGTGGAGTCTTTGGGACTCTTTCTCCTTCTCCCTCTGCCACTCCCCACTGTGGTCTCTCTCTTGCTCTCCAAAATAATCTTTAAAACAATAATAAGAGGGATCCCTGGGTGGCGCAGTGGTTTAGCGCCTGCCTTTGGCCCAGGGCGGGATCCTGGAGACCCGGGATCGAATCCCACGTCAGGCTCCCGGTGCATGGAGCCTGCTTCTCCCTCTGCCTATGTCTCTGCCTCTCTCTCTCTCTCTCTGTGTGACTATCAATAAATAAATAAATAAATTAAAAAAAAATAATAAGAGATCAGTTATCAAGAAATAATATGTTGGAGATCCCTGGGTGGCTCAGTGGTTTAGCACCTGCCTTCAGCCCAGAACGTGATCCTGGATTCCTGGAATCGAGTCCCACATCGGGCTCCCTGCATGGAGCCTGCTTCTCCCTCTGCCTGGTGTCTCTGCCTCTCTCTCTCTCTCTCTCTCTCTCTCATGAATAAATAAAATCTTTTTTAAAAAGAGATGTCTTATTTAAGCTGAAAGCTACATCAACAAAGTGTTGAATCAACAAAGACTTGGCTTCTAACTTTCAGTAAAAGACCAACATAACTTGTATAGCCTATTAAATAGCATATTAAAGCAAGGAAGATAGAATTGCTTTAGTTATCTTTTTCTTTTTTAATAGATTTTTTCAAATATTTTATTCACTTATTCAACAGAGAGAGCACATACACACGCACAATCCGGGAGGGCAAGAGCAAGATGGAAAAGCAGGTTCCCCAGGGCCTTGGGATTATGACCTGAGCCACTGGCAGACACTTAACTGACTGAGCCACCCAGGCATCCCAAGATTTATTCATTTATTCTGAGAGAGAGAGAGGGACAACACACAGGTGAGTTGGGGGAGGAAGCAGAGGGAGAGAATCTCGAGCAGACTCAGCACTGAGTGTGCTCAATCCCACAGCCCATGAGATCACAACCTGAGCCGAAACCAAGAGTCAGACACTAAATTCTTAGGGTCTAACTAACTCCGTTAGTTATCACCTTTTTAAAGAAATAGGGCACCTGGGTGGCTCAGTCAGTTGGGCACCTGCCTTTGGCTCAGGTCATGATCCCAAGGTCCTGGGATCAAGTCCCACCTTGGGCTCTTTGCTCAACAGGGAGTCTGCCTCTCCCTCTCCCTCTGCCTGCTGCTGCTCCCCTTACTTGTGCTTTCTGTCACATAAATAAAATTGAAAGAAAAGAAAAGAAAAGAAAAGAAAAGAAAAGAAAAGAAAAGAAAAGAAAGAAAAGAGGGACAAAGAAATGGCATGGCAAGCACAGTGCTAGATATTTTAGGTATATGATCACGTTAATCTTCTTATTAAATCTGAGATAGAGCTTCATCTCACCCACTTCACAAATGAAGAAACTGAGGCTCAGAGTGGTTAAGTAACTTAGTCACAGTAACCACAGTCACACAGTGGCAAAAACCAACTCAAAACCAGGTCTGTTTCACAAGACTATACACAGTATGATTCTGTAATTCCACTTATATTAGGTTCAAGAACAGGCAAGAACAATCCATATGAAAGGAGTCCCATCTGAGATGTCTGAAAGTCAGAGTAACAGTTCCCCTCTAGAGAGTGGATAGTGACTGGAAAGGGGCCCAGGCACCTTCTGGGGTACTAAAAAATGTTTGCTTCTTGAGCAGGGTGGTGGATTCAGGAGCTGCCCACAGCATTACAGCATTTCCCACTTCATGCTAGACCTCGAGTTTAAAAAAAAAAAAAATTCTTCATCTGATTGACTCCAAGTTCCTACTCTTAACCACTAAACCACCACACGGCCCCTCTGACAGAACCTGGCCACACGCTAGAATTGATTCCCTTGGACAATCATTTTTAAAAAGTATTCTGGTAAACACCGTACATCCTAATCGCATCAGAGTGAAGGCACTGGAACAATAAACCAGTTTTTAAATGCCGCAGAATGAAAAGTAGAAAGTATCAATTTCCTGGCTACTGGGAATTTCCCCCCTGTAGCCACATCAGAATATAATTTCAAACCCGGCTCTAAGGGAATGTTCACAGATGTACAGAAAATAATCTGTAACAAAGTTAACCCTGGAAATACCTAAACTAAAATTACATAAACTATTTCAAGACATGTTATAACTTTATCAACAATGCTGACTCTCAAAAGAAATGTGAATTTGGGGGGCACCTGGCTGGCTCAGTTGGTAGAGCATGAGACTTTCAATCTCAAGGTCGGGAGTTCAAGACTCATGCTGGGCATGGAGGCTATGGAAAGAAAAAAAAAAAAGGAAATTTGGATTTTGTTACAAAAATTAAGAAAGGCAAGGGGACAAAGCTGAGGGACAAAGAACATAACAGTTCACACAGGAAGTCCAAATCTCAGCTCCAGAGTTCTAGCATAGAGAAAACCAGTACGATTAACTTTCTCCAGCAGTGATTGTACCACATTTGCCCTAATAACAAATTCTCCATCAAGTACAAGTTCTTCCCACCAACGCTGTGTTCAGACTAGCAAAGCCTCACCACCAGATGATGATGAAATCATTACATCAATTCTCTAAAAGTCATACCACACACATGTACCTCTTATTCGAATGGTAATTGCCTCTCCAGAGAGTGGAATTTATTCATCCCACAATTTGGGGACATCTTTGGGAAGCACCTAGTTAACAGTCATCCCACCCTGGGGGGGGCGGGAGGGTTGTGAGGGAGGAGGCAGCTGTATCTCCACACCTGTTGGCTGGATGTACTGTGGTCCCTTACTGGGGCTTTCGATCAGGTCAGCCAAGAAACCCAACTTTCAAATTGTCAGAGCCCAGTTTAATTCATGTTTCAAGGTTCTGTATACACTAAAATTGCCAGGCAACTGACTGAAATGATTTTAGTTCCTCCTGAGCATTTGCACATAAGACCATAAATTTGCCTTTACGAGAATTTTCCAGTATCTGTAACTTATACACCACAATTGGGCATGTTGCGATAGATTATATAACCAAATATTATCCCAGGTGCAAGAATCATAATGTTTATGAAAGTAACCACTGGTATCTATTAATTGTTAAAGTCTTTAACAAACTGTCCAATAAAACTGTCAAAAGAAAACTAAGTAAAGTTAAATATTGTGGCTACTAAGCAAGTTAGAAATAATTAAAAGCACTGACCCAGTGTGTTAAGAACAGAGTATGCTTCAGGCACATTCACAGCACGGGGTCGGGATCCCTAAATTATGGTTTAAAAAGAAACAAAACAAAAAATAGCATTACTAGAACACATTAAAACTTAAAGATTCAAAGTTTCTTTAAGAAACAATGGATTCATCTTTTAATCCTGAATCAGCTGAAAAAGCCCCATACATTTCGATCCAGAACATCCTAGCTTTGTACCAACAATGCAATCATGTTAAGCAGAATGATCCACTTTTTTTAGATTCTTCATTTCCTAATATAACTCCGTTTTTCCCAATGTACCTCTAAAAAAGGGCACATATTTTAACAAGTTGAATAGTGAAAAATCAACCATGAATTATTAGTTCCACTTTCCTCGTTTAGTAAAACCATAGAATCTTAGAATTGGAGAAATCTAAATTGTGTTTTTTTCAACAAAGAACTCTTCAAAACTACAAGCCCATTATAGTTATCCTTCAGAAACCCGGGGGGGGGGGGAATCGTAATTTTTTACAAGCATATTATGTTTATTTTCATCAAAGGATTACTTCATTTCTTGGATTTTAAAAGCTTTATCTGCATCTGCCAAATGTGGCTGATTTCGGCCTCAGTCAGACCAATCTAAATGGTTTCCAGTTACTGTTTTTGGTAAGGGGAAGTTGGTGCCTAGAGGGACTTCTATACCCGTTACTACGCAGTGACCACCACTCATTAAGTGCCTCTTAACTCCCATGAGGCAGAGCCAGGAGCCATGAGGCAGAGCCATGACAAACATGATCCCATTTGTCCTCAAAACCAATGTTGCAGAGTAGGCCCTGCCATCCCCCAACCCTGCTACGGAAAATAAGGCTGGGATGATCAACAACCTGCCTGAGGACTGAGCAGTATGTGGCAGATTCAGGACCAGTAAACGTGGGGGGGGGGGACTTGAACTTTTATGGAGAATTAGACCTTCCATCAACACACATGCCATCTGCACAGAAACTAAACGAAGAGCCGAAGAGCCGTGAGCCCCTGCTCTTGGCTGATGGCCAAGGGGGAAAAGCAGTATTTCAAACTGAGAAAGTAATTTCAAACGTGAGATCCAAAGATAAAGACATCCGGGAAGCTGGGCAGGGAAGAGCCTCCTCTACTTACACAGAGAATTCTATAGGGTTCTGCGCTTCTCTGGTCTTAAAAGCCCATCGGATTTAAGAGCACAGGGGCTGGGGACCCCTGGGGGGCTCAGCGGTTTGGCGCCTGCCTTCGGCCCAGGGCGTGACCCTGGAGACCCAGGATCGAGTCCCGCATCAGGCTCCCTGCATGGAGCTTGCTTCTCCCTCTGCCTCTCTGTCTCTCATTGATAAATAAAAATCTTAAAAAAAAAAAAAAAAAGGCACAGGGGCTCTGTGTAACGCTCTCCCTAGTCCCGCACGGGCGCGACCCGGACACCGCGGGGCTCCCGGGCGCTCGGACTGGCCGGGCTCGGCCACCCCCGCCCCTTCCCGGTCCCAATCCTCACCCCGCGGGCCACCTCTCACCGGAAGAATCTGTTATAACAAGTGGGCGCCCGTGTGCACCAAGGGGTTTAGCAATCCGGGCTCCCAGCGCGGCTCCCACCGGGGAGGGCGGGACGACGCCGTCCCATTGTCCTAAACCATCTTTCTACGAGATTGGGAAGGTTCGGGAGGCCGCGGGAGCGGGGACAACGTGCCGGCGTGTTCCCGGGTGTTGAGCAGGAGAGGGAGCCTCCAAGCCAACGCGAGCTCAGAGGCATTCACGTCCCAGGCAGGCTCTCGCGCCCGGACACTTGTGGGCAGAGAAGGGGTTTGGGGCTCCACGGCCCTAAGCCCAAGCCCCCGTGGCCCGGATACTAAGGTGACTCGGTCTCACTACCCCCAGGAGGGTCCGCCTGCCGCGGCGGAGGGGGGGGGGGGTCCCTCCAGGACGTCCGGGCGCGCCCCAGCCCCAGCCCCAGCCCCAGCCCCAGCCGGCGGGGTCCCTCCGAGCGCCCCCCGCGCCGCCCCCCCAGCGAGGTGCTCTGCAAACGCCGGCCTGGACGCGCCCGCGGCAGCACCCCCCTCCCCCCCTCCCCTCCCCTCCCCCGCTCGCGGACGAGCAGCCTGGTTAATCATTCAACGCGGGCGGCGTGGAACAATTTTTTAGAGGTCAGAGCGGAAGGTTCTCCCTAAGTTTCAGAGCAAGCAGCCTCCGGGGGCCCGGGGGCCCGGGGGCCCGGGGGCGGCGGCGGCGGCGGGGGGGGCGGGGAGCGCGGCCCGCGGCTCCGAGGCTCCCCGAACACCTGATCTCCCCCTGCGGCAACCGAGGCCGGCGCAGTGCGCGGGCGGGGCGAGGGGTGCGAGCCCGGAGCCGCGCTCCGCCCCAGGCGCCCCTGCCCGCGGCCCGCATCCCCCGCGCGGGCCCCCCGGAAGCTGGGGTGCAGCGAGGAGGGGGCGTCCCGGGGCCCCGCGGGGGGTGGGGGAGGGCGGGCGGCGGAGGGGACGCGCAGCCGCGGGCGTCCCTACCCCCGGCCCCGGGGCGGGGAGGCGGGGGAAGGGGGCGCCGGGATGCGGCGGGAGCACAGGGCCGCCCTCCTCCCGGGGCGCGCCGCGGGAAGCCCGAGTCGGCGACGGACGGCGCCGGGAGGGAGGCGGGCAGGGCCCGGCCGGCGGGCGGGGGGGGGCGGCTCGCAGCCCCGGCCCTACCTTGTCCGGGAGCAGCTCCTGCTCAGCGGGGCGGGGGCGGGAGATCCCGGCCGCATCCACGTTCCGGCCGCTCGGCGCGGCTCAGCCCGGCGACCGCCGCCGCTCCCGCTCCATCCGTTGCACCGCGAGGGGCGGCCCGGTGGCGTCGGCGGCGAGGGAGTCCCCGGCGCGGCCCGGCCCCGGCACTTGTTGCCGCCTCGGCCGCTGCGCCTCTCACTCCCGGCTCCGGCTCCCGGCGCCGCCGCCGCCGCCGCCGCCTCTGGGCGCCCGGCCCCGCCCCCGCCCCGCCCCCGGGCCCGCCCCCGCCCCGCCCCGCGCGCCAATCGGGCCCGGCCCCGCCCCCCGCGTCACGGCCCCGCGGGGCCCGCAGCCCCGCGCCCCAAGTTTGGGGGAGGCCGCGCTGCGCCCACGACTCGCCCGCCTTCCCCGGCTCGTGCTCCTCCTGGCTTCCAGGGACCCCCCCCTCGGGGCCCCCAGGTCCACACGGGGAAGGCGGAGGGTTAAAGCAGGGGAGGGGGACCCCAGACAGTAGAGCCCTCGGAAGGGCAGGGCTGCCGGCCGGGTTCCCGCCCCGTCTAACCTAGAGCAGCGGCAGGTCGCCCCCGGCGCGGGGCGCCTGATGCTGGGGGACGAAGCGCAAAGGCGGGGAAGGACCCCCGCGACCTTCTCCGGCAGAACCGGCCTGGGCCTGGGCCTGGGCCGGCCCGCGGCCCCCCCGCCGGCCCAGGGACGCCACTGCCACCCGCCCGGGAACGGGGGGGGGGGGGGGTCGTGCGGAGGGTTTCCTCGCGGTGCAGAAACGCGGGGTGTCCCGACGCCGCGCCTCCAGCCGCGCCGCCCACAGGGCAGGGCGGACACCCCGGAGCCCACAAGGCTGACCTCTGACACACCTGCGCTCCCCCTCCTGGGTGGCGCCTGGGCGTGGACGGCGCCTCGGGCCGACGCACCTGGGCGCACCGACGCACCTCCCGGCCGGCGCCCCCGCTGGCTCGCCCGGGCACTGCACGCCGAGGGGAGCTCCGCCTCCCGCCGCGCGTGGGGCGCGTGGGGCGCGCAGGTCCGGCGGGCGCCGGGGTCCGGGAGGCGGCGCAGCTCGGAGGGGCGCCGGGGGGTGGGGTGGGGGGGCAGAAGGCACCTCCCTCTCTTGGTCCTTATCTCTTCGGGAGCACAGAGAGTCCCCTTTATACTAGTAAGACGGCGATTAAGGACTCTCTACCCTCAAATATTTGCATTTTTTTTCCCGAAGGCTTTCGGAGGCGGGATCGGCCGAAGGGGAGGGAGCTGCCAAAGTAGGAATGTCAGGCACCCGGGAGCCCGGCGCCCTGCACGGTGGGTCCTTAGCTCTTATCTCAGCGAGGAGCACGTTGCTGCGGGATGCGCCGAGCCTCGTGGGTGCAACTCTTCGAGACACAGGAATTCGCAGTCCGACCTGGGAAAGTTTGGATTTCGCAGCCTTCGGACCTTTTGTTTTTTTTTTTTTTTGCTTTTATGTTGCGCACACGCGTCTCCCAAGACCGAAACAAGAAAAGTCCAAGAAACAAGTTGGATTCTGTGTCTTCCTAGAAAAACAAGAAGGATGCGCGCTGCCTGCCAACCGGGGTTATCTCGAGTGGGGGGGCTGGGAGTGTGAGAAGGGGGGGAGCTGGATTTTATCCCCTCACCGACTTTGAATTTTGTACTTTTCCATTTGCGGTAACTGTCCTAATTTAGAAAGCTAATAAAACATTTTGAAAGAAATAGAGAAATTGGGAATTCTTCAAGGACTCTACAGAAAGTATAAATTAATGAACCGACAAAGCCTGTGCTTTCCTTCTGCATGAAAAGAATTAGTCCTGAGTCCGTGTTCCTTGGTTTAAATAAAGATGCCTCTAGGCTGCTATTCTGATTAAATGCTGTGGTGGGACCAGACTGCATCTGAAGATTTTTCTGTGCCATCAGATTGATAGATGGTTTCTATGCACAGTGTCTTCCCTGTAAACGGGCAGCCAGTAGCCACAGACATACTTTGAGGGGCTGCCTGCCAAGGAGTTTTTAGTAAAGGAACTGCTAGAGTTTAAGTTGGGATCCAACAAGGAAATTAAGCTTGTAGCTGCCCAGGCCCTGAAATTTAAAAATAGGGGCATTCTCTCCACCCTGCCCTTAATTAATGCAGCTGGGAATGTATCTCTAACAGCTAACACTGTTCCATTGGGGGAATTACTCAACACTAAGTCCCACACCCACTTGGCTGTATTCTTTCCCCTTGGGTTGGGGCCTGGGTCCATCATCGGTGGGTAAAGATGTATTATTTATTTATTTATTTAACAAACCTGTGTTGACCCTGGAGTGGTGAACATGACACACTCTTCCCTCTCGGAGCTCACGGTTGGAGAGCGAGCGAGCTTAACAATTAAATGCACTGTCGATTACATAATTAGGATTGTGGCAATACAGGGTGGTGGGAACATCTGGGGGAGTCCAAGAGGAGGTGACATTTTAGGGGAGCTCTGAAGGGTGACCAGGAGTTTACTCAGGCAAAAAGGAGAGTGGAACAGAGTTCCTGGCTGGTTCATACCACAAAGGTGATGTGGTTGAGGGAGAAGTTGGAGGGGTAGGCAGGGGCTGCATTTGGCAGGGCCTAGAACACCGTTTTCAGTAAGATCACTCTGGCCACCAGGTGAAGAAGGAATAGGGAAGAGGCAGATGGGGTTGAGGGACAGTTAGGAGGCTGTTGCCAAAATATAAATGAAAGGGCTCTTTGTTTAAGTGGTAGAGCAAATGGAGAGAAGAATACCAACCAAGACTTGATGCTTGCAGGGACCGGGGTGGCTCCCTGGGCATCTGCCTTCGGCTCAGGTGGTGATCCCCGGGTCCTGGGATCGAGTCCCACATCAGGTTCCCCGCAGAGAGCCTGCTTCTCCCTCTGCCTGTGTCTCTGCCTTTCTCTCTGTATCTCTGATGAATAAATAAAATTTAAAAAAAAATTGGTGGTTGCTTAACTCAAGAGAAATCAAGGAGAACTCCCAGTTCTCTGCTTCTTCAAGCAGATAGACGGGGTCCCTTAGGGAAGAGAAAGGAGAAATCCTTCCCAAGGTTCACATTTGGCCAAGGTGGGCCTGCGGTGCCTGTGACATGTCCGAGTGGAGGTGTTGAGCAGGTCATTGGTTGCAGGGTCCGGTGCTGAGGAGAGGCTGGAGCCGAAGCAGTGAGTAGCGAGTAGAAGTGGCAGTAAAGCCGGGAGGACGAGGTGGTCCCCTGGGAGAGGACAGAGCTCGCCTGGAGGAGGGCCTGGGACTGAGCCTCCAGAATCTCTTATCTAAAGGCTGGACGGAGGCGGACTGTTCTGCAGACAAAGTGGAGGAGCTGCCAGAGAGGCAGGGGGAAAACTAGGAGCTTGGGGAGGCAGGGGTCTCCCAGGGAGAGAGCATGTCGTGAGGAGGCCGCGTCAGCCACACTCCAAAGGGCTGAGACACCCAAGGGAGGTGAGGACAAAGTAACATCCCCTGGATTGACTGACCTGGTGTCCCTGGGAATGTCGTGGAGCAGTGGCTGGGACCGTGAAGGCCCAGGAGATAGACCCGAGTGGACTGAGGAGTGAGGGGGGAAGAAATGAAGGAAGGCACCTACCTCATGCAGGGAGAAAGGTTTGGAGGGTTGGAGAGAGACAGCTGGAGAGCAATGTTAGGTCGGCAGTGGGTTTAGGAGAGGGTAGCCTGAGTGTTTAAATGCAGGTGGGGAGGATCCTACAGAGAAGAGGAGCTGAAGGTATAGCATGAAAGGACAATGGACAACACTGGTTCCTGAGACCACGGGAGAGGATGGAACCAGGGGTGGACGGGGAGGCTCACCCCGGGCAGGGGGCCACCTCCTCTGTTAGAACCATGGGGAGGAAGTTGGAGAGGGCAGTTTGGCATGGGATATCCTTCCACAGGATGCCTTCTCTTCCCCTGTGACATACAGGAGGCAGCGGGTGGGGCAAGGTGAGCCAACAGATTTAAAGAGAGAGGAGAAGGTGTGACACTGTCATGGCAGAAGGTGGGAAGGCCGAGAAATGGCCAAGTGACAAGGCAGCTTTGCAACCCACTTGAGGTTGGTGGCGTGAACTTGTAAGCTACCCTCTGGTCCTCCTGTGCGACCTCCTCCAGCAGAGCTCTAGCGTCTGCTCTGGTGCAGGTGCAGGTGAGCGACTTCCAAGAGCAGAGGGGCGACTTCCTTTTGCCAAGGAATTGAGAACCGTGGCAAAAGTGGGGTTGACGTGATGATGAGAGAGAAAGGACAGAAATCAATGGGCTGGAGGTGTCAAAGGAGTCAATGTTTAGTCATGCTGGAAGAAGAGGGGGTCAGGTCAGCAATCTGGATGCTTAAGTTAGTAGTTCAGGAGGTGGAGAGGTTCAAGGTCATGACAAAAACCAGGATATGATAGTGGAGAGTAGAGGAGAAAGTCACAAGAGAATATGAGGCCAAGGGATTGAGAGGCAGGTATCGGGTAGGTCGTCTCTGTGGACAGTGAAGCCACCCAGGAACATATGGGCAGGAACTGAAGTCAAGGTCACGGTGTGAAGGTCATGGAGCTGAGAGCGGAATTGTTAAGAAAGTGAAGAAGAGGGAGTGACCAGGAGGTCAGAAGATGGGAACCACCAGAAAGGGAGAGGGAAGGTGGCAAGGCAGCAGCGTCCTCAAGACTGGAGGAACAAGAGTGTTTGCAAGAGGTGGAGGAGAAATGATCAGAGAGGAAGGACTAACCTCACCCCTGGGCCCTGGGAGACACAGCAGTGAAAGAGTGAGCACCTTCATCTCCTAGAGCTTCGGGGAAAGCAGAGAAGGTAGGGATTTCATTCTGAGGAGAGCTTAAGGATACATGGATGGATGGATGGATGGAGCAACCTTTAATTCTGTTTGCTTCTTGGAGTCAGAAGTCCCAGAGGACTACATGGAAAGATCTGGAGGGTTGGAGTGAGTAGAGGTGGGAGGTCAGATTCCAGGAAGAGCAGAAGATCGTGCCTGACAATAGATAGAGGATCCACGAGAGGATGATAATGGAAAGAGAAATGAGTGGGCTCCATGAAGCCTGACCCAGTAGCTCTGTAACCCAGGGCCATGTCCCCCTCACTTGTTTCACCCCGAGATTTCCATCAAGGAAGGCATGTGGGGGCCTCTCTTCTCCTTCTCCCTCTTCTCCATTAGGGACTTTGTTGTCACCACGTGAGCTCCATGGGACTCTGGCCACAAATTAGGAATCCCAGGCTCATCTCATCTCTGCTACTCACCTTGTCTCTTCCTCAGGCCGGTCGTTGACCCCTCCTGTCTCAGTTGCATTATCTGTAGTTGCTAAAACACACACACCTCTCAGGACAATCAGAGAGTAGAGAAGATAATTTAAGTAAAAGCACTTTCTAGGGGGCACCTGGCAGCTCTGTTGGTAGAGCATGTGACCGTTGATCTTGGGGTCGTGAGCTTGAGCCCCATGTTGGGTGTAGAGATTAGGTGGTTTTTTTTGTTTTGCTTTTTTGTTTTGTTTTTGTTTTTAAAAAGCACTTTCTTTTTTTTAAGATTTTATTTATTTATTCATAGAGACATTGAGAGAGAGAGGCAGAGACACAGGCAGAGGGAGAAGCAGGCTCCATACAGAGAGCCTGACGTGGGACTCGATCCAGGGTCTCCAGGATCACGCCCTGGGCTGCAGGCGGCGCTAAACTGCTGCGCCACCGGGGCTGCCCTAAAAAGCACTTTCTAAACTGCAAATCACTGTAGGGTTGCGAGTGACTTCCCATGTCCAGAACCCCCTCACATACCCCCATATCTCTCCTAGGAGCGAGCCCTCCCAAAATGATAGTCTCTGCTCTAGAGGAAGCTGTAATCTTGCCCAGAGATAGGACAAACACACCCAAAACAATTAGAGAGGAATGCACAGCTGTGTCTGATTAAGTGCTAAATTGTAAGGTGCAGACAGTAGGAGCTCTGAGATCAGAAAAGAAAACAATTAACCAGAGTTGGGAAAGTCTGGGAGGCTTCCCGGAGAAGGTGGGGAGAGAGGCCCCCCAACTGCTCAATTAAGCTGAGAAGATTTGCAAACGCCCATTCCTTTGTGGCGGCCAAGACTGGCCAGTCTGACAGTCTGACACGAGTCTACAAAAAGTTTCTAGGTCAGAGGTGCTCTTTCGGCACCCCTGCGGCCCACCTGGTGCCACCCCTATAGCCGTGCGCCTTCTCATAGTCCTGGGCTCCCCCCAGCTGGTTGGGCGGCCCTGGGCTACACGGAGAATCTTCCGTGCTTTGTCCTGGGCCTCTCATGTTTGGGTCTCCACGACCACCTGTTTTCGGGGCGAAGAAACAGAGGTTGATCTTCAGCAAGTTTCCTATATTTGGTCTTTGGAGCCGGCACACACCTAGTATTTTTGCCCAGCCAGTCTGCAGGCTTTTGAACAAGCAATCCCGGATGCGCCTCTTGTTGCCGTTTGCCTCACGGTCCGCAGCCAGCCTGGGGTACGTGCATCCCACCAAGGCCAAAGCCCTGCGCCAGCTCCCACACCTGCTCCCTTCGTTCTTTACTGCCTCTGCTTCATTGTCCAGGAGCACCCATCCACCCGCCATTCAGATCCAGACCCCGTGGGGCTGCCACCCTGGGGTCCAAGCCTTGCAGATGGCCATAAAAACAACAGCCACCTCTGTCAATGACTAAAATAGCAATTACTGATGGGAAGTGTGCAATCTTGGCACCGGAATTGTTGGAACTCCAGTCCAAATCCCGTGGAACTTACAAATGAGAAAAAGAAGTTCCAAAAAGTAGATTTCAGGAGGCCAAACACCTGATACTAAAGCTAATCTATTGAATGTTGGCCAGTTAGTCACAGGTTAAGAATCACTTGGCTAAAAAAAAAAAAAAAAGAAAGAAAAAGAAACACTTGGCTCCGTGGGTGGCTCAGTGGTTTAGCGCCTGCCTTCAGCTCAGGGTGTGATCCTGGAGTCTTGGGATCAAGTCCCACTTCGGGCTCCCTGCATGGAGCCTGCTTCTCCCTCTGCCTGTGTCTCTGCCTCTCTCTCTGTGTGTGTCTTTCATGAATAAATAAAATATTTAAAAAAGGAAAAAAAAAAGAATCACGTGGCTCCTAAAGCAGGTCCTTTATCCCAAGATTACTTTGACTTTGCAGTAGCAGAAAAACATAAAACCTCATTATCAGATGCAGATACCAGAAACCAATGTTATGATTCCCAGGGGATTTGCTCCATCTCCCACAGAATCCTGAGGCTGGAAGAATTCAGAATTCCCAGGTAAGTAAAGTCCGGCCCATGTATGACATCGTGATGGGGTATAAGGTCAGTAATTTGAAGGAGCACAAACAGCCTTCTCTGTTAGGGTCATAACATTGTTTGGGGAATGGAATTCTCATTAAAGGAAATGCAAAATCATACTTATATTATCAAACTGCAAAATTACATTCAAGAGGAGAGGCCCATAATTGCAGCATCAAGCATGAGACAATGCCATTAATATGATTATCAGGGCATAAGCCTATTAGAGAACCTAATGCCTCATTGCTGGCATCATCCTGCCGGCTACCCCAGGTCTGGAAACCATCTCAGTTGTAAACACAACTGTTACAAAACACTGATTTGCAAAGGGCATAACAAAGATCTGCTGGCCTTTACCAAAGGTCAGAGCTTCCTGGCCAAGGAGAACAAAGAACATTTCTGAAAAATGAAGACTCATCTGCCAACTCCAGCTGGCTCTTACTGAGAAAGGAAGTATGCTAAGCTCCAAGTCCTCTCCAGTCCTGCAGCCACCCAGATATGGGTGTAACTGTGAGGTCTGTCACCTTCAGATAGGCATGTGCCCACCTTAGATGGATACAGGAGCCTAAGTCTTAGCTGCTGGTGGTGAAAAATAATGGAATGGAAATCTTCAAACCCAAAATCAAATCCCACTCTGTGTGTCCTTATGAGTATAGTTAAATCTATCTCCAAGAGTTCCCAAAAAGGGGAAATAAGGTCACTTACCACCAAGTGCCTTCGATACCTGGTACTTAATAAGTTTGTTTCACCCGTGGCCTTGACAGTGGAACCAAGTCTTCATCGGGATGAAGTATGGGTAATATCTTGGCATAGAATCCTAGGGATTATCAACATTTGTCCTGGGAGCCCACAGGAGGAATTGCTGCTCTGTCTTTATTCCAAAGTGTTCGGCTATCATTAACCATCATCACCATAGGAAGATCAATTGGCTACACCTGGGAGGAGCCACCTGCTTGGTCTTTTAGGACCCAGTGACTTATGAAACTCACTTGGCAAGATGTGTCATAGCAAAATCATCACCAGGAGCGACAGGGCCTTTTCCTTAAGCACAACAGAAATCTGAAAACAATGGACCCCCTGGATGCTTCTAGTTACTTTCACTGTAACTAGACATCTTTGCTGTGAGCATTTTTCTCAAATAACTAAGTAGCAATAAGGCAATTTTGCCATTAAAGATTAAAAAGTATGGGTGCCTGGACTGGCTCAGTCGGTAGAGCATGCGACTCTTGATCTCAGGGTTATAGTTGGAGCCCCACATTGGGTATATAGATCTTTTTTTTAAGATTGTATTTATTTATTTGACACAGTGTGTGTGTGTGAGAGAGAGAGAGAGAGAGAGAGAGCACAGCAGGGGGAGTGGGAGAGGGAGAAACAGACTCCCCACTGAGCAGGAAGCCTGATGTGGGGCTCGATCCAGGACCCAGGGATCATGACATGAGCCACCGGCAGACGTTTAACTGACTGAGCCACCCGGGTGCCCTTATAGATTATTTTAAAAAAATAAAATCTTAGGGGCACCCGGGTGGCTCAGTTGGTTAAGTAGTCAACTCTTGATTTCGGCTCAGGTCATGATCTTGGGGTTGTGGGGTGGAGCCCCACATGGGACTCGGTGCTCAGCATGAAGTCAGCTGTCCCTTTCCCTCCCTCTCTGCCCCTCTTCCCTCTCTATCTCTCTCTCTAAAATAAGTAAATAAAATCTTTTTGAAAATCTTCTAAAAAAAGATTAAAAAGTAATCGGTTGACAGTATGGTTTGACAGTTCGGTTTCATCAATTGGTTGACAGTTTGGTTTCATTTCTCAAGGCACTCCTCACATTTTTATATGATGTAAATCTTAGCTCTCAAAATGGTCTTCTATATGGTGGTGTAGAGTTTTGAACCCACATTTCCCTAAAACTCTGAAACATCTATCAATGGACAAGTGACAATATATCAAGAACAAACAGCAGTGTAGAAGGCTTTCACAACACAATACAAGGCCCAGTTACAGATATGCCATCCTAAAAGAGGCATCAGGTTCCAAATTAGGAACCTAAGAACCTAAATTTCTTCGGAAGAAATTTTAGGAAAATCAAAGAAACAAACAACAAAAAAGAGTGATGCCAAACAGGGAAACAAATTAAAAATATATATATATAATACTGTGAATGAAAGATTTTGAAGACAACTGCTTAAATACAATCTACAAAATAAAATCAGTTATTTGTGCAGTATTGCCATGAATCAACATTATACATTTTGAACGTATTCAAGTATTTTGCATTTTGCAGTAAAGTCTTTTAAATCTATTCGTTTTCCAAGTTCCACTATGTTCTTTTTTTTTTTTTTTAAGATTTTATTTATTTATTAGAGACACAGAAAGAGAGAGAGACACAGGCAGAGGGAGAAGCAGGCTCCATGCAGGGAGCCCGACGTGGGACTCGATCCCGGGACCCCAGGATCATGCCCTGGGCTGAAGGCGGCGCTAAACCGCTGAGCCACCCAGGCTGCCCGCACTATGTTCTTTCTAATGAATGTCCCTCTTTTGTTTTTTGCCATTTTATGTTTTATGTCAAAATTGTCTTGCGGCCAATAACTTATATGGAGGAAATGCTTGTGGCAAAGATGCTCATGGCAAAAAACCAGCATGCCCAAGGACAGTCGTAAAAGGGAAGCAGGATACATGTAACAAGGTGGATAAATCTCAAAACATGTTGAAAAGAAGCCATACACAAAAGAATATACAAGAAGTACAAGAACAGGTAAAAAATAACCTCTGGTGATAGAAATCAGAACCCCAGTTGCCTCAGGGAGAAGAAGAGAATTAAATGAAAGGAGGTAGAAGGGAACTTTCCGAGATGAGAGAAAGGTTTCATCTGTTGATTGGAATGATGGCCACATGGGAGCACACCATTGTCAAAATTTACCACACTGTACCCTTTGAATTTGTGCATTTTACTGTTTATAAGTTAGACCTCAACTCGCCAAAAGAAAGAAAAAAAAAAAAGGAACAGTCTTTAGGTGGAGGCAAGTACAGGCAAGTGGGAGAAAGAAGGGGCTCCCTCCCACTACCATGCCGGGCAGTTTCTTCAGCACCACGCTGGGACGGCTATTCCAAAATAAACTACAGATAGGACAGGATGTATTTTTGTAAAAATTAGTATCCTCTTCTGGGCCGAACATTAGATTTAAGCTGTCTTCCCTCTACAAATTAAAATCCTTTTCATCACATTTCCCTCACTTCTCATCTAAAGCCATTCCAGGGAACACCTGGGTGGCTCAGTAATTGAGCGTCTGCCTTTGGCTCAGGGCATGATCCCAGGGTCCTGGGATCGAGTCCCCCATCAGGTTCCCCGCAGGGAGCCTGCTTCTCCCTCTGCCTATGTCTCTGCCTTTCTCTCTGTCTCTCATGAAAAAATGAATAAAATCTTAAAAGAAATAAATAAAGCCACTCCAGGACATGGTTTTCCCAAGGTAGCACCCTTTACGAGCCACCTTCCTTCCACCCACAGCTGCACAGAGACATTATTGGATTTCATTAACTCTGGAAACTCTGTGCCCACGGAGCTATAGAAAAGGGAAGCCAAGTTTAATTAATCAGCCCAAATGAAATTAATGATCACGAGAAGTCAGTAAAAATAGTCTGGGTCACTAGGAAACTTTCTGGAAGAATCTTGATAATCAAACACTTCAGAAAAGGGGTGCCTGCCTGGCTCAGTCGGTGTGGAATGTATGACTGTAGATCTAGGGGTCATGAGTTTGGGCTCTGTGTTGGGCATGGAGCCTACTTTAAAAAAGAAAAAGGTAATAAAAAAAAAAGGAAAAGGAAAAAGAAAAGAAAAGAAAAGAAAAGAAAAGAAAAGAAAAGAAAAGAAAAGAAAAGAAAAGAAAAGAACATTTCAAAAAGTACAGGCCCCAAAGGATGGGAAAATGGAATAGCAGTTGAAACAGGAACAAAAATCACAGATTATAGACCCAACTCCATCATTAAGCACTTGTGTGACAAATCCCTTCTGTTCTGTCAAAGGGGATTTATTGCAGATGACAAAAAGATCACAGGTGGAGTGGGCTCTGCTTCAGTTTGATTGCTCTGCTCTTCTCTCGGCTTGTCTTCTTCCCACCTCTGTTCCTTTCTATAGATATTTTAGGTGTCTCGTTCAGAGCCAACATCCAACCAAAAAAAGACACTCTTTGTCCCTTGTTTCTTGTCACGATCCAGAAAACATTCCCACAGTTCCCTACCTTTCCCTTCTCCTTGGCTGGAATGGAATCATATGACCCTTCCTAAGCCAATCACTGGCTAAGGGATCAAGACCACCCTGACTGGCTTAGACCAATTATGGTTTACTCCTAAGCTGTCACCTGAAGAAGGTGGGGATCCCCAAACACAGTCAGTGCTCTCCTAACCAAGAAAAAGTGAGTGTTGTAGGTAGGGTGTCCCCAGCCCTGAGACAAGTTTGCACATAGGAAGTTTCCTAGGAAGCGCTCTCAGCATCAACACCTGGAGAGAAGGGAATGCAATCACATGAAAAGCCTATGTGATCTTTCAGGGAGCTCTGGTGCTGGGATAGCTGAGAGTCATCCCAAATTGGGGTGACAGCTGGGCCTTTTTACTTCTGCATCAACCAGATGTTAGATGTGAGCTGCCCTTAGGAAAGGGGACATGACGATGGGCAAGGTGGCTCTTTTCAGCCAAGGAAAAGTCTCAGGTGGGGGACTCAGCTGATAGATGCTGCTGTCAATCCCCCCCCCCACCCCGGGAGACGGGGCAACAGGTACTTCAGTCTTGGAGGGGGTAATAAAGAGTGGCACAACATGGCGTCCACTATAGGGGGGATAAATGTTGCTTTTGTAGTCCTACAGGTCTCCTAGAAACCAGCTAGGGGTCCACATTCCTGTCCAGAGAAAACATTGTATATCAGCCTTTACCAGGACCATCTCTAGAACCCAATGATCTCACTACCCTTCCATTCCAGTTCCTTAGGAAGAGGTGACAGGTAAGCCTTTGTCAGCTACCAGCCTACTTTTTAAGAGTAGGATAGCTGGGAGGTGGCCATGTGGACTGATTTTGGGTGGGACCTAAGCCCTCAGACTTAAGGGGCATGATGCCCGCAAGAATGAAAATCCACAGGATTAGTCTTGAACAAGCCGAAAGCCTGCTAAGCCCTGGCATCTGCTGAACTTCCCAAATTATACACATTAAGCTGTTCAGTTCCACATTTCCATAGTGTGCTTCCTGCCAAGCTTCCGAGCACAGTCTACACAATAAAAAAATCAAAACGAGCAGTTAGAGTAATTATGGATACGACAGGTCAAACAAATAAGCCTTTATCTAGGACTTAAACAGACATAGTCAACAAGGGTCTAATCCAGAATTGAGATTTGGATGAAGAAAGGCTTTGCAAAACAAAACAAAACAAAACCAAAAAAAGGAGGGGGGTAGAGAGATTTGCATGAATTTTTTCTCTGTCTCACAGAAAATACTAAACATATTATCCAGCCTCTCTATGCGGCTCTATCTCACCTTCCCCCACCCCTAGCTTCTTGAACATTCTCTAACTCTGTTACTAATCTGGCTGTAGGGCCAACTCATAGGAAATGTCATCCTAGGGTATGAAAATAGTCATCATTGAAAGGAGCCGGGAGATTTATTTTGTTCATTGTTATGTACCTAATTAAATCCCTGAGAATTAGAGCCGTATGTTTGAGTGTTGTATATAAACTCAGAAAGAACAGAGACTATGTGTTGCAGAAACCCCAAGCGTTTCAACTAAGTGAGAAATTCTAGGTAAAGTGAGGTGCCTCAACCCGATACCGCCCCTGTTGTCGTGGGGAGCCATGATGTCATAGAACTTTATTATTTTATTATTATTATTTTAACAAGGAAAAGGAAGTTTCTAGTTACTCCTCATTCTAGCAGTAGAGACCTCTTGTGGATACTCATTGTTCTGTGGAAGAGGAAATACAAAACAGTTTTCTTATCATTTTACCCTCTTTGGAGTGACAAAGGCCACCCCTCCTCATATAGGTCCATCACCTTCTGTGCAAACCCGAGATCCATACAGCTCTGGAAAACTAGGTGGCACCAAAACTAACTTGGCAGCAAAATCTGCCTAGAACTTCTGAGAGGGTGCTTCTGATTCTTATTTATCCTGTGTTTCACTGCTCATATGTTAATGTGTTTGATCATACGTCCTGCTGCAGACACATTAATATGAATGATGATACATATTTTGGGGAATTATCAACATATAGATGGAAATGGAAGTCATGAGAATGGATGAGACGGTCCAGGGAATGAAGACACCGAGAAGAGAAGAGGGCCTAGGACAGAGCCCCCCGGGAACCGAATTTAGTGAACGGGCTCGAGGGAGGATCCAGCAAAAGGAAGTCCGGAAGAAGTGAGATGGGCAGGAGGAGGAGAACGAGGTGTAGAGATGCAGCAGGCCAGAGAAGAGAAGGTGTCAGCGTGGCGAGGTGGTTATCAGTGCTGGCTGCGGAGGTCAGCAGTGGACCAGAGGCAGCTAAGGGGTTTGCAGCCTCAGAGAGCTTGTCTTCCAGAAGGCTGAGAACATGTCTTAAACCTATAGTCTCTTTTTAACAGCACTGAGCTGTGCTTTGTTCATTGTAGGTGCCCAGTAAAGACTTGTTAGTTAATTGATTATGTCAGAAAAGGCCATAGTTCAGAGAGGCCAACCTGCTTTAGTGGGGCCTCATTTAGGACGAAAGCCTGGGAAGGCAAGAGAAAGAGCAGAGAGAGGAAGAGCACAAGAGACGACTAAGAAGTGGGAGAGAGATGGATGAGTTTGCTCAATGACAGGAACAGCTGGAAAAGACAACGTTCCGCTCCTTTCTACAGGGAAGAGGGCTGGGTAATAAGACACAGTAGAATGGGTGGGTCTTTGAAGTGGAAGGAGTAAGAACCATGGTGGAGAGAAAAAGTACATTAACCAAATAAATATTTATTCTCAAACGATGGGTCAGGGCAATTTATAGAAACTTAGAAATAATCATATCAACAATTATTTCACTAATGATATAATAAACAGTGAGTCCGAGAGATTATTTTAAGGGAACAGCTAGTTACTGACAAAACCTGGAGTCAAACCGAGGGCTCAGGGTCCAGTCCAGTGCTATTCGACAGAAACATAGAATCTCAGTCCTGGGCCCCTCTCCCCATTTCCTGCCTGTCTTTCTAGACTTTTATCAGTAAAATGTAGCTAAAATGAACATCTGGGCAGCTGCATGAGATCACAGACCTGAAGAATTTTCAGTGGGCCACAGGCACCACGATGGAATCATGGACTTGAGGATCAGAGAGATAGAGGGGTTTACTCACTTGCCTCCTCTGGAATTCCCTGGAAAGGGAGAACCAAGCATGGCTTCAGAGACTCACCCTGGAAAATAGTTTTTTAAATGGATGAGGGTGGGAAAGAGTGTATTATTCTCTTTTCCAAATGGGATTTATTATTTTTATAATCAGAAAACATTCATTAAAAAAAAGAAAACATTCATTAATTTTCTTAAATATATATGTTTGTTTATTTATTTATTTATTTATTTATTTATTTATTTATTTATTTATAAATGAGAATGGGCAGTTGGGAAGAAAGAGTTGGGGTGGAACCACTTTTGCCAGTGTGACTTAGAATCAGGTCAGGCCAGGTGAAAGCCAGGCAGGGCTCAAGGAAAACCAGTTCTACTTTCCCTTCCCTTCCTGTTTGCTTTTGGTGGCTTGTAAGTGAACTCCTGTGCAGGGCAGCAACTGGCATAGAAAAGAGCGTGACTTGGTGAGGTGGGAGGTCAGCTAACGGGGGCAACCAGAGAGAAAATGGACACTGGAGACCGGGTGAAGTCATGTGACTTGGGGAGAACCACTTCGATGGAATGTTACCTGAGTTCCTGTAAGAAGCAAGACTAAGGAGGATACAACATGGTCCTTGCTCTTAGAACGTGTGACTCTCCGCTACCGTATCCTCTAATACCCAGCGTGGTCCCTGATGGGCAGAAAGGACTCAATCAACCTTACCTGAATGAAAGAATGAAAGAATGAGACATCCATCCTTGCAAAGGGGCAGCACATCCTTTCAGGTGGAAAAGAAGTTCCCATACCCCTTTCCTTGACTTTTTTAGATTCATTAGTCCCAACAGGTAATTTCTGCTCCACGACATCAAGAAGACCAGGCCTCCTGGTACTGAAGAGTCCCCATCTCTTCCCTCCAGATACTCAACACTGCCCAGCTGGCTCTGACATTAATTGGCTGCCGCCAAAGTCCCAGACATTGTGAAGAGCCCCGACCTACCCGAGCACTGATGGCTCATCGAGCAGTCTGCTCCGAGACTCCCGGGTCCTCATGTCTAAGGTCAGATGTGCCATTCTGGCCCTAAGAAGACCCCAGACACGGTTTCTCCCCATTACTGGCAGGTTCGGGCCTGGCTGACGTGCTGCGGTATCAGGGGTCAGAAGCTGTTCTTATTTCGCTTCTAAAGGTCACTTTTAGATGCCACAAAAAAGTTTTAACCTCTACAGCTTGGAACACAACATTCTAAAACAGCTGAAAAGGCCCTGGAAAGTTCTCAGATGAAGTTAATTAAAACCTTCTTCTGTCCTAAGGGTCAAACCCTGCTGTTTCAAGTTGTTATCCAGCTGAGCCTCTGGGTAAGCAAGTGTCCCAAGAACTGGTAAGTGCAGCTTAGGAAGCTATGCCATGTGGAAAGTGCCAGCTGTCCCCGCAAGGGAAGCAGTTGTTGTCTGCCTCGAAGTGTCCGGGCCAGAAGTGTAGGAGAACTCAAAAACATCTCTGCCAGCTGCTTTTACTCAAGCTCCTATCGCCAATGATCAACCGAAGGAATTCTATTCCTGAAACACTCAGGAAGGGAACCCCTGTGATGCAAGCACTGCGTACCACGCTCACCATCAGGAGGGCCAGCTCTGTTCCGGGAAGAATCGATGATGTCAGTCTCTGTACAACGTCAATAAGCCCATATGGCTGGAATGGAATAGGAGGGTGACCAGAGCAGGAAGGCAGTGCCTCACCTGCTCTCAGGCTGCGCTCAGACATTTCTTCGTACGAGGAACTGAGCCTAACCCTGGCTTGGCCCATGTACCACTGGGAGGCATTTCGGGAGAAAGAGAGCCATTGTCCCCAACAGGATGCACACTTCGCCAGCGTGTCTATTCATCGGCCCGGCACAGGTTGGCTTCTCTGCCTGAGTGTCAACAAAGTCCTTCTTGACAAATGTCAAATGTCTTTGTGCTTTAAGATTCCCAAGAACAGATGTAGTGGAGGTGGCTAGCTGCCACTTCAGAGTTATTTGGCGCAGTCTACACAGTAAATACTGACTGGCTGACTTAAAAGAAACAGTGCCGGGACGACTGGGTGGCTCAGAGGTTGAGCGTCTGCCTTTGGCTCAGAGCATGATCTCAGGGTCCTTGGATGGAGTCCCACATCCGGCTCCCTGCATGGAGCCCACTTCTCCCTCTCCCTATGTCTCTACCTCTCTCTGTGTGTCTCTCATGAATAAATCAATAAAATCTTTAAAAATAAAAATAAAAGAAAATAAAAGAAACAGTGCCATGTGCTACTGGAAAACCAATGCAAGACCCAGATCCCTGACCTCTAGGAGTTTGTAGGGGCCTCCACCATACCCAGTGTCTCCCGTAAGGGGAGACCGCCCCACCTGGAGTGCTCTGCTCAGAGAGGTAGCACCAAGCTGTTCCATGTCCAGGAACGGCCACTATTAGGCTGGGCCCAGTGGGTCA
The DNA here is from genome assembly GCF_053574225.1 of Canis aureus. Classification (NCBI taxonomy): domain Eukaryota; kingdom Metazoa; phylum Chordata; class Mammalia; order Carnivora; family Canidae; genus Canis; species Canis aureus. The sequence goes on along the minus strand of NC_135621.1, from coordinate 65,021,036 downwards.
GCCCAAAGGCCACCCCCATAGCCTATGCAGTGGCCTCAGTGGGCCGGCAGAGAAAGATGTGCTGGGCCAAACCTATAGGAATACGAGCTAGAGTCTGGGTGCACCTAGAGGAGAGGCAGGGCAGACACATGGGTAGGAGCTGGTCCTTAACAGCCATCCCCCGCGGAGAAGCTCCTGGGACCTGGCTTTGCCTCTGTCCCTACCTTTCCTTAGGCCCAGTTATCTGCCTTTTTTCTGGGTTCCCCCTTCTAATACCCAGGCCTTAACGCACACCTACTCATACACTCCACCAGGGGTTATAGTAACAAGAGAATCTTTTTTAACTTTCCTTGCTTGTCTGAAAATTTATTAATTTATGAAAGATTTCATTTTGGAGTAACCTCTACACCCAATGTGGGACTCAAACTCACAACCCTGAGCTCAAGAGTCGCCTGCCCCACCAACTGAGCCAGCCAGGCGCCCCTCTGCGCTGATTTCAAGGAGAGCGGACGGAGGAAGAGCACCTGGATCCCCGACCGAGAGGGGAGAGCGCAGGAGGAGGCAATGCCCACGGTGCAGGCTGCCGGCTCGTGGTCTTCAGCGCTGAGGGCCGAGGCCGTCGCTGGCTTGCGTAGGCCTGCCAGGCCGGAGGGACCGCGGCGCCCAGGGGCTGCCTTGCTCCCTGCTGGGCCTCCCGCCGGTGCCCGGTGCCCGCAGAGCTGGCAGCAGCAAGGGCTGCCTGAGCGCATGACACCAGGCCACCCGCTAGGCCTGCCCGCTGCCCCCGACGCTGACCTCTAGTTGCTATGCTCCAGGGTTTCTCAGTTCCCTGGCTTCCAGTGGGGTTCCGCCAAGTGGGGAACCCTTGCCAGAAATCAGAGGGAAGGAGGCAAGTGATATAGGCTCCCCCCCCCCATGGGGGGCCCTCTCTACCCCACCCCTTTGCCTGCCAATTTTCTCACTATCCAGGCTTGGCTCTCAGTCCGGTGTGAGCAGCCCCAGGTAATACCAACCCTTTGTGGTTTCCCCCCAACCTTGCTAAAATAACCCCTTTATGAAAAGCTCCTCAAAGCCTCCAATCTTGAACGTGGCCTCTGAGCGTCTGTTCCCTGCTGAGACCCTGACGGACAGTTTCCAGAAATCAAGTGTATTTTGCTATCTGGTTTTCTCTCTGGACCAGTACATTCTGCTCCTCTCTATCAGCAAGTACTCATGGCTTCACAGAGCACGCTGGGCAGGAGGAGGTTTGCTCAAGTGGTCTTGACGTCAGGTGGAGATGGTGAGAGGCCACCGCAGCCGAGGAGTGTCCTGTCCCCACGCTGGCGAATGCGCCGCATAGATGCTCAGGGAGGAAGACGGCTGGTAGCTGCCCTCCCCGGGTCGGAGGCAAGAAAACTTTCCTTCTCAGATAAACTCTTTGGCTAAACAAGCTTTGTTTTGAATTACATTTTATTGCACAACTACAAAATAATCATCAAAGGCCTTGTTGGCGAGAAGGCCATTGCTCGTTAATTTACCCAAATTAATGCAGCAGAAACGGGAGAGATCTACTTTTCTATGTCATTTTTGCCTTTTAAATTTGAAAAGCCCTTAAAAAGCAAGGATTATTGAGCATATCAAGCTGTGCTCCTCTTTCAGCCTTTGGTGCAGGGTTAAGTAGGTGGAAGCAGAAGGGCTATTTTTATTTTTATGGCAATTTATCCTCTCTGAACATACTAATGGGAAAAGTACATTTAAATTTTTCTAAAAAGGAGACCAAAAGGATCTCATATGATCCAAAGCTTTTTCTCACCTCTAGAAAAAATATCTTCCCTCGGTTCTTTGGTGCATATTATCTTGTCTACCTGGGATCTGCTTTTCAAGCAGGTTTCCTACCAGGGAGATTCAACAGCAGTCTAAGACAGAAAGGACTGATTTCCTACCTAGGACTCAAATGGAAAAACACGGGATCTGCACTTACTTGTTCTTTTTTGCCCCTCCCTTACCCCTTTAAAAAAGGGGTATGCTGGTTGCTTTAGTCCCCCTCCCCCATCTTTTGGCAACAGCCATCTGAAAGAAAGAATCATGTGGTAATTATTAATTTTGCATGGGATCAACTCTGGCCTCAGCTTTCGTTTGAGATGCAGTTACATGAAAAACAGACTGAGTTAATTTCATCCCCTCTGGGGTTGCTTGGCAACAAGGCCTAGTTCCAGATCATCTCTTCTCCTTGGCCCAGAGTGATCTCTTTGGGGTGTCGCTCATGTTAAGGCAATCATCACCCTGTTGCCGTCGCTCCTGAATGTGTCCCTGTGGCCTTGATGGCACAGGGGGTTTGTGGCTTTGCTCCAGTCACACGGCCTGGGGTCTGGATAAGCCCTGAGCTTGTTAGCACCGAGAAAGAACTACGCGTGGGGAATTTGGGATTCAAACAATTGAGGTTAGACAGGAAAGAGAGGGAGCACGAGCAACGTGTGAGGTGATGCTGGAGGGCAGTGGGCTGAGATACAACAAATACCGAAGTTGTTTTTTTTGTTTTTTTGTTTTTTTTAAAGCATTACTATGCTCTGATTTGGAAATCTTTCTAGGCTACGGTGTTAAATGATAAATGCAAAGTCCAGAACAGTGTGCATAGGATGTTTGCTTTTGGGGGCAGGAAGGGGGAGAAAAGGAGGAGGTATGAAAATATTTTGTTTATGTTTGCATAATGAAAAATACAGATGATCGCTTGTGCTTGTGAGGCATGAGAGGAATGAAGTAGAAAGGGCAGAGGTGATGGGCTCCTTCCACTTGCTAGATGGGATGCTGCCCAATTCATGAATCAATAAAGTCAATTAGATCTCCCAAAAAGACAGGAAGAAAGATAAAAGAAAGGACAGAAGCAAGAACAAGACTTTTCACCTGTGTACCCCTTTATACTATTTCGCTTTATAAACTAAAAGAACGTGTGTTGTCCAATCAAAAAGATTTTAAAATAAACATTTAAAGAAGTGTTAGAAACCCAAAGCAAAGTGTTAATATTTGGTAGAGTTGAAGAAGTTCGTTGAGGGTATATGGGAATTCTTTGAAATGTTTTTATTAGGGGGATCCCTGGGTGGCTCAGCGGTTTAGCACCTGCCTTCGGCCCAGGGCCTGATCCTGGAGACCCAGGATCAAGTCCCACATCAGGCTCCCTGTGTGGAGCCTGCTTCTCCCTCTGCCTCTCTCTCTCTCTCTCTGTCTCTCTGTCTCTCATGAATAAATAAATAAAATCTTTAAAAAGATGTTTTTATTAGTAGTAACCCCAACAAATTTTCTAGCTTTCTCTTCCTGTTTAAACACCATTCTTGCTATCTTTTATAAAGGAAGTCAATAGGCACATTTTTAATATTTCAAATGACTTGGTAGGAGGTAGGGGGTATCTTTAAGAGTTCTGAGCTGCAAGGAAAAGCACTCCGCTGGGAGTATTAGCCTTAATCAGAGTGTACTTCCATCCCTGCCCCAAATGGCTTACCTGTGGTCCCTGAGGATCTGAGAAGAAATAAGTGACAACCTCGTCAGGGACTGGCCTGAGAACGGAACTCCCGTGATAGAAACATGGCTCCTCGATACATACAAGCCCTCAATTGCACCTTTGTGGGGCTTTCCTGGATATGCTTCAGTGTTTTCTCTTATCTCTGCAGCAGGTAGCCATCCCCTCATCTTCCAGATCATTCTGTTTTACCTTGCTCCACTAGACTAACCTCCTTGAGGACAGGTGCAATGGCCAAGTCATCACCATACACAGCTCCCTTGGCATAGTATAAGCACATTTTTCTTAAATTTTTTATTTTGAAGTTATAATGGGTTTACATGAAGTCGCAAAAAAAAAAATACAGAGCCATAAATGCTTGTGTTTAAAAAGAAGAAAAGTATCTTACATCAACAACCTAACTTCCCACCTAAAATAACTAAAGAAAGAAGAACAAACTAAATCCAAGGAAAGAAAAAAAAAAAAAGATTAGAGAGGAAACAAATGAAATAGAGAATGGAAAAACAATAGAGAAAATCAACAAACCCAAAAGTTGGTTCTTTGAAAAATTCAATAAAATTGATGAATCTTTAACTAGACTGATGAAGATAAAAGGAAAGAAGACTCAAATTACTAAAATCAATAAAGAGAGGTTACTATCAACTTTACAAAAATAAAAAGGACTATAAGTAAAAACTAAGAACAATTGTATACCAACAAGAGATAACATAGATGCTCTAGATAAATTCCTAGAAAGACAAAAGCTCCCAAAATTGAGTCACTAAGAAATAGAAAATCAGGGGCACGTAGGTGGCTCAGTCAGTTGGGCATCCTCCTCTTGGTTTCAGCTCAGGTCATGATCTCTGGGTGGTGGGATTGAGCCCCACGTAGGGCTCTGTGCTCAGTGGGGAGTCTAGTTGGGATTCACTCTCTCTCTCTGCCCCTTCCCCTGCTCATGCTTAATCTCTCTCTCTCTTAAATAAGTAAATAGTTTAGAAAACAAAATCACAATGAGATACCACTTCATACTCACTTGGATAGATATAATAAAAAAGATTTAAAAAAAGACACACAATAACATGTTAGTGAGGATGTGGAGAAAGTGAGATTCTCATACACTGATGGTGGAAATGCAAAATGGTGCGGCATCTTGGAAAACTGTGTCAGTTTTTCAAAAAGTTAAAGAGAGTTATCATATGACCCCAAAATTCCACTCATGGGTGCCTATGCTCAAGAAAATATAAAACATATGTTCAGAAAAGCCTGTACAAAAATGTTTATAGCAACATTATTCATCTTAGTAAAAAAGCAGAAACAAGTTAGATGTCCACTAAATAATGAATGGATTAACCAAATGTGGTGTATCTCTATGAAGGAGTATTATTCAATCACAGAAAGGAATATAAAACTCATCCCTACTACAATTTTGTTGAATCTTGAGAACGTGTTAGGTGAAAGAGGCCAGACACAAAAGAATACATCTTGTATTGATTCCGTGTAAGTGAAATATCAAGAATAGGCAAACCCACAGGGACAGAAAATAGATTAGTAGTTTCTAGAGGATAAAGGAGGGGAAAATGGGGACTGACTACTCCTGAGGATAGGGTTTCTTTTGTGGGGATGAAAGTGTTCTAGAATTAGTGGTAATGGTTACATATATGTGACCAATATACTCAATGGGACTGTGCATATCCTGAAGTCCATTGAACCATACACCTCAAAGGGGTGAATTATATGGGATATGAATTATATGGCAATAAAAAAAGAACAAATAAAAGCAGCAGCTCATGCCTTTAAATATGTAATGAGAGATTCCATTTACAGTTTACTCAGATTCCCCCAGTGGTAACATCCTATATGACTATATACTGTGTCACAACCAGGAAAATGACATTAGTATGATGCACAAAGCTTATCTAGAATTCACCAGTTGTACATGCCCTTGTGCATGTGTGTGCATGCAGTTCTCTGCAATTTTATCTCATGTGTAGATTCACGTAAATATCACCACAATCAAGATAAAAAACTGTTTCATTATCACAAGTGTCCTTTCTGCTACCTGTTTTACTCATTACCTCCCTCTCCCCCATCCCTAGCCCCTGCCAACCACTAATCTGTTCTCTATCTCAATAATTTTGTTATTCCTAATTTAAATTGCTACATAATACATAAATATAACCTTTTGAGTTGGCTTTTTTAACCCAGCATAATTCCATTAGGGTCTACCCAAGTTGTTACATGTATCAATAGTTCATTCTCTTTATTTATTTTTAATTTTTCTTTAGTAATGCAGCATTTTGTTTATTCTTTCCTTTAATAACTAATATTTAAGAACATTTACAATAGAACTTACTCTAGGAGAAATTCAACTTACTTTTTTTTAACATCTTGATACTGGGTATGAATAAAAGATAGTCAAAATAATTATGGTCAAAATTATTCTATCACAGATCACAAATAAATGCTTGGTGTTAGTACGTCTCCATACAATTCGGTTTTTGTTATAAAGTTATTTGGCTGCAAAAAAGAGTATTTGGTATATGTCACTAATAGCAATCTCTCTTAACGCTGGGATGGCCTCTTGGTATTGCTTCTGCTGTTGCTTTTCTGCACAATTATCTGTGCCCGTACAAAGGGAGTCGAGTGGAGAGGTACTCATCACGTAAATAAAAGTACACAGCTGATTACTGGAGAACGTAAGCAGGCAATGCAAATGCCCGATATTTCTGAGGCCAAAAGGTTAAGCCTAAGGAGTCTAGTCAAGATTCAGAAATAAAAGCCCACACAGGGGGCACCTGGGCGGCTCAGTCAGTTGACCATCTGCCTTCGGCTCGGGCCATGATCTCAAGGTCCTGGGATGGAGCCCTGCATTGGTCCCCCTGCTCAGCGGGAAGTCTGTTTCTCCCTCTCCTTCGCCTCCCTGCTCATGCTTTCCCGTTTGCTCTTTCCATTTCAAGTAAATCAATAAAACCTTAAAAAAAAAAAAAAGCGCCCATACAAGATACAGTATAGAGCCAAACTGGGAGCTCAAGAGCAAAGCTATAAATCACTCTTTCTGGAAATGGTGATAGTGAATTTTCCACCATTTTCCTTGTGGGTTTAGATAATCAGACGGTCTCAGCACTAAGCCCTCTGTTTAAGCCCTGCAGAGGGTGGAGGTAAAGGGGGAAAACTGAAAAGCCAAGGAGTGTGGGTGTCGCTAGCTCAGACACAGGTGTACCAGAACTCTCTCTGGGAGTGGGAGAGGGAACACATCTATTTCTTTTATTCTAAAATAAATTTTTAGGGGTGTATGAGTGGCTCAGTCAGTCAAGCTTCTGCCTTCGGCTCAGGTCATGACCCCAGTGTCCTGGGATGGAGGCCCACATCTCTCTCCTGCTTGGCAGGGAGCCTGCTTCTCCCTCTCTCTCTGCCTACTGTTCTCTCTGTGTGTGCTCTTTCTCTCTCTCTCTCTGTCAAATAAATAAATAAAATCTTTAAAAATGCATTTTTATTTTTAGAACAGTCTTAGATTTAGACTTATTATTTAGATAGTACAGAGTGTTCTTATACACTCCACACTCAGTTTCTCCTGCCATTAGCATCTCTCATTAGTATGGTACATTTGTCATGATTAATGGGCCAATCTTGATACATTCTTATTAACTAAAGTTCATACTTTAGATTGCCTCAGTTTTCCTCTATGTCATTTTTCTATATCTGGATGCTATCTAGGATACTCTATATGATGTTTTCCAGTTATGTCTCCTTAGGCTCCTTTTGGCTCTATTACTCAGACTTCCCGGTTTTGGGTTGTTTTGTTTTGTTTTTTTAAGATTATTTCTTTATTTTGAGAGAGAGAGAGAGGCACAAGCAGGGGAGAATCTGCTTCTCCCTCTCCCTCTGCTCCTCACCACTGCTCATGCTCACACACACTCTCTCTTTCTCAAATAAATAAATAAAATAAAATCTTTAAAAATATGTATACACAAAATAAAAATCTCAGCAAATTATTTTGTAGATATGACAAACTGTTTCTAGAGTTTATATGTAAAGGCAAAGGACCTAGAATAGCCAACACAATACTGAAGAAAAAATTGGAAAACTCACACTGCCCGATTTTAAGACTTACCACAAACCTTCAGTAATCAAGACAACATGGTATTGCTCAAAGAATAGACACATAGATACCTAAGTATTTCATTTATTTGGTGCTATTATAAACAGAATCGTTCTTTGAAATTTTAAATTCCAGTATGATTTAGTTCATTGCTGGTATATAGAAAAGCAACTGACTTTTTGATATTAATCTTGTGTCCTGTGACTTTGTATACTCATTAGTTTCAGAGGGGTTTGGGTTGGTTCTTTGGGATTTTCTTGTCATCTGTGAATAGTTTTATTTCTTCCCGTCTAATATATAGACCTTTTATTTCCTTCTCTTGTTTTAAAGCACCAGTAATGAATTTCAGTACAGTGTTGAATAGGAGGGGTGAGAGAGGACATCCTTGCCTTGTCCCCAGTCCTAGGAGGAAATTATCCAGTCTCTCACTATTAAGTATGATATTAGATGTAGGTCTTTTGCAGGTGCTCTTTGCCAGATTGGGGAAATCTCCCTCTATTCCTAGTTTCCTGAGTTTTTATCATGAATGACTAAATTTTATTATAGATTCACATGCAGTTTTAAGGAATACAGAGAGATCCATGTATTGTTTAGCCAGTCTACCCCAGTGCTAACAGTTTGCAAAACAATATTACAACCAGAATATTGACATTAATACATCCAGAACTCTTACTCAGATTTTTTTAAACTTTTACTCATTTGTTTGTGTGTTTATACAGTTTAAACTCATGAATAGGTTTATATATCCACTACCACAGTCAAGATACAAAAGAGTTAAAAAAAAAAAACCCACAAAGATCTCCTTTGTTTCCTTTTATAGTCATATCCATTTGCATCCAGCACCTCTTCCCTACATTCTTAATCACTGGCAAATACTAATCTGTTCTCCATTTCTAAAACTAGTTATTTTAAGAATGTTATATAAGTTTAATCATTCAGTATGTATCTTTTTGGACAGGCTTTTATTTGGACTTAGTATAATTTCCTTGAGAGATGCCTGAGTGGCTCAGCGCTTGAGCACCTGGCTTCGACTCACGGCTTGATCCTAGAGTTTGGGATCAAGTCCCACATCGGGCCCCTTTCAGGGAGCCTGCTTCTCCCTCTGCCTGTGTCTCTGCCTCTCTCTCTGTGTCTCTCACGAATAAATAAATAAAATCTTAAAAAAAAAAAAGAAACCCATCAGGTTGTTCTGTGTCTCAATAGTCTGTTCCTTTTCTATTGTTCCATAGTATTCCATGATGTAGAAGTACCTAAGTTTATTTAACCACTAACCTGGTTGAAGGACATTTGGGTTATTTTTGCTTTTTGGCTATTATGAATAAAACTGCTATAAGTATTCATTAATAAGTTTTTGTGTAAGGATAGGTTTTTATTACTCTAGGATAAATATTGAAGGAGTGCAATGGCTGGGTCATACGGTAAGTGCAAGTTTAGGTTTATAAGAAACTGCCAAACTGGTTTCCAAAATGGCTGTGCCATTTTACATTCTCACCAGTGATGTATAAGTGATTTAGTTTTCCCACATCCTTGCCAGCATTTGGTGTTATCACTAATTTTGTGTCAGCCATTCTGATAGATGTGTACATACTTTCTTTTGGAAAGCCATAAATATCTTAAAACAATTGAGCCAGTACCTACAGGCTAATGTTTCCTGTGTGCCCGGCTCCAGGTTAGGCTCTTTGAGTGTGGAGGAAACCTAGCTTATGTGCAAGGGACCGGAGAAGCTAGACTAGAGCATGAGATGATGCTGGTTTCTTCCCAGTCGTTCCGACAAGCCCTATGAGCTCACCAGAAATGATGTGTGTTGGATGATAAACCCTGAGTCCCTAACAGGAACCTGTGTCAGGCAAATCTCTATGGAGTTCAGAAGGGATAAAAAACAAACAAAAACAAAAACAAACAAACAGACAAAAACCCCAACAATTCTGTGGAAGGGTAAGGGAAGGAAATTACTGGATCTAGTCTGGATCCAGCAGAGGCTAAATGTCGGCTGTGTGAAACTCCAGGTAAAAGGAATGGCATTTACTCCCTGGGTCTCCAAAAAGAGGTTCAGATTCTGCTTTTGTTTTGCAAAGAAATAGGACAAAGCTAACAAAGGCCCACCTGTTGCAAAATGAAACTGATTTTCAACCTGAGAGAGTATCCTATCTTTTTCTAGTAGATTCTGTTAAAGAAGAGTCCTAGATTATCATCCAAGTTCTCATTTTCCTCAGCTTCTGTCTATTGTATTAAGCCTAGGGCATTAAGTTCCATTTACTGAGAGTTGTAAATATGCATCAAATCATGTTCAGTTCAGTAACTGTACGGTGATTGAATCTGTTATCTAAGGAGTAGAGGGCCTTGATATATCAAAAATATTTGGCTTTTTATTTTTTTAAAAGATTATTTATTTATTTATTTATTTATTCATGAGAGACAGAGAGAGAGAGAGAGAGAGAGAGAGGCAGAGACAGGAGCAGACTCCATGCAGGGAGCCCGACGTGGGACTCCATCCCAGTCTCCAAGATCACGCCCTGGGCTGAAGGCAAGCGCTAAACCGCTGAGCCACCCAGGCTGTCCCATATTTAGCTTTTTAAGAAAGATTTTATTTGTTTATTTTATTTTATTTTATTTATTTATTTTTTAAAATATTTTATTTATTTATTTAGGATAGTCACAGAGAGAGAGAGAGAGAGAGGCAGAGACACAGGCAGAGGGAGAAGCAGGCTCGATGCCCCGGGAGCCCGACGTGGGATTCGATCCTGGGTCTCCAGGATCGCGCCCTGGGCCAAAGGCAGGCGCCAAACCGCTGCGCCACCCAGGGATCCCTTATTTGTTTATTTTAGAGAGAGCAAGCACAAGCAGGGGGGGGGGGCAGACGGAGAGGGAGAAGCAGACTCCTACCACTGAGCAGGGAGCCAGATGCAGGCCTCCATTCCAGAGATCATGACCTGAGCCAAAGACACCCAGTCAACTGAGCCACCCAGGCACCCCCAAAATATTTAACTTTAAAAAAAAGTAATTCCTTGGGGGCACCTGTGAGGCTCAGTCAGTTAAGCATGTGACTCTTGATTTCAGCTCAGGTGTGAGATGGAGCCCCACATGGGGTTCCATGCTGGGCATGGAGCCTACTTAAGATTCTCTCCCTCTCTCTGCCCCTCTTCACTCTCTCTGTTTCCACTTCTCTAAAAAAAAAAAAAATGCTTTAGATAAAGGTCAATTTTGTCTGAAATGACGCAGAACCCTATGCTCAGGATCTCAGAGAGGCATAATGCTATCGGGACATTCTGTCCTTCCTGGCATACCTTTCTCCACCCCTGCCCTTCCTGACCTTCACCACAGGGGACATCTATTGTCTATACTCTGCTCTGATTTTGCTAAAAAATATTTATTTATACCCCACCCTATTCCAAAAAAGCTTTTAAGAAATTTAAAAATTAAAATATTTTCCTACATAGAACAACAAAAAGGACCAACAGAACCAAAACTAGTTAGTTGCAAAGGAGCAGAAACAATAGATATGGCCAAATTCGTATTTATCATCCACAACAATTATATTTTGCTTTCAAGAATGCTCTTAGCCTCTAATGCTCAGATGCAATGATACTCTTAGAAAGCCGTCATTTGAATTTCCCATATGATGTCTTCAAATTTTTAGGTTCAGTTTATATGCCCATATTTTCCATTTCACTACTTCGTTCTTCAATTACTGAGCTTTTAGTGGCTTATCCACTTAAATAAACATCTTAAGGAAGATTTTCCAGTAGTCTATGACTCCAGCTGATGATGGCTCTTAATCCTTCTAGAACACTGAACAGATGGTCCCTTTGTTGCTCCCACAGACAAGCATTATTCATCTCAAAAGCTTTCTGATGATAACTTGCAAAGATGTGATGAAACCAGCTTCTCAGAGAGAAAAATCAACTGATAAATAATTATACATTGAGATACTCCTGTTAATGTATGCTACCTGAGGTTAGGGACCTTGTCTCTTGTCCACGAATGTGCCTCATACAATGCCTGGAACATAATACAAGTTCAAATATTTACTAAAAATTACTGAGTGCCCTATTTGCACAGGAGACTCTTCTTAGACATTCTAGGAATATCCAGAAATAATAGATTCCAGAGTTCATGACCAGCCCCCTTCACATACACACCAAGGTCCTATCACGGCACATATATCTATTTAATGGTGGGTAAAGCTTTAACTTTCTCAGCAAAGGCCTTTCAGAAGATCTAAGATTCCCTTTGTGGTTCCCATCTTCTCTGGAGATAATAGCATCCCTGCACAGGCCCATCATGTGAAACTGGGAGAGCCACATCCCCTGAAAAGCCTTGGCTAGTTGCACGTGGGGATAGTCTAGCATGCAGTCACCTGCTCAACCACTCAGCCTCTGGGAATGGCCACCAGGCCCCCATTTCATGAGGGAAACACAGCAGCAAGATGATATGTTTGAAATGACCTCTTGGATTCTTTAAGCTTGTGGTTGTGGCTGATCCCAGTGCCATGACAGGGCTGCCTCAAACTGGGACCAGATCTCCCAAGCTACTGACTTTACTGCCGCCCCTTCCACCCCTCACTCCCCGGGCCATGTTAATGCTGCCACCTGACTTCCCAGCTGCAGCCTTATCATTTTTTCCTAATACTTAAGTGCCCATTAGTTTATAGTGCTGCTCAGATGCTGTAGCACTTTATGTCTGGCTCCTGCCCTATTAGGCAACAGGCAAATGTTTATGGTGGGAGAACCAACTGAAAGACTAATAAATAAACCATATGAGATACACAAACTCTATGCTCCAAAACCCTAATTGGAGAGTAAAATTCCCAGACTATTTTGACTAGACTATAATATTATTTCTCTTTTTGATAAATACACTAAGAGTACAGCAAGTTTCCCAATCTTGGTACTGTTAGCATTTTAGTCAAGATAAAGTTGTGTTTTTTAAGATTTTATTTTTAAGCAATCTATACATCTAACATGAGGCTTGAGCTCACAACCCCAAGAACAAGAGTTGCACACTCTACAGACTGAGCCCGCCAGACGTCCCCAGATAAGTTTTTGTTGGGAGTGCTGCTCTGTGCACTGTAGGATGTCTATCCTGGGCCTGTACTCACTAGATGACTTGGTGGCCCTAGTGTCTCCAAACATTGCCAAATGCCCCAAATGAGAACTCTTTTTTTTTTTTTTTGAGAACTACTCTTAAAGTAAGTAAGCAACTTAATCTGAAATCAAATGCTACAAAAAAAGAGTGAATACACCAATCCAGAGCTAATGATGAAATTTGATCTTAAAAATAGGCACAATTTCAGTAATCAGTGAATCTTGCAACTTTTCTGTAACTTTACATTTTTTTTTCAAATAAAACTTTTTTTTTTAATACTGCAAAAGAGATAGCTTGGGCTCAAGCTTGCTTCTGCTTTTTACAAAGATATATTGAGATATAATTCACCTACTATACTATTGACCCATTTGAAGTGTAAAAGTGAACGTTCGTTCACAGGTTTGTGCAACCATCACCATAGTTAATTTTAGACATTTCCATTCTCTCCCCAAGAAATCCTCCCCCGATTAGCAGTCACAACAGACTGCCCATAAGCAACCACTAATCTACTTTGTCTATAAATTTGCCTGTTCTGGACATTTCATATAAACATAATTGTAAATGTAATAAATTTAAATGTATGATGTGGTCCTTTATGACTGGCTCCTTGTACTTAATATTTTTTCAAGGTTCATTCATGCTGTGGCACGTATCAATCACTCCTTTTTATTGTTGAAAAATAGTTTTTGGGGATCCCTGGGTGGCGCAGCAGTTTGGCGCCTGCCTTTGGCCCAGGGCGCGATCCTGGAGACCCGGGATCGAATCCCACATCGGGCTCCCAGTGCATGGAGCCTGCTTCTCCCTCTGCCTGTGTCTCTGCCTCTCTCTCTCTCACTGTGTGCCTATCATAAATAAATAAAAAAAAAATTAAAAAAAAGAAAAATAGTTTTTGGTGAATGCATATTTTTAATTTCTCTTGTCTATAGTCCTAGGAATAGAGTTACTGGGCCACATGATAACTCTAAGTTTATGATTTTGAAGAACTGCTGAGCTGTTTTCAAAAGTGACTGTACCATTTTACATTCCCACCAATGTATAAAGTTCCAGTTTCTCTGCATCCTCCCCAACATTTGTTATTGTCTGGCTTTGGTTATGGCTATCCTATCTCACTGTGGTTTTGAGTTGCATTTCCTTAATGACTCATGATGTTGAGCATCTTTTCATGTACTTACTAGCTATCTGTTTATCTTCTTTGGACAAATGTCTATTCAAATCTTTTCTAATTTTTAAGAAATTAAGCTTTTTGTGTTGAAGTAATTGTAGATTTGCATATAGCTGTAAGAATTAGAGAGATCCTATATATCCTTTACTCAGTTTTCCCCATGTAACATCTTGCAAAACTGTACTATATTGTCACAATGAAGATATTGACATTGACACAGTCAAGATACAGAACATTTCCGTTACTTCTATGATCCTTCATGTCCCCTTTCATAGCCACACCCTCCTGCCCCTACCCCTCCATACCCCTGGCAACCACTAATCTGTCCTTCACTTCTGTAATTTGGTCATTTCGAGAACGTTATATAAATGAAACAATACAGTATATAACCTTTTGGGATTGTTTTTTTTTTTTTTTTTCTCCACTCAGTATAATTCTCTGGAGATTCATCCAGATTGTTGCATAATCAATAGTTTGTTTCATTTTATTGCTAAGGAATGTTCCCTTGTATGGATGTACCAGTTTGCTTAACCATTCACCTGTTGAAGGACATTTGGGTTGTTTCCAGTTTTGAGCTATTACAAATGAAGCTGCTATAAACATATGTGTACAGGTTTTGGTTTGAACATATGTCTTCATTTCTCTGGGATAAATGCCCAGGATTGCAATTGCTGGGTTGTTTGGTAGTTGTATGTTTAGGTTTTTAAGAAACTGCCAAACCGATTCCCAGATTGTCTGTATCATTTTACATTCCTTCCAGCAATGTATGAATGATCCAGTTTCTATGAGTGAAGACCAAGTGGGGGAAGGGAGGCCCGGTCCTCTTATCTGTGCTTGCCTGCTATGGAGCTTTTGCAACAAGGAGATGTAGGAGGGGTGAGAAAACTGGCAGCCTGACCCTCCTGGGATTAAACTGTGATCCCAGACTGAGAGATTCTGGGGAGAAGCCTCTGCCTTCTTGGCTGTACTTGTATGCAGCATAATGCCGGAGGTAGAACTTCTAGAACCCAAAGCTAGGAGAAGGAGTAAAGGAGCTTGTCCATGTCTCAAGTGCCATAGGCTTTTTCTGTTCTTACTGAGAATTAGTAGATTTTCTTGGATGAATGTTTCTTCATTTATAGTATGCCCTTAGGACAATTTCCAGAGACTTTAATTTTTACCAAGTTGTTTGCTGGGGAGAGGTCTGCTGAGCTCCTTACTTATTCTTACTCTTTCCATCCTGGAAGTCCCAACCCCTCAAGCTTGATTCTTGATACGATCAAGAATCTGATAGAGGGGAAAATCCCCCAGCTTGCCAAAGAATTCTCAGCTTCTCCAACAATAGATCATCCCAGATCCCCAGTGGCCGTGGCCAAGACCAACACTGGAAGTGCTATTGTCTCCCTACTGTCTCAACCTGGTAGGCAACCTGGTAGGCTGGCTGAGGTGCACTGTCCAGACCACTGGGGGTTGGTCTGCCTTGACCAGGAAAATAGATCTTTTTATTTTCCTAAGAGAGATTGGATGTGTTAGGTGATATAAAGTAGATTCATGATAGAAGACTGAAACCAGTACTTGAATTTTAAACCAAAAATACTACCAATTCCAGAAGCCTATTGGCTTGATGAACTCAGCTGAGCACCTTATTAAGCTGGGCACTAACAGGATAAAGAAGTAAGGCAGGGACAAGCTTTTCTGTTTGTTTAAATGGATAATACAATAACATGGTTCACAGACTTGTATATAGTAGGAAGCCCCTCTGCCATTCCTGTCCCTCTACCACCCAGTTTTCTGCTCCAAACAGGTGGACATTTCATAAAAGCAATGACAGACATAAATCTTACTTTCCTTAGAAAGGCTTGGGTTTGTTTTTGTTTTTGTTTTTTGTTTAAAAGATTTTATTTATTCATAAGAGACACAGAGAGAGAGGCAGAGACACAGGCAGAGGGAGAAGCAGGCTCCATGCAGGGAGCCAGAGGTGGGACTCAAACCCAGGACCTGAGGATCATGTCCTGAGCCAAAGGTAGATACTCAGTCACTGAGCTACCCAGGTGTCCCAGAAGGTCTTAGGTCTGAATCCTTTTTTTTTTTTTTTTTGGTGGGGGGGAAGGGTCAGAATCCTAATTTTCTCCCTCTCAAAACTGGCTGTGTAATCAGGGATAAGTCACCTTACCTCTCTGAGCCTCAGATTCTTTGCCTGAAAAATGAGAATAATGGTATCTATTTCACAAGGTTAGGGGGAGCATTAAGGATGTGTCTAATGGTGCTTCCTAAAAGTGCTTTACCAATGGCAGCTGTTCAAATGGGAGCAGTATCCATGTACCAATAGTGAGGTAGAGACTGGCTGTACTCAGAGGTGCTGTGGGATCAGGAATTGGCAGTGCTCGGGAAGTACCTGAAGCTGACTAAAGAAGAGAGAACACGGGCCACAGGGAAACTCCAATATGGCTAAAGTAGGCATGAGATAGAACGTGACTAATTTGCGAAGCAGAAACTTTGGGAAGCCAGTGACACGCAAAACCACTAGGAGGTGATCGGAGAACCTTTCCATCTGTCTATCACCCATGTACTGAAGGCAGCCAGCAGGCTTCAAGGTGAGCTGTGGCCTTGATAAAGAGAGGCACCTTCTCCTGGGAAGAGGCCTACCTTTGGACTACTTTAGAGACAGTGTTGGGGTTAACTCAAAATAGTTTTAGGTAGGTTGATGTCTTCCAAAGACCATCGAGAATCGAATTTATTACAGGCCAACCCAGGACTTCTGATGTAGGCTCAGGCCAGAAATCAGAAAATTAGGACCCAGACTAAGTTAACCTTCCATCTATTTCCAAATTTTTCTTTTTGACAGAATAAGTGCAGCAGCAGGGAAAACAAGAGAAATCAGAGGATCATGACATAGAATCCAAAAAATGTCTTAGGTCTTTCTCTACCTGGGTTACTACATTGGAAACACCTGACAGGGACTCTGTCCTAGATTTTTATTATCCTGTGGAACCAACTCCAAAGGATTATAGAGGTGGTGACCTGAGGAAGAGGCCAACAGCCTGTGAATAAGACACAATAGATTTCTCTCTAGAAGAGATGTGTACAGCAGATATGTACAGCAGGAAGATAAGTGGGAAGCAGGTGTAGAGAAAGCTGGCTCAGAGGTTGGAATTCCCATTGCTCATCCTCTTTTTTGGAGGACTTCTGCATACAACAAGATGAATAGTTACTAGTTGCTATTGAGGGCTACTTCTCAGGTCACAGATTCTGCAGCTTCAACAAGTTTCTCACCAGGTCTGGCTGAGGCAGAGAAGCCTAGCAATTGCCTGAGGTTGGATAATGGCTGAGGGAGCACCAATCAGACCCCAGAGACCAACAGAGTTGACCATCCCTTGGCAATCTCAGAGTTTATTTAAAAAAATTTTTTTTAAAATTTACTTATTCATGAGAGACACAGAAAGAGAGAGGCAGAGACAGAGGCAGAGGGAGAAGCAGGCTCCTCAGAGGGAGCCCAACGCAGGACTCAATCCCGGATCCCAGATCAGGCCCTGAGCCCAAGGCAGCCGCTCAAGCGTCCCTCAGAGTTTACTTTTAATGAGAACTGAGTATTTATTTTACAGCCCAAATGAACCTTAGTTGCTGAGGCTGACTAGTCCGGGTCATTACCACTCTAGCCTCAGGGATATTTCCAGGGACAGGTCCAGAGCTCCCTGTCATGAATTCTAATATGTTCTGGAAGCATTTCACCCTCTCTTTCTAACTCTCAGAATTGATGAAATAAGAAACTGAAGAAGAGGGGCACCTGGGTGGTACAGTCAGTCAAGCATTGGACTCTTGGTTTCACCTCAGGTCATGATCTCAGGGTCATGAGATTGAGCCCTTTAGGGCTCCATGCTCAGCAAGGAGTCTGCTTAAGACTCCCTCTCCCTCTGTCCCTCCCCACCACACTCCTGCTCTCTCTCTCTCTCAAATAAACCTTAAAAAAAAAAAAAAAAGAAGTTGAAGAAGAAACAGAGGATTTGAAAGGGAGGGATGCATCTATGGAGGACAGAAGGGTGAAAAGGAGCAAACTTTGAGAGTAAAAAAAGAACTTTATCTTTTTGTTACTGTTTGCCTTTTAATAACTATTTGCTTTTTAAAAAAGCTGTCTCTGCCTTCTCTTTTCTTCCAACTTTTTATTATAAAAAGTTTCATTTCTTCAGCAGCCAAAAAAAAAAAAAAAAAGGAAAGAAAAATTCCAAACCCACAGAAAAGTTGAAAACAAGTACAATGACAATGAAAAGAATCCATAAAAACAAACTGGACTTCATCAAAATTAAAAACTTCTGCTCCTTAAAAGACACTGCTAAGAAAAAGACAAAAGCCACAAACTGAGAGAAAATACTTTCATCTGATAGAGGACTTGCATCCAGAATGTATAAAGAACTCACACAACTCAGTAAGACGACAAATACCCTAATAAAAATGGGCAAAAGATTTGAACAGACGCTTTTTCAAAGAATGTATACAAATGGCAAATGAGCATGCGAAAAGATGCTGAACATCTTAAGTCATTAGGGAAATGCAAATTAAAACACAATATGAGATACCATGTTACATGCATGGAAATGGCTAAAATCAGAAAAACCAACAACACCAAGTGTTGTTGAAAATGTGGAGAACAGAAACTCTCATAGGTTGCTGATGGGAATGGAAAATAATACCCACATTTTGGAAAAGTTTGGCAGTCTCTTACAGAAGAATTAAACATCCCACTCCTCGATATTTACCCAAGAGAAGTGAAAATTTGTGTTCCCACAAAAATCCACATGCAAATATTTATAGTGGCTTTATTCATAATTGTCTAAAACTTTAAACAACCAAATGTCCTTCAGTGGATAAAGAGATAAGCATTGTTGTACATCCATACAATGGGATACTACATAGCAATAAAATGGTACAAATCACTAAAAACATGGGAAGGCATGGGAAAACATGGATGGATCGCAAACATATTATGCTAGGTATCATGGGCTCCATCATGTCTCCCTACCAAAAAATATTAAGTCCTAACCCCTAAACACTTCGAACTGTGAACTTATTTTTTTTAAAGATTTATTTATTTTTTTATTTATGAGAGAGAGAGGGAGAGAGAGAGAGAGAGAGAGAGAGAGGCAGAGACACAGGCAGAGGGAGAAGCAGGCTCCATGCCGGGAGCCCAATGTGGGACTCGATCCCAGGACCCCAGG
Source organism: Canis aureus (assembly GCF_053574225.1). Classification (NCBI taxonomy): domain Eukaryota; kingdom Metazoa; phylum Chordata; class Mammalia; order Carnivora; family Canidae; genus Canis; species Canis aureus. Next base: position 65,002,053 of record NC_135621.1, on the reverse strand, counting down.
ATCGCGCCCTGGGCCAAAGGCAGGCACCAAACCGCTGAGCCACCCAGGGATCCCCTCGTGAACTTATTTAGAAACAGGGTCATTACAAATAATTAATTAAGACTAGAATAGAGTGTGGGACGCCTGGGTGGCTCAGCAGTTGAGCGTCTGTCTTTGGCTCAAGGCGTGATCACAGGGTCCTGGGATCGAGTCCCACATAGGGCTCCCTGCATGGAGTCTACCTCTCCTCCCTCTGCCTGTGTCTCTGCCTCTCTCTCTGTGTGTCTCTTGTGAATAAATAAATAAAATCTTAAAAAAAAAAGAGACTAGAATAGAGTGAATCCTTGCTCCAACTGACTGGTGTCCTTATAAGAGAAACACGGGGAGAAACCATGCGATGACAGAGGCAACACCCAGAGAGAACGCCATGGGATGACAAAGGGGAAACTGGAGTCATTGCAAGACGTGCAATGCCGAGAATAGCTGATGATGCCAGAAGCTAAGAGAAAGGTATGCAGATTCCTCTTCAAAGGTATCCAGAGAGCATGGCCCTTCTGACACCTTGAATTTGGACTTCTGGCATCCAGAACTAGGAGATAATAAATGTCCATTGTTTTAAGGCACCTACTTTCTGGTACTTTATGACAGCAAAACCAGGAAACTATTGCTCTAAGTTAAAGAAGCAGACTCGAAGGTATTCATATGACATTCTAGAAAAGGCAAAACTACAAAGATGCAGACTGGATCAGGGGTGCCGAGGGTCGGGGCTAGGATGACGGGATGAGCATAAGCAAGTAAGAGAGAATTTTGAGGGTGATAGAAATATTCTAGATCTGGAATGTGATGGTAGTTACAGGATTGCACGTATTTGTCAAAATTCATAAAACTTTAGAGTATATACATTTTAAAATGTTCAAGTTTACTCTACATAAGTCACACCTCAATAAATCTGCCTCCCATTCATAAACCATAAATAAAACAAAACAAAAAAACTATCATACAGTGGCCATCTGTATACCTTCCACCCAGATTCAATGGTTGTTAATATTTGACCATATTTGCTTTATCTATATATGTATTGCATTTTTGCTGAATCCTTTAAAAATAAGTTGCAGATATCATGACACTTCATCCCTAAAAATTTAATCATACATCTTTTAAGAATAACAACATTTTTCTACATAGGGTATGTAAGAAAAGTAATAATTCCAAATTATCATCTAACACACAGTCGATATTCCAGCTTCTCCAGTTGAATCAAAATATCTTTTGCAATTGCCTTTTTCTAACCAGGATCCAATCAAGGATCATAATACATTTGGATGTTATATCTCTTCAATCCCTTACTCTTAATCAAAAATAATCTTCCCGTCTTTTTCTTTTCTTTGTCTGACTGCTTCCTCACAGTGTTGCCAAATTTTCTTCTCTTTATTTCCTATAAACTAGAAGTTAGTGCTGGTGGCTTGATTAGATTCAGGTTAAACACTTTTGGCAAGATTAGGGCTCAAATGTGTGTCACTTCTAATAGTAATTATGATTTTTTTTAAAGTAATTTTTTCCTTAAACCACACAACTAACAAGTAGCAGAGTCAGAACTCAAAATTGCTGGCTTCAAAGCACCTGTATTTGACCATCACATAACAATGCCCCTAGGAATAATGATAATTGTGCCCACCAAGGTGAAGATAAGGGAAAGGGGTTTTTTGTAAAGTAATTCAAAAAGGGACAGAGAGATACGCTTTTAGCACAACAAGGACATGGGAGTGATGCTAGCAGGTGATTAATTGGCCCAGTATGAATGATCTGGTTATTTTTAGATGCTTGAATAGGAGGCAAGACCAAAGTGGCCAGAAATTTCCACCCCCTCCCCTCCTTACCCTCCATCAGGAACAAAAAATGACTATGCTTTTAAGAAATAAAAAGCACTTAGCATCTGTTGGGGGAAGGAATAGAGAAAAGGACTATGGGGAAGAGGAATATGAGAGAGGAGGCAAGAAGAGGATGTTGAGAGGAAGTCTGCTAACCAGAGTTTGGCTCTATAGGTGCCACAGACAATAAGTCCCCTTACTCATGGTTGTACAGCTTATGGAAGTTACTCAAATCTCTGTCACTCCATGCACTCTAGTTTGGTTAGAACATGATACATGAGGGCAACCCTGGTGGCGCAGCGGTTTAGCGCCGCCTGCAGCCGGGGGTGTGATCCTGAAGACCCAGGATAGTGTCCCACATCGGGTTCCCTGCATGGGGCCTGCTTCTCCCTCTGCCTGTGTCTCTGCCTCCCTCTCTCTCTCTCTCTCTCTCTCTCTGTCTCTATGAATAAAGAGAAAAAAAAAAAGAATATGATACATGAGCCTGAACAAAAAGATGCTCTCACCACGCTCCATGATTCTGTGTATTCTTCAACAGCCAACTGGAAGATAATTTATTAAGAACTGTTCTGTGATGGGCTTCCAATAACTTCTAGTATTGTCAGGCACTGTGCTAAGTGCTTTAGATATATTCATTATCTCTAACCCTCCGAACAGCCCACAGGAAGAGGTCACTGAGACTTAGCTGCTCACCTAAGGTCATAAAGCTACCAGGCCAGAAAATTTTTAGTTGTGCCTCTCTGACCTGGATGCAGCTAAACTAGCCTAGGACAGTGATCTCAAACTATCTGGGAAGGACCCATTTTCTATTTATTTTTATTTTTAAAAGATTTTATTTATTTATTCATGAGACACACACACACACACACACACAGAGGCAGAGACACGGGCAGAGGGAGAAGCAGGTTCCATGCAGGGAGCCCAATGTGGGCCTCGATCCCAGGACCCCAGGATCACCCGTAAGCTGGAGGCAGATGCCCAACTGCTGAGCCATTCAGGCATCCCGAAGGACCAATTTTTAAATTTCAATCTATCACAGCTTGATAATTTGGGAAGATACATAATCTTTTAAAATATGAGAAAAGAGGGATCCCTGGGTGGCTCAGCGGTTTGGAGCCTGCCTTCGGTCCAGGGTATGATCCTGGAAACCCGGGATCGAGTCCCACATTGGGCTCCCTGCATGGAACCTGCTTCTCCCTCTGCCTGTGTCTCTGCCTCTCTGTGTCTCTCATGAATAAATAAATAAAATCTTAAAAAAATTAAAAAAAAGAAATAAATAAAATATGAGAAAAGATATGCACAATACAAGGCCAAACTTAAAAATCAACAGACATACTCTGTGAAATTGCTATAAATTTTTCTAAACACTTAGTCTTCAGAGTGAATCTCATCACGGAACGGCACTAGTATAGAGTAGTAGTCCTGGTCATGAGGGCACATCAGAATCATTCCTGAACTTTTGCCAAATACATGTGCCACCCAGACTCTGATTCAGCAGGTTTGACATGTTTAATAGACACTTCCCAGGGGATTTTGATGTCCATCCCCCACTAAGAACCACTGCTATTCTGATATGTTGCCAAAGCTACTGTTGACAGCTTGGTACAAATTCAAAGAATCAAGATCCTCTTTCAGAATTCATTAAAACCAGTACTGGGCATTGTGGTGGGGAAAAGGGATGGGTGAGAATGCTAGGGAACTGAGAAATTCAAGAGTTGTCCTCCCTAACAACTGCATTATCACCTAATACTATTTCAATATCCTTTCAACCTAAAACTTTTGATGTCTGGTTCAAGTATGAAAACACACTGAGCAGCAAATTAGATGCAGTCAAAACTGCATTTTGCAGATAACCATTCCCATCTAAGGTAACACCTCCATTTGGTGTCCTCCTACTTACACAGCCCTGCCTTTGTAAGAACAGGCCATCTCCCACATCCTGCGTTTGAAGGATTCTGGGAACTGTCTGCCCCAGAGAAAAGCTGTGAGTCCTTAATTTATCCTAGAGCACAGCCAGCTGATGGCACAGCCAGCGGGGAGAAACAGCCTGGGAGACTCAAGCACTCCACCTTTTCAGTTCAGGGTCAACAGTGAAAAGTAGATGAGGGATGAGGCCTCACAGGAAGCTCACAAGAGACTTCAGTGAGAATATGAAGCGCGAGTGTGTGTGTTCCCCCAAGAAAGAACTCCTGTGACCTACATGACCCCAAGAAAAGAGGATTGATCAGATGCTTGTGGAAGAAAAAACAAACAAACAAAAAAAAACAAGTAGGATGACGGAACCAAAATACAATTTTGTTTTCACAGTAATTACTTTGTATTAGTATTACTGGCATGCATGGTGTGTTCAATTGACCCGACCACAATGTTAAGCAGGTACACACAGAATTTGATTTACACAATATGTACTCTTCTCTCTCAGTTCCAGTCTTTGATGGGCATGTTCATATAGCAGGTGCCCAATAAAATTTAGAAATAGTCCTCCAATTTCATTCTCTAGAATAGATTGAAAACTCCTTGATGGATAATATGTTTCCAGATGATATCAATGGTTGCTATAAACCAATAAGATAAAGATAACTCAAAAGAAAAACAGGCAAAGGATATGGACCATTTCCCAGAAGAAGAAATAAAAAGCAGCAAAGAAAAGATGCTCAACCTCGCTGACGACTGAGAAAATGCAAGGCAAAATAAAATATTGTTTTGGACTCATTATACTGGCAAAAAGTGTGTTAATATTGTGATACTTTCATATACCACTTGTGAAAGTATAAGTTGGTTGGGCTACTGTAGAGGGCTATTTGCCAATATCTCTTTGCATCCTGAGTTTGAGGGACTGGAACTGTTAGACTCAGTTCATACCAGCTTGCAGGAACTGATTGTACATCTCTCTTCCAATTTCACGTTTACTAATGTCACATAATAGTTTGAAATCAGCCATGGCAGGGAGAACTTACACAATGGAAGTGGACAAATGCTACAACTCAGCCCTTATCTTACTTTTTAGAAGACTAGTTGCTAAACATTTATCACATTCTGCAGTATGTCTATTTACCAGTGTCTAGAATCTAAAAAAGCATGTAACCTATGATACAGCAATTCTTGGTGGTTTTTTTTTTTTTAAGATTTTATTTATTTATCCATGAGGGACAGAGAGAGAGAAAGAGAGAGAGAGAGAGAGAGAGAGAGAGAGGCAGAGACACAGGCAGAGGGAGAAGCAGGCTCCATGCAGGGAGCCCGACGTGGGACTCGATCCCGGGTCTCCAGGATCAGGCCCTGGGCTGAAGGCGGCGCTAAACCACTGAGCCACCCGGGGTGCCCCCTGGTGGATTTTAAGTGGGCTCCATATGGAGCCCAATATAGGATTTGAACTCATGACCCTGAGATCAAGACCTGAGCTGAAATCAAGAGTTGGTCACTTAACCAATTGAGTCATACCAGTGCCCCAGTAATTCCTGTTTTGTAAGTTATCTTTACACATGTATACAGAAAGGCATGTGCAAAGCTTTTCACCGCAGCACTTGGGCTTCAAAGGCTGGAAGGTTCTGGTGAGACTTAACACAATTTTTTTTGGAATGTCCCAGTGCCCAAAGTCAGTGCTTCCTGGACTTAGTCTCAAGGGGTTGGTAGGAGAGAGTGCTGGTGGCTGACTCTAGTAAAGCTCTATTCTGATCAGATAAGGGAAATTCAGATGAGATTTCTTTCAGCATCTTCAATAGCTAAGATGTTTCCACTCTGAAGTATTCTCTATACCAGTTTTGTAGGTTGGTGGTCTCTGCAGTACTCATTGTAAGCCTCAAGATGTGTTGTTGAGGGTAAAAGCAATTTGCAGGACATGAATAAATACAGTATGACTGCACTTATGTCAGATAAATGTATAAAAACAGTACTGTAAATATGGGCATATAATGTAAGTAGGTAAAAATCATTAGAAAACTGGAAGGATTTACACTCAAAGTGACCACAGAGGTTACTGCTGGGGAAGGGTAGGAAACCAAGAGAGATGGTACTGGTCTTAGGGGACTTTAGCCTTAATTTATAAGGATTAAATACTTTTGGAGGATCCCCGGTTGGCTCAGTGGTTTAGCGCCTGCCTTCAGCAGAGCATGATCCTGGAGTCCTAGGATGGAGTCCCACATCAGACTCCCTGCATGGAGCCGGCTTCTCCCTCTGCCTGTGTCTCTGCCTCTCTCTCTCTCTGTCTCTCATGAATAAATAAATAAAATCTTAAAAAAAAAAAAGGATTAAATGCTTTTCAAGGTCAATGTATCCATGTGTTGTTTGCATAAAGTTAAAACTAAAACAAAACCACAGTCCATAAGCTGCCAACCAAGTCCAAGATAGGGTTCTGAGCTCCTAGAATGGGAGGCATGCTCTTACTCCGGGAATTCAATTTCTCCTTAGTGGCCCAGGCCTCTTGGGCAGCCCTACACTTCTCCCCTCAGGGCATTCTGATTACATTGTGGGATATCAGGTCTGATTAAGACCCCTAATGGTCTCTGAAAAGCACTGAGAAGATTGTGATTCTCCTTTCCGCATTTATAATTCAAAATAAAAATACTATGAAAATAAAGAAATCCTATAGAGTACTGATTTTTCCTATGACTACGGTGATGCTTTAGCTAGTTGAAAAATCTTGAATCTCTCAAAAAACTTTGGCTTACCTGGGAGCATGTGTTTAATTCTGACCAGCTGGGTGATTTAGCACTTGGCAATAAAAGGGTGAGAAATGGAATAAATCACCAGCAGCAATCTTCGGTCCTTCTCTAAGAAAAGATTCAAAAAAAAAAAAAAAAAAAAAAAAAAGAAGGAAAGGAAGGACACAAGTTTAATCACTACGTGTCTCCAGAAACCAGCTCCTTAACAAACCATGCGTGCAGTTTGATTGATGAGACTTCCAGGTGCAAAACTAGGTGTGATATTTGATCTACCAAGAATGCGCCCGCTGTGATGCAGTGATGCACTACAACCACGTCCGTCCTGGGGCTCCCACAAGGCAACAGGGACTTGCTGGGTCTTGCCCCTCCAGCATCAGTTCCCAGCTGCTTGCCCATAGGGGCTGCAAGTTGATTCTCCCGGGATCAGATCCCTAGCAAAGAGATTTCTCCAGCTCTTCAGGGACCTTCAGAATCAAATTCCCTTAGCTTTTTATTCAACTGTTCCCTGTGTGTACAGGGAGAGGCAAGGGGACTATTTGTTAAAGTTTCACATTATTCTTCTCCATTTACTAAAATTATAGGCATAAGCCCTGATGAAGAGAAGGATCAGCTTTTCCACCTGTCTGAGCAATTGGATGGAACGAACTGGGTGGGTCTGATAGCTTTCACACTGAGATGCTCCTGGATGCAGATTATCTGGTTAGTTGGTTATTATTATTTACCTACTTACTGTTTATTATTTACTTTATGGATTTATTTACCTCCTGATACTGGGGGAAGAGATTTTTCTCTAAATTCTCTATAGGCCCTATTCAAAGTGGTGGTACACTAACTGGCAAGTGGCTATTTCTATACTTCAATGGATCATACAGAAACATGTGAAGTGATTTGCTTTCTTTCAGCTCAGAGGGGATCTGAAGACAGGCTCCTTCTGGGTGTATGAGGTCCAAAGCCAGGTGGTCCTCTGTGCCCAGAGGGTTTGGCACCTTACCTTATCTATCCTCTGGCCTGGCCAACCAATCCAAGTTAGGCTGGGGCTCCAGGGAAGAACAAAATATTATGTGGCCCCTCTGCCTCCTTGTGCCATTCTTTGGCTAATGCAGGCTAACGGCAAATATAAACTCCTTTTGGCAAAGTTCACTTTTGTATTGACAACCTTCACTCCCTTTAAGTCTTCTACAACTGAACTCTACTTTGAGGGACAGACCATATGGGGATTTTTTCAAGAACCCTCATTCCTTCCTGTAAACTGATTGGGGGACATGAACATGTGGGCTAACAAAGGTTCTTTTATGTTGTAGGGGAGCAAAATTTGCAACCTCCAAAATATGTCTCTCTGGCCCGTGGATTATTTTAGGCTGATTATTTTTAAGAAACAGAAGACTCAGGAAGAACCTCTGACCTTCCCTCTGTCTAAAACAATTTAGATTGAGGACCTTCCTCTAGGAAGAGTTATCCCCCTCTGTACCCACAGCCTAAAATGAACTAGGGGTGGTGGTCGGGGAGGAACTTGGCTGTCTGTTTGTTACAATTCCTGTGTCCTGTTTCTGTGCGGTGCTGCTGCAAGCATTTGTTTACCAAACGTATTTATTCTTTTTCATTTCTTACGAATTGTCTTCCTTCTCTTTGAGGTCCCAGCCCCTACGCCTTTCTCCTTAGCTCTAGGTGCCATATAAACCCCAATTGCCTGACTGCCAGTGAGCACCATATTCCTGTGGAGCCCCTGTATATAAGGAATTAAATTTTCTTTTCTCCCGTTAATCTGTCTCAAGTCTATTTAATTTTTAGACCAGCCAAAGGGATCTTGAAGGGTAAAGGAAAAATTTTCCTTCCAAGAATTTGGAGTAGTTCACAGGATAAACTTTAACTGCCTGAATATTGCTCACCCTAGGATAGCTGTAGCTGGAAGATCCTGGGGTTTCTGACAAAAAGCTGGCAAATATAAGAATTTTCACTACCTCAGGAGCCCGGGTCTCTGCCTGCAGGGTCTAATGAAAGTGAGAGTGGTGGAAGACATTTTCTTCACCTAAATTTAGATTGGCAGGAAAAAATATGTGTGAAACTAATTCATTCGGTATAGCAACTTTGGTAAAAATATGTTATGAGTACTCTTGTTTTCAACTGTTCCTTTCTCTCCCAGAGATGGTGGTTGTTTTTTGCCTCTGTCTTTTGTGTCATTTCTCACAAGGTATGGAAAACCATAGGTCTGACTAGGCTTTCCTCTCACCTTGTCCTAAGTCTTGAAAGCTTGGGTTTATAACCAATGAGGCTGTTCTTTCTGGACTCTGCCATCTGGAGGATGCACATACCAGCATGCATCTGGCAAGCAGCCCAATAGGCTGTGGCTCCAACAGTCAGCATTCTTTTTGTCCAACTGTACCAGTTCTCAGAGGAATTTGTCATAAGGGATTCTGGTCCCTAAGGGACCTTTGTCCTCTCAACCTTCCTTGTCACTAATTTGGCCAGAAAAAAATGTGGGTTGCACCCCATTTGTGGCTAGATCTTTCTTAGGCTAAGTTTGGGAGTGAACTTTCTGAATCTTGTGAAGGTTGGATTTTTGCACTCTCCTTTAGGGATGCCTCTTTGGTCCATGGTTAAGCCACAAAAAGGCATATCAGTTTATATCACTATTGAGCCTAATACAAGATCCTACTTGTTGGGATGCCTGGATGGTTCAGCAGTTGAGCATCTGCCTTTGGCTCAGAGTGTGATCCCTGGTCCTGTGATCAAGTCCCATATCGGGCTCCCTGTGAGGAGCCTGCTTCTCCCTTTGCCTATGTCTCTGCCTCTCTCTCTCTGTATCTCTCATGAACAAATAAATAAATAAATAAAATATTTTTAAAAACGATCCTACTTGTCAATGGCCAGATGATGAATCCTCTAAACTGGCTATATATAAAAGAAAAAATTTCTTTTTAGAGAGTTCTCATGTCTTAATGGTATAACAGCTAGCCTTGGGGAGATCAAAGAACAGAAATTAGACTTAGAACAAAAATCAAAGTCTACTCAGACCCCTTCCTATTTGCCTTCAGGGATTTGCAGACATAGTAAAAACAAAAACAAAAACAAAAAAACAACCACAACAAATTAGGACATTGGAAATACAAATGTCCTGCATGTAAGAAGAAAAGGAAAAAAAAAAAAAAAAAAGAGCAACCATCCTTATCTTACAAATCTCTTGCAAAACTAAAAACATGCAACCTTAAAGGCAATCAAAAGTCCATCTATTCCTTTTTTTTTTTTAACCAATCTCGAAACCTCCCCTATTTATCTCAAATAACTCTCAAATTGGCCTTAGAAAACCAAAGTTCTTCTTGGAGAAACTTGCATTCTTTCTCTGTCCCTTGAAGATATAAATCTTACCATGTCTTTGAAATATAAACACCCCAGGAGGTATTTAAAACAACACCCACACTTGCCTAATACTAAAGAAAAAAGAAAAGAAAACAAAATGAGGCTTTTTAAAAACACAAACTGCAAAAAGAGCTAAAACTCTAGACCACAGCCTCTTCAAGATTACTTTCAGCACAAATACAAATCTTAAGTCTTCTCCAGATATAGTAAGAAACCTTAGGACACCTGGGAGGTAAACTTAAATTATTCTAACTGTTACTTAGAACATAGTGAGTTTTTTATTGTTTTAAAAAAGAAGCTATAAGATCTCTTTATTTGTCAATATGTATGCCATTTCTCTATGTTGTAGACATGGTATTTTCTACCTCCAATGGTATTGCCAAAATTAATTTGAAAAAGAGTTCATTTAATTAAAGAAAAGGACTTATATAACTTTAGGATTCATAAAAATGCTCAAAAATAAAATAGAAACTTAATGCAAATGAATTTTATGTTCACATGATATGGGAAAATATTCAGTATTAAAACTAATTTAAAGTTGCTGGTTGGATTAAAATAGACATGTCTTAGACTTATCAAGATTGAATTAATGCAGACACACAACTTTTTGTTCTGTGTTTTTAAATCGAGTAAGTTTGTGTTATCTCTAACTTACAATGGTGGCTGATTTTGTCTAATGTCTCATGAAATTTTCATAGGTATTCTAAACATAATTGTTGAGAGCAAATGATTTAGATTGATGTAAATGAAATAAGAGTTCTACAGTGAACTTTTTAGCAAAAATTATGTTTTACAGGGCACCTGACTGGCTGTCAGTACAGCATGCAACTTTTGTTCTCAGGGTGTTGAGTTCAAGCCCCATTACGGGTTAGAGCTTAGTTTAAAAAAAAAAAAAAGTTAAAAAATTTTTGTTTTATGGTATGTGCAGTTAAAAATAGTTTCCAAAGTTCTGGGGGGATCCTGAAACTTTAAAGTTTTGCTAAGTTAAACAATAAGTTAAATTCATTAGGTATCTAAATTATTTCCAAATAAGATAAAACACTGAACGTTAATTACTCCCCTTTCTGACTATAAAAGCCTTCTATTTTACACAGATCCTTGGAGCTCCTTTCCACTTGGTTAAAGAATGCTACTCAATTCATGAATCTTGCCAACTGGATCTTCAAATTTACTTAGCTGAATTTTTAAAACACTGATACAGAGGAACTAATGATATTTGTGTTTGTTGGTAAACGTGTTATGATGAAAGACTGTACTTATAAAGAAGACTATGTTTCTAAAATTATAAAGTGTATTAATAAACTTGCCAATCTAAAGAATGCTGGTATAATAGAGAATTCACAATTGCTTACTACTTCATTTTCACTAGAAATTCAAGTTTCTCAAAGTTAAGAATTCTAATACACGTGATTGAAACTACTAGAAATAATAAGGGAAACTCTGTATACAAGGAAAGTTGCATGTGTTTTGAGTAAGAAAAGTTATAGAGTATGGAGATGTTCTTGTGAAGGGAAAGAAAGTAAATTTGTCCTAAAGCAAATCTGGTTACAAAAAAGAAAAAGGGACACAAATCTGAAGGTAGAAAAATGTCATAGAAAGTTTATGGAAAAGGACTCTTCAGAAACAATTTTACATATGGTAGAGACTGCCTAACATTGGGATAAATTTAATTAAGTAAATGAGTTTTAATATCAAAAGTAAGCTGATGCAAAATTAAAATTTGGTCTATCTGTTCAAAGGACAGTCTTCTTAGACAATTGGTCTGCTCTTGATAATAAGAGATTATGAAGGGTTTTTCTTTGCTCTCAGTGTAATCTGCCTGGAAAACAGTATTTGTGTTTTATCAAAATAATGTCCTATGCTTCATGTTGTCTTTTTTTTTTTTTTAATTTATTAGAGAGAGAGAAAGAGAGAGAGCACATGAACAGGGTGAGGGGCAGAGAGGGAAGCAGAGCAGGGGGCCACTGAGCAGGGAGCCCAATGTGGGGCTTGATCCAGGGACCCTGGGATCATGACCCTGAGGCCAAGACAGATGCTTAACCAACTGAGTCACCCAGGTGCCTGCTTCATGTTGTCTTAATCAGGCCTTTGATTACTAAAGAAAATTCAATCTTCTCAATACTCAATACGAAAAGAGCTAAATTTTTCCTTTTTATGACCATTTAACTTTGTTCTCAAAGCCTTTGTCACTATTGGTTAAGTGGATAATTAGGTAATGTTTCACAGTGATCTCTGATCCTATTTGACCAAGTGTTTTATAAAGTCTTTTTGACATTTTGACAAACTATCCAAAATTTAAACCCAAAATGAAGTTGTTGTTGTTGTTGTTGTTTTTTTTAAGATTTTATTTATTTATTCATGAGAAACACAGAGACGTAGGCAGAAGGAGAAGCAGGCTCCCTTCAGGGAGCCTGATGCCAGGCTCCATCCCAGGACCCTAGGACCACTACCAGAGACAAAGCAGATGCTCAACCACTGAGCCACCCAGGTGTCCCAATGAAATGGTTTTAACATCAAAATAACTTTAGAATTTTTCAGAGGGTTCCTGAAAAATTGCAAGATTTTTCTCTCCCTTGTAAAATATACTAAACTAGGCTTATCTGATATATTAAAGTACATGAGAAACATTGTCAAATAAATGGTGATAAATCTTTTCAGATTATATGGGTAAATATTAATTTAAGTGTTCTACAAATTATATAAAATTCCAAAAAATTCTGATAAGTCCTGGCATGTCATCAGTCTTAATCCCAGTTATTTATTTTTTATTTTATTTTTAAAAAAATTTTTAAAGATTTTATTTATCCATTCATGAGAGACACAGAGAGAGAGAGAGGGGCAGAGACACGGGCAGAGGGAGAAGCAGGCTCCATGCAGGGAGCCCGACGTGGGACTCGATCCCAAGTCTCCAGGATCAGGCCCTGGGCTGAAGGTGGCGCTAAACTGCTGAGCCACCCGGGCTGCCCATTAATCTCAGTTATTATTTTAAAATGTTTTACATCACAAGAAATAACCAAATTTCTTTGTCAATTTCATTGTACTGAATTCTAATTAGACCTTTAACTAGGCCATTTTATTTATTTATATATTTATTTTTAAATATATTATTTATTTATTCATGAGAGACATTGGCAGAGGGAAAAGCAGGTTCCCCGCAAGGGAGCCTGATGTGGGACTTGATCCCAGGACCCCAGGATCATGACCTTAACTACTGAGCCACCCAGGTGCTTCACACAGGCCATTTTAAAGTCTTGTCATTTACAGAGTTATTCTTTTGCTCCAATGCTTTTACAAAAGTATTCCTGCAAAAATGCTTCTATTGGATTTCTGGTAACTTTAGGATCATAAATCTGAACTTGATAAAAATTTACAGAAATAGTACAGAAACAAGAACTTGTTGAAGAACAAAATGAATTACATGGGACTGAATAAACTGAGGAAAATGAATTTTTATCAGTTTCCATTTGTAATAGTACTGGTTCTTTCATTTTTAGTTTTCCATATAAAAGGAAGCATTTCCTCTTAATCTAACTATACCTTATAGCAACTTATTAAACTATACCTTTGCAAAGTAGAATTGAAACATTTATCTGTTTCTCCCTATTGTATCCCTCTAGAATTCGAAAACTCTTAATGAATATTCTTACTCCTATGGCAACAAGTTTATTTACATAAGTTCAATAAGAATCTGTTCTGGACTTGAAGGGATGAGCACTGGGTGTTATTCTGTATGTTAGCAAAGTGAACACCAATAAAAAATAAATTTATTATTAAAAAAAAAAAAAAAAGAATCTGTTCTGGGCAGCCCAGGTGGCTCAGCAGCTTAGTGCCGCCTTCAGCCCAGGGCCTAATCCTGGAGACCTGGGGATCGAGTCCCATGTCAGGCTCCCTGCATGGAGCCTGCTTCTCCCTCTGCCTCCCCCCCGCCCCCATTAATAAATAAATAGAATCTTAAAAAAAAAAAAAAAAAAAAGAATCTGTTCTCCTTGTAAAGACACAACTGGAAACATTCGTTATATTACTAAGCTTTGACTGGAATGTCATATTTGAGAGATGTACATAGATTCATATATGACCAGATGGCTTTAAGAAACTAAGGTTACTTTATGGAGTCAATAAAACCCCTTGGAAATATCAGCTGATGCCTTGCTTACTGTGTTCCCAGCAGCCTTACTAGGTGAGTAAAAAAGGTTACTTCCTGGCAGGTGCAGGAACTCAGGATATTTTGGGGACCTCAAGTATAGGTAAAGTAACCTCAAGCTATTGCAGGCAAAGTCTAATGACAAGTATTTGGCAGCTAAAAGTTCAATCTGGAGATTCCTTATGAAAGGTTCCAGCAAAGTAGATTTAAAAGAACCTACACGATCAATTGCACTTATGCAGAAATAATCAGGCCAAGTTATTGAAACACGGCTTAGTTTGCAAACAAATTAGTCTTAATTTGGCTATCTTTGGTAGAAATGAGGGTGACTATTAAGAGAAAAAACTGTTTCAATGGCACATCGTTGTGGATATTAGATTCACATAAAGTGATAAAGTGGACTAAATCCTGAATTCTTTGTTTCTTCTAATGTCTCAAACCTCCAAAATAACTTACAATTTTTCTCCTGCCCTTTTGACTTGGAATCATTGAAAACTCAGTGTACTTTTTTTCCCTGAAGCCCTATAAACTGAGTATGAATGCCCTGATAAACTTGGAGAAATCACTACAACGGCTCATGTATGCATAACACTTGTGCCAATTGCTGTGTGGCCACTCAGAATGATCATCAGGGACATTCAAACTGCAATCCAGAAAAATCTATCAGATTAACCACTGCCTGCCTTCACTCTACCTAAAGATAACCTAAGCTGGACATTTAAACATCTTTTAAATTGGCTGCTATCAGAACTCAGAAATTGGTTTATAATTTGTTCCAATCATTACCCATTGTTTTTCTTTTATTTCCTTAGAAATGCCCCTTGTTTAATACCTGATTACTTGGGAACCCCAGGTGGCGCAGCTGTTTAGTGCCTGCCTTTGGCCCAGGGAGCGATCCTGGAGACCTGGGATCAAATCCCACATCGGGCTCCCGGTGCCTGGAGCCTGCTTCTCCCTCTGCCTATGTCTCTGCCTCTCTCTCTCTCTCTCTGTGTGACTATCATAAATAAATAAAAATTAAAAAAAAAAAAACCTGATTACTTGAACGACAGGCTTACCTTGGAAGTGTACCTGCATCACAGCCTGCCGAAATGAGTTTAACTGAACTGACCTATTCTCAGGACTAAAAGACCAACTCAGTTAAGATGAAACAATCTACCAAACTTAACTTGCGGATGTGAACTTCCTGGAGAAGTTTCAAAGGCAGTACTGTAGGGAAGGAAAATGTCTCTTTGGCATGTGGATTTAGGCTGACTATTTTTAAGAAACAGAAAGCTTAGGAAGAACCTTTGACCTTCCTCTAACTGCCTAAAACAATTTGGATAGAGGACCTCCTCCATAAGGGAAAAAACACAGCATAATATAAACTGTGGACCCATAATATAAACAGTGGACCCTGTGGTGGACAGGGAAGAACTTGGTAAAATCTGTTAAAATTCTTGTGTCCCACTGTTTCTGTACGGCCTAGCAAACATTTGTTTACCAAAGATGTTTACTCTTTTTCATCTTCCAGTGAATTGTCTTCCTTCCCCTTAGTGTCCCAGATCCCTATCCCATTCTTCTTAGTTCAGAAAGAAAAATACAAGCCTCATATCTGACTACCTGTGGGCCTCATACCCCCATACATACATACATAATTAAATTTGATTTTTCTCCTGTTAATATCTCATGTCAAATTTAATTTTGTCTGGCCAAAAGAATCTTGAATAGTGGAGGAAAATTTTTCCTCCCCAGCAAGTCTCCCCAATTTCCCTTCCTTTTTAAGACTGTAGGCCCCAGGGGTTCTCTTCATAAAGAAAGTAAGCAACCCTTGAAAGAACAACAGACCTCACCTCCCCAGTCAAGTCAGAACGGGTCCACAGCTCTGCTAGGGATGCTACAGAAACTGCTTCTGGCCTCAACTCCCCAAGGAGGGAGTAAGCTTTGGGATTTGTTCACTTGCACAGTTCCCATGTCTGTTGGCAGTCGTAGGTTCTCTTACTCTGGCTATGTTTAGCTTTGTTTGTTTTCCATGGGAACACAACTGCATTCATCTCCTTTTTCTCAGCTCTTCATTTATAACAGCTCATCACCAAGAACCCGAGCCCCAGATGATAAGCCAGGTATGATCCAGGCTTGTAAACATCCATCAAGAAAAAAGAAAGACCCTTTCTATGAAGGGGTGTGACCCCACACATTTCTGGTGTTTCCTTTCCACCTCCAGATCCAGAGAGACATACTCCCTTTCCTTCACAATTCTGTATGGATGATTTATCCACTGACATATGCGGAGAGTTAAAGTCCCCTACTATCATTGCATTACTGTCAATTTCTCCCCTTTTGTCTGTTAATATTTGCTTTATATGTTTACGTGCTCTTACCTTGGGTGCAGAAATATTTACAAGAATTTTATCTTCTTGATGGATTGAGCCCTTTACATTATGTAATGCCCTTCTTTATCTTGTTATAATCTTTAAGTCTATTTGTCTGATAGAAGTATTGCTACCTCAGCTTTCATTTCCATTGGCATGGAATATCCTTTTTATCCCTTCACTTTTACCCTTTGTGTGTCTTTATTTTTTTTTAAGGTTTTATTTATTTATTCATGAGAGACACAGAGACAGAGAGAGGCAGAGACACAGGCAGAGGGAGAAGCAGGCTCCATGCAGGGAGCCTGATGTGGGACTCAACCCCAGGACTCCAGGATCACACCCTGGGCCAAAGGCAGGCACTAAACCGCTAAGCCATCCAGGGATCCCCCTTTGTGTGTCTTTAGATCTTTTTTTTTTTTTTTTTTTTTTTTTTTTTTAATTTTTATTTATTTATGATAGTCACACAGAGAGAGAGAGAGAGAGAGAGGCAGAGACACAGGCAGAGGGAGAAGCAGGCTCCATGCACCGGAAGCCCGACGTGGGATTCGATCCCGGGCCTCCAGGATCCCGCCCTGGGCCAAAGGCAGGCGCTAAACCGCTGTGCCACCCAGGGATCCCCTGTCTTTAGATCTTAAGTGAGTCTCTTATAGGCAGCATATAGATGGATCTTGTATTTTTTCCATTCAGCCACCCTTTGTTTTTCAATTTAAGCATTTAGTCCATTTCCACTTAAAGTAATTATTGATAGGTATGTATTTATTGTCATTTTGTTAAGTTGTTTTCTTTTTTGTAGTTCCTCTCTGTTCCTTTCATCTTCTCTTGCACACTTCCCTTGTTATTTAATCACTTTATTTTGAATATTATGTTTGGATTCCTTTCTCTTTATTTTTTGTGTAGCTATTGTAGGTTTTTGCTTTTGACTACCATGAAGTTCACAAAAAAAATTTGTATATATCACAGTCTATTTTAAGTTGGTGGTCACCTAAATTCAAACCCATTGTAAAAGTACTACATTTTATCTCATTTTATGTTTTTGACATCATACTTTAAGACTTTTCATTTTGTGTATCCCTTAACTAATTATTAGATATAATTGGTTACATACTGTGGTGGTTAGTAGTAACAAACTGTTTTAGCTTTTGCTTATCTCAGATAAATATGGGTGTATCTTTTCTTCAATAGGAATGATAACCTTGCCAGATAGAGTATTCTTGGTTCTAAGTTTTTTTTTCTTCTCAGTACTTTGAATATATTGTGCCATTCCCTTTGGTTGCAAAGTTTCTGCTAAAAAATCAGCTTCTACTCTTATGGACATTCCCTTATATGTAACTAATTGCTTTTTCCATTACTGTTTTTAAGGGAAGATTTCTTTTTACTTTTTAATTATGATGTATTTTGGTGTGGATCTCTTTGGGTTCATGTTGTTTGCAACTCTCTGTCTCTTGAACCTGGATGTGTTTCCTTTGCCAGGTCAGAAAGGTTTTCAACTATTATTTCTCCTCCAAGTAAGTTTTCTGCCTGCTTCTCTCTTCTGAGACCCCTATAATTCAAATGTTAGTATGCTTGATGTTATTCCAGAATTCCCTTAAACTTATCCTCATTTTTAAAAATTGTTTCTTTTTATCATTCAGTTTGGGGGATTTCCATTACCCAGTCTTCCAGATCACTGATCGATTCTTCTATATCATCTAATCTCCTGCTTATTCCCTGTAGTGTATTTTTTGCTTCTACTCTATCTTTCAGCTGTGATCAATGCCTTCTAAAATGATGCTTTGAAACTATAATTAATATTTTTGTGTGCATAGAAAGTATCTGTAAGGAAACACAAAATTGTTAAGAACAACTACTTCTAGGGATAGAGATTTTTTATTTTTATTTTTTTAAAGGTTTTTATTTTTGGGGCACCCCGGGTGGCTCAGTGGTTTAGCGCCTCCTTTGGCCCACAGCATGATCCTGGAGACCTGGGATCAAGTCCCATGTAGGGCTCCCTGCATGAAGCCTGCTTCTCCCTCTGCCTGTGTCTCTGCCTCCCTCTCTCTCTCTCTGTGTCTCTCATGAATAAATAAGTAAAATATTTTTTTTTAAAATA
The DNA here is from genome assembly GCF_053574225.1 of Canis aureus. Taxonomy (NCBI): domain Eukaryota; kingdom Metazoa; phylum Chordata; class Mammalia; order Carnivora; family Canidae; genus Canis; species Canis aureus. Next base: position 64,983,613 of record NC_135621.1, on the reverse strand, counting down.
AAGATTTTTTTTTAAGTAATCTCTACACCCAATGTAGGGCTCAAACTTACAACCCTGAGACCAAGAGTTGCATGCTCTACTGACTGAGCCAACCAGGCACCCCAGGAGAGTCTTATTAAAAAGTAGAAAGCAAGGGAGAATCATGTTTTGCTCCATACAATTTTGTACTCATTTAAAAATTAAATTATGAAAAAATAAATAAAAATAAAAATAAAAATTATAAGTAATTTTTTAATGAGTATGTCTTATGCATTTTGGTGGGGGGCGGGAAGAGCAGGGAAGGGGCAGAGGGAGAGGGAGAGAGAACCCTAAGCAGACTCCATGCCCAGCAAGGAACCTGACACAGGGCTTGATCTCACAACCCTGAGAGTCAGATACTTAACTGACTGAGCTACCCACGTGCCCCTAATGAGCCTGTTTACTTTTATAATTAAAATGTTAAAAACTTTTTTTTATCTCTGTTTTATGGACCATGATAGATTATGATGAGAAAACCTTAATAATGAGCAAGTAGCTGCTACAGAATTCACTACAGACATTGTTACAATGAAGAAATGGCCAAGAGTTATGTTATATTTAGCAAGCTTGGATCATGGTTATACAGGTAGGATAAAGATGGTCTGCTGCCTACCTAGGTACTGAGGACAGCCAAGAAGCCCATGTGCACATCAAGACTCATCTTGCACACTGCATCCAAAAATAAGTAGCATTGAGTGGACAGTAAGACCAAGGTCATCAGAAACATCATTAGGCTCTACAAAGAGCTTCAGCAGCCTCAGCACACAGACAAGTCTAACATGGATGCAGCTTGCAAATGACATAGGATCTTACACCCCCTATGTCATATCTGCATACAAAAGCCATCACTGTAGGAACTGTCATTATCTTAATGAGCAAGGACATACCTATTTTTTTCAAGCACATATTATTCTTCTGGGGGGTCTGACAGAATAGGGAAATGAAAGATACCACCCTGAGGTCTCTTCCTGACCATGGCCTTGTGTAAGTCCTCTGTCCATCTGTCCAGATATTTCCCCCCTTTTAAAGATGGCAAAATAGCTTCTACCAGAAGTTACCTAGTCATTTTGAGACCAGTGCCAAATCTTAGTCATGATTCTAAAAACAGTCATAATTTATGAATCATAAAATGCCAAATATATTTTTATCTATTTAATGTAAAAACAGTATAGTAACAGTATTAAGGATTTTAAGTATTTTCATTTTTCAGCCTAAATTTTTTTAACTTAACAGTTTAATCTCTTATTGCACTTGTGCAATCCATATTTTCCCCCCTTTCCATTTCTCCCTGTCTGCCTCCTGTGAATAAACAAACCCTGAGACAGGGAACTAGCCAAGGGGTACCTGGCTGGTTCAGTCAGTAAAGCATGCAACTCTTGATCTCAGGTCATGAGTTCAAACCTCACATTGGGCATGGAGCCTACTTAAAAAAAAAAAAAAAAAGGGATCCCTGGGTGGCGCAGCGGTTTGGCGCCCGCCTTTGGCCCAGGGCACGATTCTGGAGACCCGGGATCGAATCCCACATCGGGCTCCCAGTGCATGGAGCCTGCTTCTCCCTCTGCCTGTGTCTCTGCCTCTCTCTCTCTCTCTCTGTGACTATCATAAATAAATAAAAATTAAAAAAAAGAAAAAAAGAAAACTAGCCAAGAGTAGGTGCATAAAAGAGAAATAAAAAGACTAATTACAGTCCTTAGTGAGTAAATGATATAAATACTCATATTTTGGTATGTGCTGACATATAGGTTTAGTATTTTATTCTGGCAATAAATGTACTGAACTTTTTTTTTTTTAAAGATTTTAATTGGGTATCCCTGGGTGGCTCAGAGGTTTAGTGCCTGCCTTTGGCCCAGGGCGCGATCCTGGAGTCCCGGGATCGAGTCCCGCGTTGGGCTCCCGGCATGGAGCCTGCTTCTCCCTCCGCCTGTGTCTCTGCCTCTCTCTCTCTTTCTCTGTGTCTATCATAAATAAATAAATAAATAAATAAATAAATCTTAAAAAAAAAAGATTTTATTTATTCATGAGAGACACAAAAAGAGAGGCAGAGACATAGGCAGAGGGAGAAGCAGGCTCCATGCAGAGGGAGCCCAATGTGGGACTCAATCCTGGAACTCCAGGATCATGCCCTAAGCCAAAGGCAGACACCCAACCACTTAGGCAGCCAGGCATCCCTAAATGTACTAAACTTATAAGATATGTCAGTTGGCACCATTTATCTGACATGACAGCAAGCAGGCCTAGACAGGTTCCTGTATAACAAAGGTTACTTCAGTGTTACATTCAGTCATGATGCTATGACAACCATGGCCATCCCCAAATAAGGGAGAATTGAGAACTGACTACACTCAGATAAAAATTGCTATTTCTCAAATTTTGAGGTAAAAAAATGTATACCTTGCAGCTAGAGGTAAGTGCAAACTACTTCTGTTCTATTTGAGTTTTCCCTTTTGCTAACTAAATCACCATCTAAAATACTGAAAAATTTGGCTGGAAACTTGTGACACCTAAAATTATAAGGTGGCTATTGTCCTATTAAGACCCATCCCTTCCAGTATCCTGTTCTTTTAGGAAAATATCCATTCATTTTTGAGCTGCCTCTAGAAGGCTTCCTTCTATATCCTTTTCCCTTTACTGGTCTAGATTATTTATTGTGTACTTCAGAAAACATTATTTTCTAACATCTGCTTAACATTTAATTTCCTCAAATTTCTATTTATATTCTGTTTTCCAAATTTTCACTAAGGTCTAAAAAAAGAATTTCAGTAACTAGTAGCTTGATACCATGTCAGCTATTTAAGATTTCAGATAACTCAGTGTCATCTTTTGCTTTCACTGCCTTCTTACACTTGGGAAAGACTACGTTAAAATGAAAATTTTAAGTGCCATAGTTCTTTTTGAATCATTACTTAAAAAGACAAAAAACAAACAAACACAAAAAACCCCCCAATAGTCTGATTAAAATGGGCAGAGAACTGAACAGCTATTTTTCCAAAAAAGACATACAAATGGCCAAAAGATAAATGAGAAGACGCTCAGAATCATTGATCATCAGGAAATATAAATCAAAACCACAATGTGGGACACCTGGGTGGCTCAGTGGTTGAGCATCTGCCTTTTGCTCAGGGTGTGATCCTGGTCTTGGGATCGAGTCCCACATTGGGCTCCCTGCGAGGAGCCTGCTTCTCCATTTGCCTGTATCTCTGCCCCTCTCTGTGTATCTCTCATGAATAAATAAATAAAATCTTAAAAAAAAACACAATATCACTTCACACTGTCAGAATGGATAAAATAAAAAAGACAAGATATAACAGATGTTGCCAAGAATGTGGAGAAATGGTGAGAATGTCAATTGTGTGCAGCCACTATGGGAAAACAGTATGGAGATTCCTCAATACTTGTGTACTTTTGGTGAGAATGTCAATTGGTGCAGCCACTATGGGAAAACAGTATGGAGATTCCTCAAAAAATTAAAAACAGAATTATTGTATGATCTAATAATTCCACTACTGGATATTAACCCAAAGAAAAAGAAAATATCAATTCAAAAAGATATATGCACCCCTTTGTTTACTGCAACATTATTTACAACAGCCAAGACATGGAAGAAACCCAAGTGTCCATTCATAAAGAAGACGTAGTACACACACACACACACACACACACACACACACAAACAGGAATATTATTCAACCATAAAAGAGAATGAAATTTTGACATTTGCAGGAACATGGACGGATCTAGTGATTATAAGGCTGAGTGAAATAAGTCAGACAGAGAGAAACAAATACCATATGATTTTACTCATTTGTGGAATTTAAGAAACCAATGAACAAGGAAAAAAGACATACTCTTGAAGATAGAGAACTGGTGTTGCCAGAGGGGACGTGGGTGGACAGGTGAGTGAAATAAATAAAGGGGATAAAAAAAATAACACTAGAGGAAGAGAGGTTAAGTAAAGGAAAGGGGAGGCTATAATGGTAAAATTTAAGCCTTTGCTGATAAGCCAATAGAAACCAGAGCTTCCAAGAAAATCCAGGCCTGAGATTAAGGCCAAATCTTGTGCTTCTATCAACATGAAACGACTGAAGGCTGAAGCTTCTTTCTCACTCTACTCTAAAAGCAACTTTTGGCTTGCCTGGACTGTTCCTAAACAGACTGAAGTTAAAGTGCTCATTGTTCAAGTAAGGACAATTTCTACAAGGCCTAATTCAGGATAAAGCCTATTTTAATTTTGTCCCACATTTCTTGAACTTAAAATAAAGGGATTTTAACCTAGGATTACGGAGGTAGGAAATCTAGTGGCACCTGCTGGGACCCTTATGCCAGTTTTCTCTTTCCCTGGTCTTTTCGCCATGCTTGCACTATTCCCAGGGAGAATTCTTGGTTTAAGTTAAGTGTCCCTCGTAAAAATTTACAAAAACAAGTTAGTCCCCCAAGATTAAAAACAAACAAACAGACAATATCCACTTAGGCAAGAAAAGGAGTGATTTATTTTCATACTTTCTTAGATGTAATACAAACTGATATAATGTTTCTGGAGAACAATTTGGTAATGTTTATCAAAGTCTTAAAAACCATGTGTTTCATTTCCAGATAATTATTCAAGGAAACACAACTCTTCACCTAGTTCCATCCTTCTTTCCATTATCTCTGAAGGTTAGGCTGATAAGTCATTTCATGGTCTTTAGTGTGGTCTGTAGTCTCACAATAGACTATAATAAACATATATTCCTTTGGCAATCAGATACTTAAAAATCACCACTAAATATAACACAAACACACCCTGCCTAAAAACACTTGTATCCCAAAGTGTTTAATGTTAAATGTGGGACCACCTTCAGCAACTAGTTTCTTTTACTACTACTACTACTACTACTACTACTACTACTACTACTACTATTAAAAACTCAGTATACATTAACAGACTTTCCAATGACCAAGGGTTTGGGGGTATAATAAAAAGCCCATGTCCACATTTGTGGCTATTAATTTTATAGGAGGACCTAAACAGAGCTTTGAACCACAAGAATGATTTCCTCTTCCTGTGGGCCTATGGATTGTTCTTTTAGGCTTTCACAGATTTCACTGGATATGTGAGTCAATAATAATGTGGTAGCTAGGGATCCCTGGGTGGCGCAGCGGTTTGGCGCCTGCCTTTGGCCCAGGGCGCGATCCTGGAGACCCGGGATCGAATCCCACGTCGGGCTCCCGGTGCATGGAGCCTGCTTCTCCCTCTGCCTATGTCTCTGCCTCTCTCTCTCTGTGTGACTATCATAAATAAATAAGAAAATTAAAAAAAAAAAAAAAAAAGATTAAAAAAAAAAATGTGGTAGCTACAGTTCTTCCTTCCAATGACATTTGCTATCCCATTATATGATGGGATACTCTTTTCCTCCATTTTATAGCAGAAGACATTATCTAAATTCTCCTGGATCACATGACAGTAGCCCTGGAAACAGAAAGCAAGTTTTAATAGTTCTTTAGCCAAACCTCATGCCTTCTCTGAATCTATTTACCATACTGTTTCAAGATGTTTTCTCAAGGGTCCACAGGGGCTACATTTAAGACCTTCTGGTCACTGTTTGCTAACTGCTGGGATGGTTTTAATCAGGGAGGAAGCCAGTATTTTCAGCTTGGGTGTTGGAAAAGTTCCTAAAATGTCTGCTAACTGATTTAAGAGGAAATGTTTAACAGAAAAGAACTTATTCCTGCCCTAGAATAAACTCATTAAAACTGACATATGGTATAACCACTGACCAAGGGAGCTACATTTTTTAACACATTACATCTGAAAGGCACCTGGGGTTTCTAAATGTTATCAGTACCAAATGATAAAACCAGTTAAGGCCATAGCCTCAATATACTGGTTGACAGCTTCCTCCTTTTAGAGTATTCTTGGTGTTTGGTATAACTTCTCCATGAGGACCTAGCCTTTACACTAGCCTTCTTTCTTTCTTTTAATTTGTTTTTTTTTTCTTTCTTTTAATTTGTATTTATTTATTAAGTAATCTCTATGCCCTCAACCCCAAGATCAAGAGTCACATGTTATACCAACTGACCCAGCCAGGTACCCCTTTATTAGTTTTCTTCAAAAGGTTTTATTTGATGACCCAAGTAAAATTTTCTGATGTAAAAGACCTCACATCAGCTCAGCAGACATTTTTCCTTTCATACAACTCTGACTTGAAGGAAGTATAAAGGGAGTCAGTCCCTTTGTGACAAGGACCGTTTAGTTCTAGGTTCCAGAAAAGCCCAACTTTCTCAGTAGTTCAGATCAAACCAGACCCCTCATATTTAGTGAGAATGAATCCAAATGTCTGAATCAGTTCCAGGAGCATCACAGGTTTTACCAGGATCAGTAAACTTTTTGTAGGTTAGGCAGGCTTTCTAAGCCTCAACTCAAGACACATGGCTTTTGGTCAGCCTTGTATTTGCATGAATAAAATGTTTTGTTCCCCCTTTTCTAATTCTTCCATGATTTATGGAATCCTACTCCAGGAACCGACCACCATAGTAAGGGTTCCTGAAGTTGACTCCACCTAGTCCTACTGAATTCAAGTGTCTAGGGATATGGCCCTTAAGCCTTTTTAAAATGCTTTTATAATGGGGAACCGGGCTGGCTTACTCAGTGAAGCAGGTGACTCTTGATCTCAAGGTGCTTTTATGAGCACTCTGCATGCTAAAGTTTTAGAACCTCTACAAGTAGTACAACTGTAAGAATGAATGAAAGAGAAAGACAAAAGAAATCTCAGCAAGTGAGACAAACAGATTTGAATTTGAGGATTTAATAAAATGGGCGAATAAGATTTAAAAAAAAAAATCGCAGGTCACTGGGGAGGGATCATGAACACCTCTGCTTCAACAACTCCATCTTCAGCTAGGCTGGCTGCATCAGTGTGCTGATACTTTCTTCTACCTCTGAGAGCTTCTTTAGGAGTTGACTGACCTTGACTTCATCAAATTCCAAACACAGAAATTCTGATTCCTGGAAAACATAAAAGGGTGTTTTTATAAGAGACCTTCAAGATAGCCAAGGTTCTGGACCTGGCCTGACCCAGTTCCGAAGATCCAGGGCCCCTTACCTAGCAAACCTGACTCAGGTCTCAATACCTAAATGATATATTAGCCAACAAAGCAAATCCACATATTCAGTTCCCTAACTAAAACTACTTCAATGAGGTGTTTCATAAACGGTAAAGAGGTACACAAATGTTGGGTGTTCTCATGATGAGGCACGTGAGAAGCTGTTTTTGTCTGTCACCACATTTGATCCCATAACAATTTTTAAAAAGATTTTATGTATTTATTCATGAGAGACACACAGAGAGGCAGAGACACAGGCAGAGGAAGAAGCAGGCTCTGTGAAGGGAGCCCGATGTGGGACTCGATCCTGGGACTCCAGTATCATGACTTGAGCCAAAGGCAGATGCTCCACTACTGAACCATCCAGGTGTCTCCCTATAACAATTTTTAAGCTAAGTACATAAGTATTGCTGTTATATAGATGATGACGCGGAGGTACAGACAGGTTAACCTATATAACAAAATCAGAAAAAGGCAGAGTCAGACTGTAAACTCCCAGTTCTGGCTGACTCCAAAGTCCCTACTGTCTCCGTAGCACTCCACATAGTATAGCAATGGAAGGAGGACTGGGTCTGTGTTAGCTGGTAATTGAGCTCCCTTGGATTTAGCAGTTATATTAGAAATTGTGACCGGTTGTGACCAAGTTGCTTGGGAAACATCAACCAGATGACTGAAAGATAACCAACCAGATCTTGAAATAGCCTTAAACATTTCTGAGGCCCTTCCACTTGCTATAAGGCAACTCTCCTAGATTTCCATCAAACACATTCTCTTCAAATACTGTTAGGATCAGTCAGTCAACCCTAGACCAGGGAGAAATAAAAGAAAAAAGCCTTTGAAGTGTAGTGACAGAAATTTCATGTACAATGAACAGATCCATTGTCCACACTGTGTCAAGGGATGAGGGCAAATTACATGTATCCAAGAGTGATTATTTTCAAGATTCTTAACAACAATCATGTATATTAAAGCAGTAAGAATTCTCAGAGATCATATAATTCAACTACCTTGTTTTTTAGATATGACACTGAGGCCCCAGGCACAGTAGATGACATGCCTATTGTCCCTCTGTTGATGGCAGAGCTACCACCAGATCAGTGCCCTTTTTTCTACTTTTTCCTCTCTAAATGCAAGGTATTTCCCATCCCTATTCCCAAAGTGGCAGGTAAGAGGAAGACCAACAAGCCAGCAAGTTACTCTGTCATTAGCTAGAAGAACTTTCAGGAGATTCAGGCAAAGTCCCTTTGCTGTTGCTAAGCTGCTGCGCTGAGTGTTTACTGCTGACACTGAACGTACCCCAGGAGAAACAAGTGCAGAGGGAAAGTAAGGGCCTCTCAGATGAAAATCTTCCAAAGGGAGGAGAGGCTTTCCCTGACTACAGGGAACCTTTTCCTCAAATATGCATTTGGATAGGAAGGGGATATACTATGTGAATGTAGAAACTTGCCAAGTTTTTTTTTTTTTTTTTTTTTAAAGGAAGAAAGAAACTGCCAGGTTTTCATGTAGTTGAAAGCAAAAACCAATTTAAAGAAAAGAAAGATGCTCCTTTTGTTGAGGAGCAGCAGGAGGGATCACTTCCTTTTAGAAAGAAGAGCAAATTTATGGCAAATTAGATAATTCAGTTAGCTAAATTAAGGTCTCAGATTTGAAAGCCTTTTATTCTTCATTCCGTTTTACTGAGATCTTTAGCCTAACTTTAAAACATTTTTTGAATATTTGGCCTTTGAAAC